>NW_023998414.1:14901875-14958301 GCF_014805625.2 Glossina fuscipes | reverse complement strand
GTGGAATGAAATATGTATACAGAAGAGTTCAGTTCCTTAGCTCAATGTTAATATCGATTAATTAAATGAAAACTAGTTAAAATCTCGCGGATATTCTGGGCGGGACCGCTGTCAATTGGTGATGAAATAAAAAGAAAGCTCTTGTGAATTTAAATTTTGGTTTCAGTTATCAGCAGCGAGAAAATCAAAGAGTAGAAAGAAAGAAGAAAGAAAGATAAGAAACGAATTTAACCAAAAAGTTTCAATTTCAAAAGTTTTCAAATTAATTGTAACTTCTTTGTGAAGTGCTTCAGCACTACACAATACCAAATGCACTAACACAACACCACATGAAAGTTTGAAATTGAACTTTACTTGCCCGCCTTACGCTAAGCAAAAATAAATTAAATAAAGTACAATAATAATGTTTTTAACACTATTTAGAAAAGAAAAAGGGGGAAAAAATGATGCGAACACATTTAACAAAATTTAAAAACTTATTTGAGCGAGTCTCTCTGTTTTGATTTAGCTTTGTTTGTTTGTTTGTTTGTTTGTTTGTTTAATATTTGTTGTTATGATCGTAATCGTTTCCCTGACACGATTGGTGGTAATATAAAGTACTTTTCATTTAAGAGGACGCTTTCTTATGGAATAATTGCTTTTTTAGTTCAATTCAATTAACCTAATAGCCGGTGGTCTCTGGCCACGACTTACGAATTACTGCGAATTACTCTCTCTGGTTGTTAACATAAATAAAGTGCTGCCTCTTGATCGTTTCGATCTATTCTTATCGCTGATAATTGCAGTTACAGCACTGTTCGGATGTTCAGATGCCATTTATGCCAATTGGTTGATGATGGTTAGCCAGCTCTCGAGCTCTTTCGAGCAACAGTAGCATTCGGAAAGATGATATAAATTGTCGTTGATTAATGTGATGATGAAGTTTTCTTACACACTCGTTCGCTTGTCGTCCAAACTTTTTCAATTTTACAAAATTTACTTAAGTATCTTTTACGTTAAACGTTAAATACATTGTTTGAATTAAAGTTAAGGGGAATATATATATAAAATAAAGGATAGATAATTTTCAATTAAGTGAAAAGCACTTTACATAAGTTTTTGCTGTACTGTATACATTTAATAAGTCCTTTTTACATTTAAATAGTCCTTGCACTTAAATTGAAAACGTATGGATGGAGAGATTAGTTCAGGGAAAGATATGATTGCGTTCTATTAATTTATGTATGTAAGTTTTGTTGTGTTGTAAAATGTATTTATTAGGCATAGGGGAGGAATTTTGAATTACAATTATATATTAATTAATTAGTTTCGCTAAAATTGTTATTATCTTTATTAGTGTTTCATTTATTTATTTATTTATTTATTTATTTATTTATTTTTCAATATTATTTGTTGTATATTACAAAAAATATATGCATTTTTTTTTAATGTTTACTTAACTTTTTTCATCTTCTTGCAATGCTATGTATGTATATGTGTATAATAAAACTATGCTTTTTTTTTTTTTTTTTTTTTTGTTTGCTTGAAATTATTTTTAACACGTTAGGGAGGGAGTTGTATTTGAAGTTGCTGGAATTCTTGTGTTTTCCGTTTCGCTTTTCATTCCTCTTTGTTAAGAGCTTCTGTTGTATTTCAGTTTCAGTTTTAGTTTTGTATATGAATGTATTTACCTTATACGTATGTGGTATACGATGTGAATGATTTGTTTGTTATAAATTTTTTATATGCGATCATAATGATGATGATGATGATGATGATGATGATGATGATGATGATGATCATGATGACGGTGATGACGATGATGAGGGTATTTGATTACTTTTCATATGCTTTTCTATTCTATCATACTGTTTTTTAATGTATTCACCTTTTCAACTTTTCTCATTTTATTGATTCAACTTATTGATGCAGTGACGGTGTGTATGAGAAGTAGAGTTCGAGAGGGCTAGTTCTATTCGGGTGTTGCATCGGGGAAACCACTGATTTCGGTCTGTTCTTGTACATTAACACCATCCATAACGTATGATATGCGTAAACGCATGCGTAAAACAGCCTAAATAAATGTTTAGAGATTTTATGTGAAATGAATTTTTTTTATTTATTTTTTTTTTTTTATTTATATTCAGTCAGCAATTAATACCTTACCATCTATCTATTAAGATGGTCAATGTGGGCATTTTAATACCAAATTCTAACTGTAGATCTGACTATAAATACTTCTGATCAAAACTTTACTATTAAACTAATGCGTGCGTAATGTCAAATGTCTGAACGTAATGGGCCCCGATTTGATATAGTTTGGTATTAAGGTGAAACCAATCGTGCCTTGCTTCCGACCCCTGTCCCCTACCTCATCATTCGCATTTCCATTACGGTATAAGCAAAAAAAAATAAAAAAATTAAAAATAAAAAAAAAGGAATCGTAAAAACTTTGTGTTTTTGATCAAAAGCAGTCTTATATGCGAAATGGTGCCATCTAGAGGTTAAAAGTTCTTGTCCCAAAATATTTTTATCAGAGAGAGTTGGTAAGACTTGGGATAGGCAGATAAGCCAATAAATGCTGAGGCCTGCTTATTTCAGTTTAACACGAGAGACTTCTGTAACTTAACCGAGTCTAAACGTCAATTGCTATAGCACAAGTCCAGTCCATTTTAGCTCTTATTAAAAGAAAGCATATACGATAGTTGAACTTACATTGGACGTACTAGCGACACGCATTTCCTGTGTGATTACACCACTTGGTGGCAATACAGGACTAGACGGTGGTAGCATTTGGAGTGTAAAACTTCTAGGAACTGCCGCCTAAATAATTGTATACAAATTTTTTATATGATAAAGTTTAAACGTTTTAAGCTTTTTTCTATATCTATACCTGAAAAACAAATCGTTCCACTATACTAGATGAGCTATTTGTAGCGGTCATAAAAATTTGCATACCGTCTTGAGTTCGAACTGGCACTAGATGCACGAGTACGCCGTTTTGATTTAAAGCCGTCAATTTGGGTCCTTGAGGCTAGAAAAAATATGTTTTTATATTAGATTTTTCTTTAAACTCGTCCGTCTATTCACAAAATTTACCACAACAATACTATTCGAAGCTACTGTCGTAGTCAAAGGATCATTTAAGTGGCATGTATCCAGAGGTATTGCTGCTGGTGATATCAGATTAGTGGCAGCCATAATGCTGGACAAATCATTACCGTTTGTCGATGCGTTAGGCACAGCAGCGTTTGTTAAAATATTATTTAAGTCACCCAGACCGACGCCATCAATTCCGCCTCCCGTACTACTACCACTGCCCATGCCAACTAGTATATTATTCATATTACCCGCGAGACTATTTGAGATGACATTGGCCGTAGTTGTTGTTGTTATTGCGGACATATCCAAACCCAGTAAATCGAGGAAGTCTTGATTATTGGTAGGATTATCATTAGCGTTGAGCGTATTGTTCTTTTGCACCTGAGTTGACGGAGTGGTAGCCGCTAAATCCGTGCCGCCCAAGAGATCCAAAAGTATATTCTGTAATTAACGAAGACTAATGTAACCGATATTATAGCTAAATAATTTGTTATAATTTACCGTATTTTCACTCATGGTGTTCATATTACTTTCATTAGCAATTTGTTCATCATTTAAACCATTTTCTATAAGATCCGGGCTATTGTCGTCATAGGAGCCGCTACTTTCACCATTCTGCGATGATAAACGACTGACTTGCATGGCTGGCATTTTTTCTAGAAGAGCAGGACGCAAATGTTTAAAAGTGCCAAAGAGTTGTGAGAATTCTAGGCCTCTTTGCTGTAAATCTACATTCAAATGACTGCCAAATGAGGTAATCAAGGCTTGCACTTCTCTAATAAAAAAAAAAAAAAAATAAATAAAAAAAAGAAAAGGAAAACGAAAACGAAAAGAACGAACTTCCTTAAAGAGACCAAAATTAGCATGAAAAAAAAAATAAAACTCACTCAACACAACTTTGCAGCCTAGTGCTTAGCTTGGCTAATGACACTAAAGCATATTGCTTGCTGGTTATTGAGACTTGAGCAGAAGTTAAAAATTTATGATACATAGCGATTAATTCGCTTTCTGTCGGACGTTCAAATTCTGAAATATAAATGCAAAATTATTGGCTAGAATTAGCTTGTCCGTTCACGAAAAGGTGCACTTCCACTTACCATCTTCATTAGGCCCGTACATAAACATATCACCGTATTCACCAATAGCCCAGACAGCTACTTGGAGTAGTGGCTGTTTGTCTTCACAATGATTAGCGACTTGTAACGACTCCCAGAAACGATTTGTTATATAAGTTTGTTCTAAGGCAGGACTACTTGATACCAGTTGTATTGTCGAAGATACTACATCATCGCGCACGTAATTACCCGCCTATTCGTAATAAAAATAGAGAGTGAAAAAATTGTTGCAATAGCTTG
This sequence comes from Glossina fuscipes, assembly GCF_014805625.2. Classification (NCBI taxonomy): domain Eukaryota; kingdom Metazoa; phylum Arthropoda; class Insecta; order Diptera; family Glossinidae; genus Glossina; species Glossina fuscipes. The sequence goes on along the minus strand of NW_023998414.1, from coordinate 14,953,865 downwards.
CATAATAGCTGAAGTACAAACCGCTATTAAAACACTTAGCTGTGTATCTAAATGCCACCTGGTATTTGGTGAATAACGTTCGGCAGCCAATATCATGCCCGAACTGCATTGAGCTTTAAATTCGGGATCAGCCTTTTCCAAGAATAATAACAACTCCTTGGTCATGGTGCGTATATTTTGGGCATTTATCAAAGCAAATGATAATTCCATTGCGCGACGTCTTATCGAAACATCGGGATCTTTGAGGCACTCCAAAATTGTCGTGCGATGTCTTTGAACAGCTGATGTATCGGCATGCACGGTACGCAACAAAGTATTTAACGCCACGTAACGTATATTTTTATCAGAATTCAACAAGAAACGACCCAATATATTAACGGCCAAAACGCGTAACCCACCCTCAGATCTAACGCAAATCAATAACACACTGTTTCAACAAGTTGCGAACATTTGTTAATCATTTAATTATAAATTTACCTTATATCCATAATGGACAAAACAGTCTCATATAGTATCGTATTGCCGACATTTTTACTTGTTTCCGTATTTGTAGCCACCTGAGCTAATATATCATTCATGGCTTCTGATGCGTCACTATCGTTATGGCCCAAAATGCGTAACAGACGTAGAATTTTTACTTGCAGAAATGGATCGCTGACACCACTAACATCATGTTCCGGCGAGTAGCCACCCAATATAAGATTTTTTAAAATACGCACCAAATTTGGCACAATCTAAACGAAACAAAATTTAAAATGCCATTAAAATCCTATATGAATATAATATCAACGCCAGAATCTATTAAAAATTAAATAGTGTATAATAAGGAGATTTCCAACAAAACTTGATTATTAGGGTGAGTTTTATGCAAAAGGTATGTGAAGAGGTAATCATAAAGAAATCCATGAAAGATGAGTCTCTATATTACTGGTTTTGTATGGGCATGTATAGGTCGATTCGTAGCGTTCAGTCTTTTAAATTATCATTTAAAATGGAGAAATTTTACTATTATTAACTATTTATACTACATTGATTATCATTATCATTATAAAATTTCAAGAATTTCTAAACATTGCTGCACAACGTGCAGTTGGCAGAAAAGCTCCCGTTTGATGCTGAAGAAAATTTCTATCTCGATTGCGCGCTTCTCTCTGCTTTCGAATACACAACTCGATTAATTTTAAAAAGAGCGGGTCTTTATAGCCCAAGCTTATTGCAGTAAATTTACTAGATTACTAGAAGATTACTACTATTCGGGACCAATTTCCATTCTAAAAACATCAACAAAGTTCAAAAAACTCTCTCTTCTTGCACAACAAAAGTTTACTTTTAATTATATCCGCCAGTATGACCGAGCAGGCGTGGCATCTCGACCAACAACTCGATGGTCGTGAATTCAAATCTCAAGTACAACAGAGTGTTCAACAAAACCGATAGCCTTATAGTGCTATACGAGTACTTTACAATTAATTATAATAAATATTAATAATAATCGGAGCAGGCCAAGAAATTGACCCATTCGATCAATATCGGAAATTTGCAAATTTGTTGCACATAGCAAAGTGATCGTGAAATGTATCCGATCCTATGCACTTTAAAAGAGTGTTCGTACTTGGCTCAGCGCACGTCAACGTGCCACACAATGAATGGCAACCTGTAGGTTCAGCATAAAAATATTACCATGTTGAAGGCCATAGATGCCATGCTTAAATGATTCTGTATCGATGGTTGGAATAAAAAATTTCCTTCTTCTCGTACCTCCTATAAATATATATGAACACGATGATGGTCGGGAAGAAATGGGAAAAAAAATGATAAGGTATGATCGATAGCCTGGGAGATAGATATAGGCCCGAACAAGAAATATCTCAACCACATGCCAATCGTAATTAAAGTAAGTTGCTCTCCCGAATTGCGAGCAGGTTGTCATTTGTGTAATAAAACGAGGATTTATCCGACGCCCTTTCAATTATTACACACATCCTTATAAACTTAATTTTCTCTCCTCTTAAATTGTGTAGGCTGGCTATACGAAGCGAAGATGTTATGTCTGGCTGGTTTCTCGCATTGCATCCAAAAATTTGCGTACGAAATTTCCGCATTCTATTTGAATTCGTGTGACCTTAAGCACACACCATTCAGAAAATATATCCTTTATAAGATTTCCGGCTACGAACTGTCTCTACACAGTTGTAACGCCGACATGACTAAACTGATGTGATCTCGTTCTTACATAGGGAGTGCAGCAATTATACACAACTCCGACGCCCGGCCGTATAAAGGGTTAGTAAAAAAAAAAAAAAAAAAAACAAAAAACCGGGAAACACGAGATGATATTTCCGATAAAGCATGTGTTGAGATTTTATGGAATGTGTGTAAAAGGGAGAAAGTGAAGAGAGAGCAAAATTATTAATTTTGCTTTCTACATATTCGTCTTGATTGCAGGAAGAAAACAATTTGTAAGAAAACTCCCCAAAAAAATATGGAGAATATTGTTATAGGAACTTGAAAATAAATATCATACGAATTTCCTTTTTAGCGAGATTTAAGCTTTTTTTTCTCAAGTTATTACTTTTGTGTGATTTAAGTGTGAGTTAAGCGAAAGCAGTTAGCAGCAGTTAACAGTTAACAGTTAGCAGTTAGTTATACGCGTGCCGTAAATGCCTTAATAATGATATGCAATACATTAATAAAGATTAAGAAAATAACTTTTGCAAACAAACACACGTCTATGTGAATCGATAAGCTACAAAATAATGCAAAAGCTTAGCTGTGTTTGATTGAACGTAACAAAGATAAGACAAATTGTCAGGTGGACACTTTTAAACAATCATTACAAATATTATGAGTTCTCCTAAAATGATTGAAAGATTGTTTACATAAATTCCGTGAAATTTCGTTATAAGCGACAAGATATACATACATACATAAATACATATACATATACATATTAGAATATACATAGAAATAGAAATATGCTTGCTACATATAAAAGGAACGTCTACAAAACAAAAGGAGAAATCAATTTCATAAATTCATAAATTCATAATTCATAAACTTTGAAAACAAGTGCACGTTTACATTACAAATGAATATTTGAAATGAAAACGAGGATTAAGAACGGTCAACATTTTTCATTGTACAATGTAAAAGAAAAATCTTGCAAACATATGATAAATTATTATCATACCTCTCGGTTTCCGCTATCCTGGCGAGCAAATTATTATTATTTTCATACAACATTTACATATTGAATGGTTTTTTTTTGTTTGTTTTTCATATGTACGTATTGTTTTTATAGGGGTTTTTGTAAATGATTTATAGTTGTTGTTGTTGATTGATATTAAAGAAAAATGTAAATTTTAGGATTAACAACAATTGTTTTTAGCATAAATATATTTAAGCTAATAATAATAATAATAACACAAATGAATGATAAAAATCAAAAATAAATAAATTTAAGGGTAAAAAAATCAATTAGCAAAAAATCGCATAAAATGAAACTGTATGGAATGCCAATGTTACTGACTGAAATATACCGCATTTTGAAAGGTGCGTGTTGATGGAAATATGCTTTGCACTTTTATACCCACCATCGAAGGTTGCCGATACATTCACCTTACAAATTTTTGGTGTTTCGAACACAAAGAAGGGGCCTTCAGACTTTCTATCAATTACCTACACTCTTGACCAGTAACATATCTGAATCAACGACTGCAAACATTCGTTCGTACGTCCGTCCGTCTGCCCTTCATCTACATGGGTGTATATCCTAAATATATATTTGCTAGGATACCGCCGATCGGTACACTACGTAAACTATATATTCGTTCAAATCGTTCAAAATTAAAAATAAATTATATAAAAAAAAAAAAAAATAAGCTTTTTAATTAAATCAATTCAAAGATGAACGGTGAATTTTTTACCAAAGTCACTTTTATGCGGCCATACATAAACGCTTGGACGCTTGGACGCTTGGTCTTAGATCTTAACACTCAAGAAAGCCAACTTTTTTATGCATTAGAATAAAAAGCTTATTTTAAAAGATTTTTTTCATAATTCATTTTTAATTCTTCATCTTCTACTACAACGCGTATTCTATTTCCCAAACCCCTTTCACACCTAGCCGATCGCATTCTACTACTACACTCTCCAGTGCTTGCGGCTTGACACTCGTAGCAATTGAATTGTTAAGCAGAAGACACGACGCCATTTTCAACAAACAGGGAGCTGATGACAGACCGCACCTATCTCGCATTGCTATCGGAATTAAAGGTGCATGCAAAATTTCAAGGATAACCGGATGTGCGAAAGTGCCTGAATTATGGATTTGAAGTTTATAGGCAAGTTAAGTAAAATCTTCGAGGATCGGTTTGTTCGCTCATCATTGATAAACTATAAACGTTAGCACAATCCTACAATACCTATGCAAAAAGGAAAAAATCGGTTAGATCTATTTACTCAATTACAGTTATAGAGTATTCAAATTTCTCTTTTTTCTTAGATGACGATGGAAGGTATAAAAGATTCGACCGGAGCCGAATATAATTTTTTTGGTTGTTGCAAATGAATTTCTTTTCTTTTTTTTTTTTTGTTTTTATTTCCAAGTTTGACATGCTAACACGATGCTTTTCTTTCGTATATCTCTTACTAGGAATATTAGCATATTTGGTGAAGACTAGCATGTGCTCGTAAAGCTCTAGAAATGGCATTCCACATTTATAGCAATACACACACGCACACATACATACATATGTAAGTTCTCACACTTTTAAAGTGTAGGTTCGTTTTACAATACTATTAAATTTGTCATTAATTTATTGTAGTTTTTTCCTTTCTTCAAGAATACAATAAAAAAGAACAAAAAACAAAAAAAAAACAAAAACAAAAACAAAAACAAAAAAAATGGTTAAAAGTTAAATGCATTTTTTTTTTTCCCAATTCTATTCAATTTTATTCAATTTGTACCTTTTTAAAATGCATTAACGTGTCGCTGCTGTTCTCACACATTTCCGTTATCAAAGTGACGCCGGTTATCAAAATACCTAAAAATTATTTTAATATATTAATTATTATAGTTTTAGTCAAAAAATTAACGATCTCGTCTAATACCGTGATTCTTTTCGCTAAGCAAAGAACGAGTGGCTGGTAAGAAAATTTCCATTAATTCGGGTACACGACGTATAACACGAAAAGCGCATAAAATTGCTTTTTTACGTATATACGTGTTCGGTGATTTCATGAGACGTTCCACCTCGCTGGCTAAATCACGCGCCATTTCCGGTGAGGCAATGGCACCCAACGTACATAAAGCCAAACCCACAACAAATTGTGTTGAACTATTTAAGTCACTGCAAGTACAACAAAGCAACCACATGCCGCAATTAATGAAGGCAGATATGGTAACAGAAGCTACACATACACACACACACACACACACACACGCGCGCGCATTTATTAACACAAACTAAACTTACTTTTTCAAACAATTTGTTATAAGCAAATGAACATCCTGACGTTCATCCAGCAATAGCATGGCTCCAAGGTAACCGATACGCTTGTCCGTGAAACGATTACTAGCTGTTAGCTTCAGACATTCCAATTGACCGAAATGTGCCGGATAACCCAACATATGTATGTACAGTAATTTTGCTATATTACGACACCTGGCCGAAACGGAAAAAGAGACAAAATCTCATTATCAGTACAAAGAGCGAATAGAGGCAAAAAAAAAAACAAAAAAAAAAAAAAAACGTAGACAGGAAAATTAATATTATTCACCTCCAAACTGGATCCTCTTCACGAAACGTGGTACGTATGTAGGCGCATTCTTTATTAACCACAGCACGCTCTTCTGCAGCCGTTCGTGCGGCACGTATCTGTCTGATGAGATCTCTTAAACGTGTAGGTGTAGGCATCCTCACTACAAGAAACAAATGCACACACACATACATACATACATACATACACACACACATACATACGCATATATAAATAAATAAATAAACATATACATATACATTGTACGCACGCCTTTATAAAACGCAAATTATATAAATAAGTAAAACAAGTTTAAGGAAAATTATTGTATTTGATGGATGGACGAATACACCCAGAATTTAACCCAAAGTCGAATTATAAATACTATATGTGAAGCTTCTGCGGTAACCAGAATTAAGATCACAATTACGAAATTTATAGTGTGTTTCAAATTGAAGTGACTTTCTCTGTACCCATCACCGACAAATGAGGGGTATACTCATTTCGTCAGAACGTTTGCAACGCCCAGACGGAAGGAAGCTTTAGCGGCCCCACAAGATATATACACTCTTGATAAGCTTCAAATTCTGAATTGAATTAAGCACGTACGTGCGTCCGTCCGGTTGTCCGTCTATCCGTCTGTGGAATACCTGTTATAAACATTCTCCTCCCCGCAAAAACTAAGCTATCGCCATCAGACTTAAATTTTGCAGAAACATTGGGAACTTGGCGAATCGAATGGGAAAAGCAAAGGGATGAGTGTGCAAGACTCGGCTCCGTCGAATATAACTTGCTTGCTTGTCTTTTTTAGGATCACGGTGATGGATATAAAAGATTCGGTCACTGGACCGATTATGATGTTCCTACTTGTCCATTACTTGTAATGCGTTTTTATTGATCGTATTACTGTTTTCTCAGAAAGCAGTGCTAGTGCTGGTAAAAATTACTTTAGTCATTTTAACGCAAAACGTGGTGGTACAAATAAGCGCCCCAGACCCAGCCCTAATTGCAATTATTTAAAAGCTCGTGATTTGAAGGCTTTTTTAAAGTAGTCTCTTGCACCCCCAGGCGAATTTAGGCTACCCGTGCGATCACTTGATCAGTCGAAGATGTAATAGAAATTTCCACTTGGAAATTGGATTTTCTAACTGTGGTTTGCCTACGATATTTAATTGTAAAATCGAGTAAATGAATCACTTATAAAATTGTAGAGGTTGAAACGTACATCCTTCAAATCAGAATTTGCTGCCTCTTGATTAGCACATTACCCAATAAGTTCGTTGCATACGCATACAGATAGGATGGGCAGAATAAATAATACAAAAAACTCATAGGATTGTTACGAAGCATCGACCATTAGTTTCCAAGATTTTGGAAATGTTCAGAACTGTAGCTTGTAATGGTCTAAACGTGGCAATATCATGAAATTTTGACGTATTTCGTTTAAAGTTATGCAATATCTAAAATGCACATCGCTTCGCCAATAGTGATAGCATTTATATGTCATCACATGATTCTACTATAATTGTGAAAGGAATTTGCAATCAGTTGAAGCGAATGTTGGCAGATAATTTTCGATGATTATGATCGGGTTGTTGGAGCGATTTTCCTCAAATTTGGAAGGAAAATAAGGAAAAACTTGAAAAAAAAAACTTATTCATCGGATCGACAAACTGGCAGACAGATAAGCATACCTAAGGTCATTGAGTTCTTCACGACCATGAACTAAATAGGGGTACATCGAAAACGTAACGATTAATATGTGATCAGAGTGTGAATAACAAGTTATCGGATGCCTGCGGTCGCGTCAGTCTACCGATTAGAAAAATTTTTCCACACATCGCTTAGTTAAGTTACGTACAGGCTTGCAAAAAATTAATTCCAAAATAAATTCTATGCGGACTAAGATAATGTCAACTTTATAAGATTTCAAATGCGTAGTTCACGCTCGACCATTCGGAAGAGCTTATTAATTATATGGGACGATCTGAGTAGTTCAACTATTTCCTCTACACTTTCACATACAGCTCTCCGTACTGTCCGTACAGTTGCTGTTTCTAGTTAGTGCAGGCTGCATTTTGATCAATTTGATAGTTTATTACCTGAACGGCACGTATAAGTCTATAAATTTAAATTCATCTGAACACTTCTCTCATTCATTCTAAACTACAGTGCAACTTTTTTTAAGTTTTTTTTTTTCAATTGAAACGCTTCACGACTACTGGTTATTTACAGCTGTTACGGCGAACGAGAGAACAGATAACAATTTTTACAGTCGCACTTAGAAACGCTTTCTCATAAAGTTCCAAGCATACCGACAAACTTCGACTATCCGTTCAGTACGATTTCGTTCACGTGCAGCGGACTATAATATATGCGAACTTCGATGTGATAATACGTCTGTCTACCAATTCAAGCATGCATCTGTCTGGGCATCTAGGTTCGAGAATAAGCTCGAACAAGTATGCGTCGGTGTCAATAGTTAGTTGTATGTGCAATTTGTTTTCTTCTAATGAAAAGAGAATTGTGTGTTTTACAGTTCTTTAGTACAATCTTGTCACTCTTACTGCTAATTAATGCCATGCATATCATTTAATTACTCGCTTAGCTCAACTGGCAGATCATTTTTCTTATGATGCAATTAATAAATAAATAAATAATAAATGAATAAAATAAAGATAAGAAAGAGAAGAAAGGAAAAAAAAAAAAAACGAAGAATTTTTAGATTTTTCTTCTTCATAAGCTTACCGCGTTCCACAGCCTCTGAGAAAGCTTGTCGTATGGTGGCCATATTAAAGGCTGGATTAAATCTGTTATGGTTGAATGGTATGACATCAACATGCAATCCCCCGAATGATTGTTGGACGACATGTAATAGAAAAAAGATTGATTAATTAAAGAAGAAGAAGAAGCAAGAGCAAAGAAATCTTGAATTGAAAAAAGATACACGAATTCTCCATATATACCAAACAGTTACAGACCTAGTTTTTAATATGCAGCAAAGTGGATAATAGTTCAAACACGAGATATCATATAAATCGAATTGGACTGAAAATGAAAATCTACATCTGAAGTGATTTATGATTAAGCTTCGCTTAGCACCGAAACACCGACCATGTACCAATGTACAGTGAAACTCTTTCACTATATCGCAAGCGATTCTTTATTTTTAGCAATGGAGTAACAGATTTGTATTCTGATTTAAATAAAGCAGGCGCAAGTTCCATTTTTCCATCTGTATTTTCGTATTGATGGTAGCAATAGTAGACGGTAATCCATCCATCAAAAGCCCACATATTGGAGGATGACACCCAAAACATCATATGGCGTAATCCAAATTTAGCAAGCTGCATTTACCTCCCAAAAATTCTATTCATTTTCAGTTTCTAGAAATTATACTTTCTCTAAAATATAAGAACTTCCTCTTCATAATAACTCTAATACATGAATCTAGAAAATAAACCTAAATGATCCAAATTCCGTATTTTCTTAACTTATTTGGTCATATTGCTCCTTCGGACTAATTCTCATCATTAAATATTAAAAATTAAACCCTTTTCCGAAGGGCTTACTGTTCCGAGAAATGGACCGATGTCGTTCAAATTTACTCCACTTCACTTTTATCTCAAATTACTATCATGAACGAATTTCCATCATAAAACTAAATTAACAGTTAGGCCTTTCTGCCATATAAGAGTCTAGATTTCCTGAGAATCTTTGCACGCGGTGGTCCAAATTTCGTAGCAATTTAGAACGACCAAATGCAATTGCACAACAGGTTTTGTTGAGAAATTTTGAAAATTACAATTAATTTCCATATAATGATTTTTCAAAATAAGGCGTTATATGCGGAGCGGTCGAAGAAGTGAACCGATCTGGACCATTTTCAATAGAGTTCGTCTTTGCGTCAAAGCATGTCAATGTATCAAATTTCAGTGAAATGTATCAAAAAAGCTGAAAAAAAGTTGATATGGACAGATATAAGATAGCCAGACGGGCAGACAGGTATATCGGGTCTGTCTCTTAACATACCCCTATACGGCAATTAATATGAGTTATGAAATCAATCCAACAATAAATTTACGGATACAAATTTGTGGCGAGCCTCAGAGGCTTTGTTTCCCTTACCAAATCATATATATATACATATATATATATACGAACACTCAGCACTTGGATCCGAATTAAAGATTTGTTTTCTCTTGCTAACATCACCAATCGCTCCGGGGGTGTTCCCTATTCGTCTCCCACGATAATGGTCAGAGAAGAGCGGGGTGGTAGAAAGAGATAGGGAGTGGCTGCGATCTAGTGACTGCGTGGCTAAATCGGTCATTGTTTATGCATTCCTTCATCGACAATCGCGGTTAGATGCATCTTGGAGACCTATATTACGTAGCATTAAATATATTGCGCGCTCTGATAATAGCCAGCTAAGCTAGAGTACACCGTATTTTTGTACATGGATGACAACACACATTTAAAAGATTTGCAGGTGTCGCGTTCTTCTCGTGGCTTTCTTTTTTCGTAGGCCGCGAAGCCATAAGTTTATTAAAAAAATAAAACAATTTTTACTTAAAATCAGAGAAATTGAGCGATTCGTCCATTAGCGAGGAATCGATAAATTTATCGATTTTATGTCAAGTTGAATTTCTTTGAATGATGCACATATTTCGCTGTTTATTCTCGAACAGTTCTCAGCGTAAGAAACCAAAGTTCTCGGAAATCATTAAATTTTTTATTACAAGGATGGATTACAAAAACAGATGGAAAAAAATGGTAAAGCATTATATCTAGTAACTAGTAACAGTAAGAGAATAAATAAAAAACTGTAATGCTAGTACATGATCTAAATGATGATCTCATATAATTACAGCTTTAAAGATCTTGCAGTAAATGCCACATTGAATACCACATTTTTCTTTTTATAGTATAGTGAATCGTTCAAATTGTCGAGACTGACTGTTTTTTTATTTTTGGTTTTACTTAAGAGATGTCTTGAGATTTCTGGAATGCGTGGAAAAGCTTCATTTCATCACAAAACTTTCTCCTTAACTTTTTTGAAGAGGCACGCCCCGAGATAAATGAATTTCTGCGGTAATGTTACCATCGATTGATTCCAAACTTTTAAACTTCCGTAATACATTAAAAGACGTTTTTGGAAAGTGTTCGTGATGTTCGTTTAAAAGCACTTCCTAGCAAAAATACGTTCATACGTTTTTATCGAGACGACCGAATCGATAGGGCAATGATGAGGGCGATTCGGTGAAGGATTACAGTGCTTCTGCCATGAAATTAAAGGTCTGTTCTCAGGTGTTTTCTGTTAACATCTCACCTTATTTTGAAACGCGATTCAATGTTTGCCATATGCGACGAAAGCGGTAAGGGGTAGCACAAAATCTTCGAGAAGAGAGAATTAGAAGGAATATTTGAATGTTAAAGGACTACTCATCCGCCTGAGTAGCCGAAGACGAGGAATCTCGACTAGCAAGTCAATGATCGTCGGTTCGAATCTCAAATGCGGTAGAGTTTTTAATAAAAGCCAATAGCCTTAGATGCTAGTGCTTTTAAGAGTTTAGTCTTAGAATTTATATCTCTGGCGAAATTAATAATAATAATAATAATAATAATAAAGGACTACTGTTCGCTTGGGATTGGGATTGCAAATTATAGGTAAAAATTTGGACGGCCTGTCCAACGCGTTTCAAAACGATTTTTCAAAATAGCTCGAACACAATTACTATAACTTTCAATCTTTTCTCTCATTTGAAATCTTGACAATAACATTCATTAAGACGATGCGATGCGTAGGTCATTCTTCTTTTCATTAAACCATTGAAGGTTATTTGTTAACAAATGATTGTCTTTTCCGATTGAATGTTTTGAAAAGTTTCCCCAGTTTGAAACACGCCTCAATCACACAATGATCGATATTTTTAAAAGCCCTTATGTATTACAATACACCCATCGACATGTATATTAAGCCTAATTTTTTTTTTTTCAGTTTTTCACTAACTACGTCGAGTACTTCACCAAGTACGTTAATTAAACTAGAGATGCCTTACGACAGTAGGTCTAGTATCGTCACTTTTTATATGCGTAATTCCCGGCAATTATTGCTAGTCAAATGGTCAAGACTTTCTAACACTTTCTTTAGTGTCCATGCAATGATGGGTCTCAAGTTTTGCTTACACACTTTATATATGAATTTTGATCGTAATGGTCTAATTTGTTTCCATGCATTTCAGTTACGCCATATGTAGTTCAGGTTTTCTACTTGAATTGTTCAAAAATGTTTTCGAAATACGGAGATTCACTGAAATACACACAAGCTTCATGTGATATTTGAAAATTATTCGCTTAATTAATAACGTAATGTGGTGTAGAGATCATTTGTGGTGAGGAAAAGCACCATCCATGAGGAAAGCATCATCCCAGTTTTGGCTATATATGTTGAATGAAAATTCAAAAAAGAACTTGTAGATTTTATCGGTGTAGACTTTTCTTTTGAATGGCAAGCCGGTGGTCGGTCGGTTTACAATTCTCGTTATCGAGCAAGCACGACAACCAATTTGCATTTTGGTTTAACGCTGCTCGATAGCGTATGAGGGTTTGCTCTATATCGAAATATCGATGCATGGAAGAGTTCTTAATTAATCAATCGGAAATAGCGATACGTTGGCAAACATAACAGCAAAGTCACGGAAAAATGTCTGGGAACAATAGAGAGTGAAAATGACGGATTACCAAAAACTAATCAGAAAAGTATTCTGGAGATGTGATATTTAGAAACTATTTGGGGAACGGCCTTAGACAATCAACCTCAACATGAAAATTATAAACATCAAGCTAGATATTGAGAAAAAAATAATATTAATTAATATTAATAATGTTAATAAATAATACTTAATGTTATTTATTTAACTTTGTTTTATTTATTTTTTTTATTTTTCTTTCTTTCATATTTCTTCCAAATTTCTCACCATTTTTTTTTTTTTTTTTTGACTTGTTTATTTATTTATTCTTCTGCCTCTTCTTTGCATTATTCTTCTTTATACGTACATCGACAACATCACAATTATTCCGTTGTAAATGCATCGTACGGGAGGTGCAACTCGACACGAAAGCAATCGAGTACGAAGAAGAACTCGGAACGCGATTGTGTCGTAAAGATTTTTCGAGTAGTACGATAGATCAATACGATCGATAACGAGTTCTTCAAGAATATGGGATGATTGATTCAGTGTTGCTTGTAACTAACTAACAACAGTGCTTCGGATATATATAGGGGGATAAGATAGCTTTATACAGGTCGAAACAGAATCATTTCATGTCTAATGACTATCGATGTAATCTACTTATTCAACCTACTTGAGATTTCGCCCACGAACATGGAAAATGGCTTCGGATCGGACCATTTCGACGACCATAGCCCATATGATTCCTATTGGTGCACACTACGTACAAAAAAATCTTCAAAGAAATTCCTCCCGACACTCCCGACGACTTCTCCACTTCGTCAGATGCCTCCGCTCCTTACAATCGGTTTAGCTGCTGAAACACTTCTACGAGTACGGCAATATTTTATTTTAAATGTTCCTCATCGCACGTTACTGTTATTTCCTGTAAGACGGCTCCACAACTATATTCGGAAAAACAAAACTATTTTAGGTTAAGACTAAACTAAATGTAGCAGTCTGTCCGCCCGTCTTAACGTTTTTAACATTCTTTAATTTTTTATTTAGCCGGTAGACTAAATGTGGAAAGCTTGGCACATGCCTACACTTATAGTCGATGGCCACAGATTGACTTAAAAAATGACCTTAGTTCGCCTTAATTTTTGCAATAGAAAAAAACTCAAGCTTAGCAATTATCTTATTGTTGTGAACGTTATGGTCCAGCAAGCAAACACACGTTAACAATTAAATGCAAAAAAAAAAAAAAAGAAAAGAGGAAAAAAGATGAATAGAGTGTTCTCGCTTGGTTTATTGTTTTCCGAGCGCGGCATTGCAAGAACTCTTAAGGGTATAAAGCTACTGTAAATTATACAATTAATATTTTCCGTCACATCTATGAAGAAGCAACCCCTGGCCTTGGACGCCACGAATTTAAAATCTAGTTACCATCAGTATTTATCATTTGCTGTTTTTATTTTTTAATTAGCTCAGGTTACATGAGAGTAGATATTCGTACTTAAATTTTCACTTCTACATTTCTCCATTACTCCAGTACGCATTACTCAAGCAAAGTTAACCGTTTAAAAATATAATAAATATAATAAATAAAAGATCTTAACGACTGCTTAAGTTGGCCATTTACTTATGTTTGGTTATATTTGTATTGGCAAAATTTATGAATGTGCGGGAAAAAGAGTGCATAATTTATATATAATATATAAAAAAATATATATACAGTGTATATAAAATAATTAGCAAAAACTTGTAAAAAAAATTGTGAGATTTGCAAAAAGGAAAAAAAATATACTAATGAAAAACAATATTATAGATATTAACAATTTAAATAAACGAAACTTAACCTTACACTCAATCAAACATATTCTTTATTATTATTACTCTTATTATTATTACAGGAACAATTTTGTTTGTTAATTTTGCTATTGCTATCATCATTATTTTTAATGTAATATAAATATATCTCCTTCATATAAACAAAGCCTATACGATATAACTGATTTATAGAAATATATATAATAAATAAATAAAGAAAATCACAAAGTTTACCCATACCCATGCTCGGAATTCATATTGAGCTGTTGCTATTTGTCGATATCGATGTTGATGCTGATGTTGATGCTGATGATGGTGGAGGTGGTGGTGGTGGTAGTGGTGGTGGTGGTGGTGGTGGTGGTGCTTGTGGTAGTGGTGACGGTGATGAGTGAATCACAGTTTTAATTTATTATTAATTTAATAGAATTTCAAAACCGTCTAAAATTTCTTCTCTTTTTTTTATGTTCTATCCTATTTTACACGATATACAGCGCACAAAGCACGTTTATTGGACACGATTTGTTATTGCGGTCGGTTGATTTACTTCACTATAAATCAAAACAAAAAGAGATTACATTCGATTCAGAGCGGATTTTATATTTATTTTTTGTACTTTTTGTTTTTTTTTTTTTTTAAGTATATATTTTTTGCAATTAATGGTCAAATACATATGAAATCACTTTAAGCATAGCATACTATGTAAGAGTAAGCATCGCATTCGGTAATTGTAATATATATGACGGCACTGCTTAGATGCAAGTATCCGCAAATAGGCCGCCACGTGTAAGCTGACATCGTAACAAGTGCAGAACATAAAAGTACGTACGTCCACTTAACATATGTATACAGCCGCAAGGTAACATGACTGACATGAAATGCATGGCGAGCACACGTACTGACATAATGAAAAGCTGCTGATATGAATGACACAAATGTGGAAACTTTTAGCTTTCAATTATCTGCCTATTGCCTCTTGCTGGGATAAAGTGACTGTCATAAGAAGTCAGACGCATTTAAGACAAATTCAATATTTACCCAACAAATACACATTTCTACTTGCATTGATGATTTTACCTAGCCGACAGACAGATGAATGTGATCAATTCTTTCTGCTCGTTACGCATGTCATGCTGATTAAGAAACATGTCAGCAATTTCAATTCTTCGTTTCATACTTTTATGCGTTACAAACATCTGACAAACTTAGCATACCTCCTTCGAGAGAAATAAGGTTACGTGCTTTTATCTTTTTTTTTTTTACATGTATTAGTTTAATTATTATTCTCACTTTCCTTTCTTTATTTAGCAAATTAGACAATAATTCAACACACAACGAATGCGTGCACGTATTGATACAGCAGAAATACATATGAGACATATGAGGTTTAGCGTTTGAATACAAAAAAAATGAGATATTAAAACATCGAAGTGTAGGGTCAAAACGAAATTTTAATATATTTATTAACTTTTCTTTTTTTTTTCCTGATTGTAAATACAATCATTTGGCGAATGGGTTAGAGGATCTCTTTGAGTGCATAAACAGTAAATTAATAGTAAGCCATAAGGCAAAGTCCAAACAGTAAGCTAATAGTAAGTCATAGGACAAAGCCAAAATACACAAATGAGTCCATATTTATATACAATTGATATATATATATATACACCAATAACAGAGCAGTAATTGCAAGCGCCAGAGAGGAAGAGGGGACGAGAATATCTAATTGAAATAGATAAGTGCGGTATAGGTTTTTAATTAACAAAAAGTTATTAAGATTCCTAACGTTCGCTAATGGAAAGATGAAACAAAATTGTATCTTATCTAAACACGAAAATACCTGAGCTTTTAAAATACAGCAGACCCCTATATCAACATAATATGATGCATATGTGAGCATAAAACATCAAATGTCCTTCCCTCCCAATTCTAAAGACGAAACCGAGACAAAAAAAAAAAAAAGAAAAAAAGAGTATGCACTTGTAGGCCTTTTTCACTTTTTCTTTTTGTTTCAATATACATATATTTGTCATATACACTTAACACACATCAATATAACAGTCTCAACAATGGGCACAATTATTCTTATTAGCCACTTAATAGCCCATAATAAAAATGTATGTAAAATACGCTACTAGTCTTGCGTATGGTAATGCTGGGGTGTTAGCACACTCCTACAATATAAAATTTCTAAAAGAAAAGGGTCACAAATCAAATCATTTCTAAGGTTTATTAGTTGTATAGGCAGACGAATAAGCACAGGGAGCTGCCTCCGGCTTTAATGAAAACCACGTACACTTTTCGCAATATAATAGTACTCGATATGTTATATGTGGCAAATATTTTCATTTTATTAATTCTTTGTTTAACTTCTGAGAATGTATTTTCTTAATTTCTTAAATGATTAATATTAATATTAAATCACGCTGACGACATTTGTTACCGTGATGTTACAATTACACATACTACTGGAGGAAAAATCAACGACTTCTCGTCCATTATGGCCTAAAGGTTAGAACATACGTATATGAACATATATTTGACAATTCATAAATTTTAGTGGAGAGTTAATGCAAAAGGCAGGGTTGCCGTTTTTCATTTTAATAATGCAAACAGCTTAATTTACAATAGGTACCTGTGTTTAATTGCGTATTGCATAAAAAATAAATCGAACAGTACCATCACCATATAGTCAAATGCTTTTACGAGGGACCAACACTTTTACATTGGGAATCTTTAACACAATCCAAAATGTTCATATATTACCTGGTATTGTTTTCACAAAATGCTCGCCCCCTAAATTAATGACGAGTTTAGAGTTCTCTTATAATTAAAGTGACATTGTTTAAAAGAGAGTCATAGACGGAGAGAGAGAAAAGTTGTCTTTAGATTATAAGAGCGAAAAAGTAGCTTGTTAACATGACAAAAAACACAGAAGAACATCCAACAACTAGGTAAAATAAGAAAAATTGATCAATTATAAAAAGTGATAATAGAACAAACCAGCAAAACCTTGCAAATGAATTTTAAAAGTTTGAAGACAAATAAAATGTTACACAATACGAAAAGCATTATCGCAACGCGCTGCTTAATAGGAATAAAAACGCAATGAGTTATTTGCCTTTGCAATGACAGGTGCTCGTATCAATAAAAACACTTTAAGGGAGGTTTAAAGACTCAACTGAGAAGCAACTGCAATAGGGACCATAATTTAGCGGCTATTTAATTTTTATTACGACCACATTAATCCACTAAAATAAAGCTTATGCTTAAAAATGTTTCTATTTGTTTTTTCACCTGTGATAAAGCACTTTTATCCGTTTTTTTTTTTTTGCTTTGTTTCCAAGTAAGTTTAACGTTTTACAACGCGACAAAAAAAATTTTCGTTTTCGTTGGCCAAGATTTTTTTCTTTTCTCACTTAATTTTTAAATGGAATGTTTTTGTTAACTGATGTGTCAGCTGTTTATTTATTTATTACACTTTATTTATTATAGTTTACGTGCTGCTTTTCCCACATTTATTTTATGTATTTGAAAAATAAAAATATAAGCAAAAAAATTATATTTTTTCCAAGTGCTAAAAAATTCCGAAAACTTCAGCAGCTTTGCACGGACAAGAAGAGAAAAAAAACACCGATATAAGTGTTACTAATGGTTGCAAAGTGTTTTCCAAAAAACGGGAAATGATTGCCTTCAAAGGGTCATGGTATTGTACAATTAAAATGGGAATACAACATACTAATTAGTACTCTTACGGTTAACAATAAGTTATAGTAAAATCGTGATTAGTATTAAATTTCAAATAAAAAGCATGTTTATAAAGTTTCAATATAAGTTGTTTATGAACGAGAGTCATAGTCAGTTTGTGCGATTGTATGTAATGTCGAGAAAGACCTCAAGTAGACTCACTCGGTATAAACCAATTTCCGATTCGATCTAAGCTTATCTGTTCATCTTCTATTCCTTTAATTTACCCTACAGATGGCAAGTTTTGAGATTTTTTAGTAGAAATTGGTAGGCTGATGTGTCTTGGCTCAAGGACGAACGCTATTGAAAATTATTCGCATAGGAACGTTTTTTCGATCATTTCTCAATTCCGTTTCATTTAATGAAGAAGGCGAGACATTTACCATACATTACATATGTATATGTTTGGCGGCTAGATTTTGGTAATATA
This sequence comes from Glossina fuscipes, assembly GCF_014805625.2. Taxonomy (NCBI): domain Eukaryota; kingdom Metazoa; phylum Arthropoda; class Insecta; order Diptera; family Glossinidae; genus Glossina; species Glossina fuscipes. Next base: position 14,935,430 of record NW_023998414.1, on the reverse strand, counting down.
GTTACTATATTGATAAATTCGTTGTGTTATTTAGCTTTTGATTTCTATACGTGTCCTTAAAGCGTACATTCCTTCCATATCCTCCGCTTATTTCGATAGTTTAAAAAACATTAAAAACTGAATGATAAATAAGCTGTTTTCGAATTATCAAAATTGAACTCAAAAACTTCTATAAATTCGAGCAGTTTCCATAACATCTTTTAAAATTAACATGTAACTTACCGACGGTTATTTTCTGTTGGCAAAACGCTCCAGTCTTGTTCGTAGTAAGGAAACATAATAATTATATTTCTAATTTCTGCATACAAATTAAAGTTTTTACTTTTGTATTAAAATATTTTTTCTTTTAATTCTTAAGCACTTGTAAACGCTGTACACAATATACACACTATAACGAACATTCGCGATATCAAATCCACTTGGCGAATAAAACTGTAAAACAATATACATATATATTTTTTAAATATTTTATTTCTCTGTTTTGAATTTATTCCATAGCAATAAAACTTTGTAAAACACATGCCTTTATACATTCATACGTAATCATAATAACTTTAATAAAGTTGTCGAAAATAATTTTTATATCAAATCGTTTTTAGGTCAAATAATAAAATGATTCAATTTTCTTTCATTCGAAATGACAAAATATTAGACTATTTCTTACACTTTCGCTGCCAATGACTATTCACTTCTTTTCTGGCGCCTTTAGCTTATCTTTGAAAGGTTCACAGAATAATGAGAACTAACAACACATGCAGGTTTGCAGTCACAATTAATGGAAGGTAAAAAGCAGTCTTATCAACCAACTAACGATTGTTATGTTTGTATAGAATTTACAAAAAATGATAAGAAAGATACAAAATGTTTATATAAAAAGTTAGAGACGAAAAGGAAATTTACTTAAACGTTGAAAAAGGGAGTTTGCTTATACTTACATCTTAACATTACTTGTATGTCGCTGACTATGGCTTTCCCTTTATGTTTTACACATCTTAAATTTTTTATTTTTTTTATTTTTTTAGAAAATTATAAAATTCGTAATACTTAATATTACTAAAAAGAAAAAAGAAAAAGCAGTTAAGAAATAAAAGTCTTTAACATTGAACTGAACTCAATAAAAAACATTTTGTACCCTTACGCAATGAACATAAAAAAACAAATAGAATATAACATCTGAGTTGAGTTTATCAAGAGATTGAAAGAAACTATCAGTCATTTACACGAGGTGGTCTTACAATTGAATGGCGTTTTATGGCTTCTACGAGCCATTTAATACCTTCGTCAATACCTTCACTGTTCGTGTAGTAGGAAAGAGTTCTTATTATTTCATGATAAAAATAAATGTAGGTATGAATACTTACCCCGTTAAAGCCGACACTGGTATTGTCAAACAATCCCGACGGCCTATTAGTGTTCCGGATTGTTGAAATACCGGTTTAATTTCTCTTACGCCCATAACATCGGGTAAGTCTTGTTTGTTAGCTAAAATCAACAAAGGAACTCCCGACAATAAATCATTTTTTATCATTTTATCTGTAGCGTGGAAAAAGAAACATTTATGGAAAAAATAATTTACATTTTCTCTCCATCACTCTTTCCTCTTACCAAAAATAACCTTTGACTCTTCCATACGCTCTCTATCATTGGAATCTATAACGTAGATAACTGCATGACTTTCTTGATAATATTTATCCCATAACGACTGTAATTCTTGTTGTCCGCCTAAATCCCAAAAATTCAATTTAACACCTTGCACGTCAATGGTACCAATATTTAAGCCCACTGTTGTGGTAATTTTTGCCGGATTCATACCTTTATAATTTTTGGTAAACTTTGTTTTAGCTGCCTCTAAATAGGTCTAAACAAATTTTTTTAAGCATTATTTTTCGATTTATTTACTATAATTGACCTTTATTTTTTCAATTCATTTGTGTTTACCGTTTTGCCAGCATTATCCAGACCTAGTATTACAACGCAATATTCATCTTTTTGTGTCAAATATTTATAGAAACCATTTAATAGTGTATACATTATTTATTTGTCTTTTGTTCTTTTATAATTTCACGTTTAATACATAAGTTTGCTAAAGTATTTAATAAAAATTAAAATTTTTGCTCTACGCTAATAATTGTCTCGTCAACAAAACCAGCTGTTTAAACAGTTGTTTATTATTTTAATTTGAAAGAGTTGCAAAGAAGAGAAGTTGGAGAAGTATCAAAGTAAAAAATACTGTTACATATGTATTCTATTGAAATTCGAATTACAGAAGTAAGACTGAACTTTTTATATAAATGTACAAAAAAAAGGAAAGAATCTAGGGCCGATTTATGTGGAAACCATAAATCGGCTATTAATTACCAACGTTATTTTTGATTGAAGCATAAAAACCGAATGTTGAAAAGCATATTATTATTATTATTCGATGTGCATTTTAACAGAGTTAAATGATTGTTTTCTGTTAAGTTGGACATTTAACATAGCTGAATGGCGTTACCATTTAAGTTGTAAAGTTGGGCATTTAACCATTTATTTATTATAAGCGACTCTGTGCTTTGCCTTTCAATAGGGAATTTAGCGAGGGCTTTATTTAATTTGATAATAAAAATTATGGCGATCTAATTTTAGGTTAACTTGTAAAATTAAATAAGTTTAGTTCGCGTATTTTCCGCGTTCGGTGTTTGCTTGTAGAATCGTTAAGAAATATAGCGGAAATTTAAATATGATCAGTAAGCAGCACTTAATAACTCGCTCTTTATAATTATTTATTAATTATTTTCCTTTTTCCAGCTTTTCCCTAGAGAAAAATATGTTATCATACTTTTTGCATATAATGCGTCAAAACAGTGCGGGTTCCAGTTTTGTACGTGTTCAATTATTACAAACATCCATTATATATTTTGTTACAACCACATCTGGTACTACTTTTCAAGCCGTAGGGGTGAATTGAACGAATTTTGCTTTCTAATTCTTACACATCTTGAAATTCAGTATTTGTCGGATATCAGTGATTATACTTTGAATTGCTGTTAACTTCTGGTTACATTTATGTAACGTAAGGTAAATAAAGACCTGAAATCGAGTCATTTTTGAAAAGAGATTGATAACGGACTATGAAAAGTAGATCACAAGTTTTTTATATATTAAACGATATCGATATGGGTATCAAATAAAAGGACTCGTGGAGAGAATAGAATGGGAACAGCTGAGTATGTTAACTCTAAATTAATAGCGGTGAACGTCATACCTTTTAGGGAAGTAAAAGGTGAGAGATACATTTTATCTGATTCACCAAAGCTTAAAATTTTAATATTAGTGGATATGCGAGATTCGACCCTGGCCGAACTCGTTACTTGATTTCATTAACACTAGAGCTAGAATCAATTGGAAATTAATTGGAATTTCAATATCATTGTTGATTCGCGGGCGGAACACTAAAAGAAAAAGACGGTAAATTTTGATTGTAGGGAACTTAATCATAACCTCAAATCTATAAGAATTACATTAAAAAATTGATAAGATTGGAACCAAGTTGCTTGAAAAACTCTTTTTCCCCTTATAGCCCAATTCGAACCGATAAGCATTGCTGAAAGAAGATTAAACAAGAGTATAATTGATATACATTTCATAAAGTTACAATTTATTATATGCGTTTACATATCCATATATATGTATATATATATATATTTACACATACATATGTATGTATGTATATATGTTTTCTTCTAAATAATCTCCAATATTTTACATTAATTCATATTTAGAAAATATAATTATTATTGTATTTGTTGAAAAAATAAATTTTATAAATTTCTTATTAAATTGTATTTTTTTATTTTTATATATTTGCTTTTAAATTCTCATAATAATTATTATATATTTAATTACAAAAAAGAAAAAACACAAAATTAGGAATGTTTTAAATGTGCAAAATATTGGTTTATATATTTTTTAAACTAGAAATTTAAGCTAATGGGTACACGTTTATCTTTCTTCACATTCGGCGTTACAATAATTAATTTGCTTTTATTTAATCAATGAACAACACATTTCACGCAAGCGTAAGTACAAACAGAAATAAAAGATATTAAAAATCATAAAACTTTAATAAAATTATGTTCTTTTCAGGAAAAAAAGTTTTTACATGAGAAAAAATGGACCAAGGGAACCAAGGGAGGTTTGCGAGATTCCAATTTGTTTTCACAACTAGATTTACGGAGAAAGATAATGTAACACCGCTGGGTCAGAATTGCATTTAGTTGACAGCGAACTCAAATCATTCTTAATATTTTTGTGTTCAATTAATGTGTATTCTTTTACTGCTTTTATTTTGTTTTTATATTTTAATTGCAATTTCATGTAAACTATTTAATTTTTTTCGTTTTTATACGTTAATTGTATCATTTAGGGTAAATGGTTTGTTTATTGATTTTTTTCTTTCGCATAATATATCCTCTGTTTGTTGGTTGTTGTTGTTTTATCTATATTTAAATTTCTAATGTATAGCTTTACTGCTTAGAATTAAAATTGCACCCAATTTGCATTTGCTGTTGCATTAGTATTTTGTTGAGGTGGCGTTGGATTTTGTCCGGAGTTATTACTAAATTATTAAAGAATTTTTCAAAAATAAATTTTCTTTACATAATTTATTAAATAAAATTTACCCGGCTGAGGCATAGTCTGTCCATTCTGTACCAGTGCTATTACCAGTAGGCTTATGAGCTGGCGAAGTGCCCGGACTTTGACGTGTTGAACTGGCAGCATTCGCTGGCGGCGGTGCGATTTTACCCAAATTGCCAGGTGGTGGTGGTAATATTCCGCCACTAGTTTTTGCTTTGGCCGTACGACTAACACCTTCCGAACCATCTTTTTTCTGTTGATTTTTTTAAAATATTTATTACACGATTTTATTAATTATACGAAGATTTACCGTAATTCGCATATTGATTTTGATAGTTTCACCCTCTTTGAAACCCAAATCTAATTCTTGCTTGGGCTGAGTTTTCTCTTTTTCGATTTGTTCTTGATTTTTAACCCATTTAAAATGATCCTGTAAAGCTACATTCAAATCGAACGAATCGGAACGATCACCGAAACCTAAACCCAAAAAAGCAGATCGTCCTGGTGGTCGTTTCAATGAAAGGAAACAGTTTTTTAAAGGAGAGGGAATGAAAGTGCATTCAAATTCTTTTGAAAACACGTACCATTATCATCTTGTACTCGTATAACAAAATAACGCGAGCTATCCGAAACGGCTTCGATGGCCACACCTGGATAGGTGTCGATGGGACAATTAGCAAATAAAGCTCCACTTGTTTTATCTTCCAATTTCAAATGACAAACAATACCTTTGGCGACCAAACGCATACGACCTGTCCAAGTGGGTTCACCTAAATTCCAATCAGCAGCTCTTATGAAATTGTAAAAAAAAATAATCCGAGATCAACAAAGAGGTTTTTAGTAATGAACAACATGAAATAATCAATAAATATTTAACTTCAACGCATAATGGATGACCGATACATTATACACGATTGAATGTTTGGTTTGGCAGTTTAAATTGTTTCTGTTGACGTATTAACCTTGTAGGCCATACTACTACACACCAACGAAATGACAATGAAAAGTTTACATGCAAAAATTTCAAATATACATACAAACGGACACCGAAATGTATGTGAACGAAAAATTCATAAACAAAATGTAAGAACAACTTTTGTACGATGACAGATCAAGAAATGAAATTAAGGGCGTTTTAAATATTCACTTTTTCTTGCAGAAAGCGAATGCGTTAAAAATTAAAACGAAATTAGCGTAAAGTAATTTGCAACAACAATAACAACAATACTTCCTGCAATAAACTTTTTTCAATTGTAAAAATTTACCTGTAACCGCGATTACTAGCTCTAGGTGGAATTTTGTAAATAAACACTTCGGGCTTAATTAAAAGCACACTTTCATATTCCATTTTTTCGTAACAATTTTTACAAGTTTCTTAAAAAAAAATTAATTTTTGCTTTTCTCTGATTAGTTTTTCCAATTGCTTTGCTACTTTTGCCACTTTACCGGATACTTTTTGCCTTAATTTTTATTCTTGCCAGATGCAAACCTCTGATGCTTCTTCTTTAAAAGAAAGAAAACAGGGTTGTTGCCTAGGTCAGCTGATTCAACTGCAACATGAAGCTCCTTGCGAAATTTATACAGTAATTTGAATTTCGCTTCTCTGAAAACTTCAAAAGTACACGCGTATATTAAACCTAAAAAGAAACATTTATTTAAACAATACAACACGATGCCACCAAGTCTTAATTCCGACAGCAGCGATTTAGAAAATGTGCTGTCCTTACAGTTACAAACGTCCATAATGAAACGTCGCCGCAATAGCACAGGGCCAAAATACTATTGCAGCATTGAGGGCTGTCAAGAGAGCTTTAAGAGACTAGACCATTTGGACAGGCATGAATACAAGCATACCGGAATTGTAAGTTTCGCTTAAAGTATATATCAGGATTTTTCTTTACTCGTATTGCTATTTTTCAGAAAAAGCACGCCTGTCATTATGATGAATGTCAGAAGTCATATTCCATTGTTACCCATCTTAAAAGGCATATTCGCAATACGCATGAACGCTTAAATAAAGAACCATTGAAGAATGTACTTTGCGAGGTAGATACCTGCAAAAAATTATTTACCAGCCTTACTAATATGCGGCGTCACATACGTGAAGTTCATGAAAATCCAAAAGTCTATCAATGCTTGTACTGTAAGGAAAAGTTTAGGCAAAAATTGAAAATGCGGCGACATGAAATTAGCAAGCATACTGGCGTCTATCCTTATAATTGCGATAAATGTTCGAAGGGTTTCTATCAACAATGGCAGTGGGCAAAACATGAAAAATTTTGCAAAATTTATCCCTGTCCGACATGTGATGTGCAATTTGATAAATGGTCTTCGTATTTGAAGCATTGCAAAGAGAAACAACATGGGCGAACACATTACAAATGCGAATATTGCGTACAAATGTATGCAAAACCAGGAGAGTTACAAGCACATGTAGCCTCCAAGCATTTGCTGGCGGATAGTTTAAATAAAGTAGGTGGAAATTTTAAATGCCCTTACGGGGGTTGTGAACGTTCTTATAGCTACGAAAGAAATCTGAGACAACATATACTAACTGCTCATGAAGGCAAACGTTTTGAGTGCTCGGAGTGTAAAAAAATTTTTAGTTCGATTCAAAATTTAAAAAAACATTCAGCGAGGGGTCATGTCGAAAGGAAAATCATGAAAATATCCGTCAAATCCAAACGTCGTAAAGATGCTGGTTTGGCTAAAGTCGCTAACTTAACAAAGCTCTCAGGCTTAGTGGTGAGTAAGGAACTCAATGAGCAACTACGTAACAGGGAAGTTGCAGCCATAGAAATGGTAGCGACAACACTCTCACAAGAAGTAACAAATGCTAAAGAACTAAGCCAAGATGTGAACGGAAACCAATAAATCTTTAGTGGCTATCTATAAATCGTGATATTTTTTTAAAATAAAATTCTCCTTCACTCATTTTAAATTGACTTTATTGTTTGTGAATATTACGATCCGTAGCTTACAATGAGTTAACGACTTTGCGCATACGCATTTGTTCTAGCCATTTATTAAGTTGTTGAGCGGGTGTTTGCGGTACGGGCAAATAATAATTTTTAGGCGGTTCACCTTCTTCTAAACGTACGAAGTAATGACAATGTTTATACCTAACCTCGCCAGTGCGGCCACGAGCGTGCCGACGTACACCTTTGAACACTCGCCCCTTGCCAACAAATGATTCGGCTGAAATAAAAATTGGAAATTAAACAAATTGTATATCTTTCTAATGCTCATTTTACCAATCCACAAATTACTCTTATACTCGACATTATGGTCTCTAACGGCCATTTCTTGAGCTTCCATTATTACTTCTTTAACAGCTGTGGCACCTTTTTTCAGGACAAATTTTAATTGTTTTAAAGCCTCATCCACTGACATGCCACGTACGAATGCAGCGATGTACCACATTTTATCTGGACTGTATTTGATATTTGTGCGCATGTGACACACGTACTGTAGAAATATTACTTTTTTTACTGTAAATATTATTTCTTTACTTATGCTAATTGAATAATTACCCCTTTCCTAGGTTCCTCATCAGGCTTTTGTGGGGGATGTACAACTTTATTATATAGAGGCCATTTAGTTGGACCAAGATTCTGTTTATTCCATTTCGCAGTTAAAGACGCGCTGTTATGGAATCCAGCCTGGCCAGCCTGAGCTATACGATATTGCAGGTTATTGAATTTACAAGAATTTTCAAATAAACTACTTGTTGTTGTATGAACTTTTCTGAAGTATTTTAATAAATTATTCATTTTTTGCCAACTTTATATATTCATCAAATTTTTAATGAGGACTTGCAATCAAAGTGAAAGCAGCTGTTTGATTAAATATAAAACCAAATTAGTAGCATTTCTTATTGCAAAAAGTGCTATCAATATTTAAAAAAAATGCTATCATCGATATCCGCTTTCAGAGGTTGAAAAATAAAATCGATGCTGAATTAAGCACTACCAAATACACGGCCAACTGATTATTTGCTATGCGATAAATAATTCTCCGTAGAAATGGCCCAGGGTCAACCCTGCAAACAAACGAACAAATAATTTAAATATTATGATTAAATAATAAATTTTCAACAGCCAGTCAAAGAGCTCACTTAGCCCGATTGTTAGCTGACAATATCACAAAAGAAAACTTGAAAAGATAAAATTTTAAAATTTATATTTAATTGACATATTTATTTATGGCAAACAATTATGAAATACCATCCTGGTAAGTGTGGCCACGTTTCGTATCGTGAAAAATATAATCAAACTACCAGTGATTCATTCAAGGGCTGGAAAACCTCCTACTGATCTTTTTTCATTTTGCAATGCCGACGGCAATTTGCATTTTGCAATGAATATGTTTAACAGATTTCATGAGTTACGAAGCTCTTTTAACAGTTAGCTATTTGGTTCTTACCTCATTATTATTTTCTATATAGTATTAGATTTAAACTGAAAGTTTTGTAGAATACACAAATTTTATTTCAGTTTAGCTCAAGTAGTTTTCTTTAGAAGTATTCACAAAGCAAAAAAAAAAAAACATTTTTGAATATAAAATAGCTCTCCCGAAAGATAAAAACTTTTTATTCGCACTTTGAATTTTGTGTTACATTGAAGGTTGGTAATCACACCGTGAGGGTTGATAGTATGTTCTATTAATTGTTAAATATATTCATATTCATTTATTTCCAGCATGTGCCAACTAAGGCATAACAATTTACAAAAAAATTTAATTTAGGAAATTTGGTAGCATTAATTCTTCTTTTCGTCTGCGATATCCTTTTCTAATTCTAGAAATTTCTGCTGGTTGGCAGCACTAGGGAATTGCTGGTATTGTTATTGTAAAATTGTGTGTCCGAGAAAGAAATAGAGTGAGAATTACTATTTCTTTTACGAATGAGTATAAATCGAAACACTTTCTAGATTTTTCCAATCGCTTCTTTCTTTTATTCCGAAAACTGGTGCAAAATCTAAAACTCCTTCAAACAAATATATCAGTGAAGAACAAATAAGATTAATTTAGCTCCTAAATTCGATTATAAATAGAAAACAAAAATAATAGCGCTTACGACAAAAATTATTATTAATTATTATTATACGCTATCGTTGGTGAGTTTCTCCTTTTAGTTAGAAAGAATTGACTACTCGATATTTCTTTTGTTTCATTCAAAATGTCGGCAAATAGCATTTTTTCGCCAAAGGGTTAAAAAAAAAGTAATTTTATTTATAGTAAAGTATACAATTCAAAAGCCCTTCTAGGGCCAATTTAAGTGTATGTACACAATATGAATGAATTAGTATCAGGTGAATTCAAAGATAAAGAAAAAGATAATATTTCAAAGCAGATACAGGAGGTTTAAATATTTCACACTCTCTATTCAATTGAAGATTATAATAACCAAATTTACAAAAATTTACGAATTTCGTATTAATTTTTGCTGGAAGTATTTTGTGTTTATGGGCGCATTATATGTTTTTTTATTGTTCTACAGTTGTGGCAAGTAAAAGCGAAAAACTGATAATCGTGCAAATTAAAACGAAAAAACATCTAGCGAGCACTTTCCTTAAGAACTCTAATAACTTTAAACAACGAGAAATAAATATATGGAGAAAAAAGTGTGACAGTAAAAGTATTACAATTAGGAATATTTTTAAAACACAAGCGCGTCCATACGTTGCGGATCTTTAGTATGATCTGCAATCTTTCAAATCATCCATGCGGTATTGTGCGAGGAGCCTCATCATTTTAAGTTATATGGTGCGTTTTGAAAAATGTATTGTAGACTTAAGCAAGCACTCTAATTTCTTTAATATAGAAATGATATGAAATAAATGCAGTGAAAATAATTATAAAATAATTACAATGAATAAATTAAAATTTATCGGGCCGTAAACAGAGTTCATTTCGTGCACTGATGGACACACCTTACTTTCTAAAGGGAACCGCAATCTTTTAAATAAATTTGCTAGACGATTCGATGGTAAGCCTGAATTGTGAAGGGGAAAATTCTTTTAGGTGATTCATTGACAGCTTTTGCTATGTTTTTATTAATGTTCCAACATTTAAAATAGCAAATAAGAAAATTATCTTCGGTCGTGATCTTTTATATCCAACATCGTTATTCGAAAAAACACAAAAATCGGAAAACAACTAAATATCCACAGTCATTATTAGTATTGAGTGGGCTGATTTTTTCCATTTCAGAAAAAAATTGGAAATTTATAGATTGTAGGTGTTCTATTTTATGAGCAACAAGCAAAAACTACGGAAAGCAAAGCTGTTCGCAGTTTTTGTGGCATAGGCACGTGGGCATTGTAGACGGGTTCCTAGACTGGTTTGAGTAATTTTCAAATTATTTTGTAAATGTGTACGCGATACGTTTATGCATGCCACAATACTACACAGTTGGGCAGATGAACACGCTTAGTCGCATTCCGAATTTGAAATCGGTCAAGAATTTATGTACCTAATGAAGTTTTTGAAACCTGGTTCTGTGCGTTATAAAAGTTTGGATAAAAAAAAATACAATTTTGATACACTATAGCATTGGGCAAGCATGTACAATTCCTCCCATTTTTTTACAGATATTAGAACATTGCCAATACAATATATGGTCATATTTTTGTATACTTATCTGGCGTAGTTTATGAGTAACGAGCAAAAAAGCCTTCTGGACGTTGCGAACGTTTTAACAAAATGAATATAACCCTGATCCTACGGTGATGGGTATAAAAGTATTTAAAAAAAATTGTTCATTATTCATTAAATCTTTATTTTAATCTTTAAATCTTTATTTTTCCTACAGATGTCTGATGCCTCTGTTATCAATTGTTATCTATCGAATCCCGTACGGGCGTGTTTCGACATAGGAAAATTAAAATTATTCTGAATGATCTGGATAATCGTACGACACAATAATATGTTACTTTGACTCGGAAATTAAGGAGCTACGAATCTTCAAAGCATGATTTTTGATGTTAAGCTATTGATTGGTCGTAAATTTGATGATCCCGCTATGTTGGCTGACGAGAGGCATGAACCACTTGAAGTTGTGAGCATAAGTGTCAAACCAAAATTACAAGCAACTTAAAAGGCTGAAAAAAGACTTTCCGCGACGAGGAAATCCCTTCGATCATTTCGACTAAATTGAAGAAGCCTGCTGGGACATATTTGAGTCAATCAGTTAGAAATGCTGCCATAGTAGCGGCGGTCTATTTTAATGATTAACAATGTCGGTTTAAAATAAATGGCGGTGCTCTGTCTGCTTTAAATTTGTTGCATATTCTGCCAAATTGCTGCCGGCTTATGGTCTGCTCGATAATGCCACAGACAAGCGTAATATGCGCATATTTGATTTTGACGCTTGTATTTGTAACGTACCGATGCTTTCTACAAAAATGTCTTTGATGTCAAGTTCAATAGTAGTGATGCGTGGCTCCTGACAAAAGAAGCTGCACCTATTTTGAGTAAGTAAAAAAGGTTCATATATATGGCCAGTAATTAGCGGGTTTAAATATCTGTTGGTTCAAGATTAACCATATGATAGAGTGGGTTATTAGAAATTGAACTGAAAATCGAGAAGGAAAGCTTCCCTGTATCTCGTGACTTTAAAAGATATTGAAAGCTTCATTCTGCGTTGCTTGCAGGACGTATCGAGTACGTTCTAATTTTTGCTAAATGATCAACAATGTCATCCATTTGTGTGCTGCAATGGCATCAGACAAAGTGAAGATCAATGATTAGTGAATTATCGGTCTATCCAGGAAATGCTGACAAGAGGTAGTTATAGAATACGTAATTGACAGATATTGTGCAGACACTTTTGTTATGAAATTAATTATTTGTTTAAATGTATCTTCATTTGAAATGCTAATAGTAAGAAACTTAGCAATTAACAAAGCTGTGAGCGTGGAAGGTTTTCTGTTGACATTAAATAGAAAGAAACGGTCCGTTTGAGAGTTGTAAACAGCATACCCAGTTCGTGAATAGGCATTGGCTGGCATAATAAAAATTTCTTATTTTTATATCGGTTGGTTGAATAGATCGTTGAAGCCCTCTTCCTACGAGTGACAAGTTCCAGCAGCTTCAGTACCATTATTTACAGCACCGCAAGTATGGTTCACGTGATTGTTATCAAATTCAATGTTCGGTCTAAATCAGTCTACAACGTTAATATCTCTATTGTCTTCTTAAAAACTCGACGATGTAATTGAATTTTATTTTGATGCAGTTCAATTACGCATCTGTGAAGACGAGGGCTAATAGACCTCCCCATGTATTTCGCCATCAATCACTTTAGTAGTTGGTGGTTCGTTTCAAGATCACATCCTCTAGATGTAGTCTTTACATTTTACTCCCCAAAAATATAGCTAACAACTCATCTTCAATTGTGAACTCGCAGTGCCTTAAATGCGAATGCAATTTTGTGGCCTTCTTGCATTAGAACTGCACTAATTGCGCAATTGCTAATGGAGGGTTACTATTCGGTTTACAGAATTTTAAAAAATAGTTACTTTGTTCTTTATTTTTTATTATTTCAGAAGGCATTTTTTGAAGGCATCATTTGAAACAATAGCAATTCCATTCTATATTAATTTTTAGTTTAAAAGCTCATTAACAGCTTAAAACAAAGGTAAATAAAAGCAACACAAATTGAAAAACTTAGATTTACTATGCCGCATTAAAATGCTATTCTAGTACTTCTATCTTAAACCTCTTCGAGAAATTCGGATATTTCAGATATGGGGGGTTAGTTATTGAGCTAGGATCGTCTCTCTCCTTTCTTCAGATATTGTAGTCATTGGATGCGCCATTTTATCCTAAACTTCTACAAATCTGCTATAATTTTTTTTTTATCTTACGAACTTTCAATCTCTATTTACGTTTTTCATGTTCGGTTTTATATCCTTGGTAGTAAGAACATGACCTAAAAATTGAGTCTCTTCGCTCAAAAAATCATATTTATCCAATTGAGTATCTCAACTCGCCTTTCTTAACATTTGAAAAATTAATCTCACATTTGCTATAAGTTCCTTCAGAGATATGCTCAACACTACTATATATCGTCTATACATGCCACACAAATCATGCATTTTTGAGTTCAAATGGCAATAGATTTGGAAATTCAGATAGGCATTTTCACCAATTTTAGTTACAAAGGCTTGTTATTGACTACACCAATGAGATAAATTACATAACGCTGTTTTTTCCAGCGATTTTAGCTTTTTAAATTGTTGCAATAAGTCTCTACGAGAAAGCGAAAAATTAGTAGTTTGGCTTTGGAAAGGTGTTTCGTTGTTGTCGACGGTAATAAGATTTTCAGAGTTTTCCAGGCATATCAAGTTTTATGCTTGACAGAATTGAAAGAAAAATTTAGTCCTTCGGATTTTAATTGAAATAGCGAAATTTGATTTGCTCAATTGTTGGTAGCTCCTGCAAAAGAGTGATTTATTTTTAATATACGCATATGATCGTTGCGCAACGAGATTATGATCCAAAATTATTGTAGTCAAACGCCTTTTTCATATTATATTTATAATGTTTAGTTATGGAAATATCACACAGAAGGCGAAAGTTTTTATAGTCTTTGAGGAACTGATTTTCTTTTTCAAATCGGGAACATTCTTATCTACATGAGTGCTCCATAACAGACGTCAAAAGAGTTTCGTCACAAGTTTTTAATAGCATTTGTTTTAACGAAATTGACGCAATTTTAACTTTATAACTGACAATATTATAATATATTTTACATGTGTGTATTTTTACCCTTCAAATGTTTCAGAAATCTAGTGAAATTCATTAATAAATAAATTAATTAAAACAACAAATTTTTTATACCCTTATCTATGCATATTTACCACAAAATCACATAAAAACATTGTAATTATTTTCTTTCATTTTTTTTTTATATTCTTCCTTTACCATTTCTTCAAATTTTTAAAAATGTTCTCTCTACACTGTTGCATAACACCGTTATTATAATAACAGCGCACAAGCGTTTGGTTTGTAGTCACCAAAACGCAGTATAAAAGATAAAATAAGTACGCATCCAAATGGATAATAAAATATAAATGACATGTTATCTCTATTGGAACTTGCATGCCAATAGATGGTACGCTTGCCAATTCATGAACAGCAATTGCTCCAAATGCCGCTATAGCCCTTTCTTCAAATCTTGTTAATTTGTTAGCCTGGCTCCAAGGCCCGTCAACAGGTCCATTCAACATCAGTTTCTTCTGTACATCAGTTTATTTTTCGAATGATTTAACGAGTGAACATAAAATTATTTTACTCTTCCATATATTCGCTTATAAATACTTTCTTCCATTTCTACTCAATCTAACTATTTTTACTATTTAACTTTGCAGCCAATTTCTGCCATCACTTTTTCATTTGCTGTGGATTTGTCTGACTTATTTTTCTTAATATCTGGTTTTTTTTTCAACAAACGCTAAATAATAATTAAATTGTTCATGGTGCATCTTTGGTAACCTCATTTACGAGTTACCCATCCTTGACACAATATGTTAATTGTTATATTAAAAGTATGCATTAATACTTTACGTTAAATGTTTTCTATTTTACAAATATTTTTTTAGCTTTGCAAAGCGTACTTCCTTTCTTTTTGATATTTTACTTGACATTGAACTTGTGATTTTCATAACCTAACGTCCCTGTTTTAGGGCAAAATTGTTTTTGAAAAATTCCAACAACTAATATAACAGGCAAACAAGCATGAATTTTGTGATAGTTGAACGATAATAACTCCAGAATACGTCTGATCATTTTAAAGTGTTTGTTTTGCGCAAATTATAGGTGGTTAATATGGCAGTGAGTAGTGGATGACTAAACCGGACCCGCATAAAACATGAAGGAATGAAATATAGTTCTGATAATCAATGTCGTGATAAAGAATTTTAGTAGTAATATTAACGCTGTGAAAAATGCAATTAATGCGGCAGTTAAAGCTAAGCTTGAGATGCAATAGTATATAAAAGGCCGTACATTATAAATTTTTTAACTTCTCGTGGAAAGCCCTTTTTCGCCGTTGTGTATTTGAATGCATTGCAATCTTCAACTAATTTAAAGCGAAGTCCCAATAAAGAGTGTTTAAACTTTCTTAGTGTATAATAAGCTGTCTTGACTTCCAATATATAACTGTGAAGTTTCTCTTTTTGAGTTGTTGTTTTCTTGCTTCAAAAAAATATAGGATACAGCTCCCCTTCAGACGCGTCAAAAATTAATATTTCTCCAAAACCAAACCAACCAAACCAAACTGTGCCCACATGATTTTTTCTTTGGCTAGTACCACTCTATTTATAACAGTGATCCTTTATGTTGGGTTTCTTTTCCATTTTTCGAGAGTTTTCATGTTGCATGTTATGAGACATTGTTTTGTATGCTTCATATTTTCGTCGATGTTCTTTAAATGCTCACATTAGGTGTTTATGCTCGCTGTGAACTGTTAACGCGTGGAAGTACTGATATTTTATCGACTATATCCATAACTGCTATTTTATTACGCGCTTGCATATATTTTTTTTCTTCAGATAAATTATACGCGTTTGCATTTTGGTCAAATGCTTGAAACCATTTTTTAACAGATATCGTTTCACCATAAAAACAGTTATTAATTTTGATGATCGATTCTATAGAACTGTTTATTTTACTTTTAGATTCCTTAACCATTTTTAATGTTAATCACTTAACCAGATCACTTAATTTACTGGCTGTGGTAGCTATTTTTTCAACTATATTTGCACTGTTCGTTTAATTTACTTTAGTTGCTGCTTTTGATCGCGTTTTCGCAATTTTTACCTTTAAATCATCTTTGTCTTGAATATCGTAGTTATAAGTTTTTCATGTTGAAGCGTCCTTGTTTCTTATGGGATTTTCGGTTGGTTGAGCTGGTTTTATTTTAGTTGAGTCTACTTTCTTTTGGATATGTTAAGTGTTAAAGACATTATACGAATGTTTATTAAAATGTAATTCAAATTCACGAGTAATTAAATATAAAGAAATAACAGTGCGAATGTAGAGGAGGACGCCCAGCACACAATACTTTGCGGTGTAAAGTTCAAGCGGGGGAGTCCTCAACAAGAGCCGAGCAATGTAGTCGGAGCGTGTGTGGGGGCAGTTTTAATGCACGGTATGCATTGGCAGCTGAAAGTGGAAAAGAATCAGGTACAGATACAAAAGAAAAGGTGCATTACAAATGACCAAAAGCGAACTTTTATTTTATTTATTACTTTATGACCATACTTAAAAATATTTATTAAGAAGTACTGGCCAAAAAAAGTTTGAGGGAATTTTACAAATAACGCTCGAAGGCAAGTTCGTCGGCATTTCTATCATATATAAGTAGAGTTTTCTCTTAGAAGTTTCTAAAAATAATCAAATCGTTAAGTCGAGCGTTTAGTTGATTAAAAATATATATATATAAAAAAAAAAAATGGTATCAAAACACATGTCTACAACATCAAAATTAGCATTACAATCAACACAAAACCGGAATGAATACAGTGCAAGAATGAGTTTGTAATTCTGCATTCATCTTTTATACCACCCCAAAGTCAAAAAGTTATCTCCGTTTCGGATGGCAATGGAGATGATGTTGAAAATCTTTTACCAACAAAACCCAATAAGTATTCTCCAGTGTCGCCGACTCAAATTTAGCAAAGTTTTGCCTTAAATTAGCCAACTGTCTCAATTATATTCAAAAGAGTTCAGATGAGCAATATTAGCAAAAAAAAAAAGAAAAGCAAAACAAAAATTGTCATAAAAATATTCAAGTGTTCCTATCCAAAAACTCGTACAAAAAGTTGGAAGAGAATAATATCCAATATGTTATCTTTCGAGAAAGAATAAATTTATAGCTAATGCACACGGTTTTGATTTTTTTCAAAATCAAAATAACGAATTTGATGTCTAAAACGAAAATTTTATTTTATTAAAAATTCTTTTTACGTAGTTTGAGTACTTTCTTATCGTTAAAGTTACGATCCGTTTTGCTAAATTGTTTGAGATAAGCTTTTAAGCTCTTTCGTTGGCTCTTATATAAACTATAAAGCAAGATATAATGACCGCATGCGCTTCAAAAGTATACGTGCAGTTGCTGTTTGTTATATGCACGTTTGTCGCAGTTTCTCTTTTAAAAAATAACAGTTATATGATTCACAAACGATTGTGCTTCCAATATCTTAAGCTGAGTTTCCTTATCAGGATTTTCAATTGAGTAAAATGACTTTTTCAAATTAAATATAATGAGGAAATCAACATTATTCAGCAAGATTTTAGGTTGATTAAAATTATCTCCATGCATCTTTCTAGACAATTCAATTGTATTACTTTTATCAAACTAGTTCATTGTTTTTTAACACCATGAAAGATCTCAGCTGTAGTAGCCTGGATACAATCAAGAAGATGGGAAATGAGTTCGACCAGCGTCAATTCCATAATTAAGCAGAATTTGTATGTACGATCTGTCGTGATAATTGTTGTCAGTTTGCAAAACCAGAAAATTATTTAAAAAGATTATTAACAACGCTATACTTATATTCAGTAACATCTGAATTATCTTTATTCTTCCATTGAACAACCAACTTTATATAAACTCTAGAAAGATCTCGATATGTATCGCCACTACCAAGGCAGAGAAACTCTATGGCGTTAGGATTATCTAAGGAATGAATAGGATTATATTAGGCTTATTCTGTATTTACTGTAGAATGCTGTGTAGTATACGCTGAGATACAAATAAATCTAGTTTGGTTTTCATACATTCCATATGAATACTCTTGGTTCCTAAGCAAATATATCCTTTACTTTCTTACATAAACTGAATTTTTCGCGCGTTTCGCTTTAGATCTCTTTTGCGACTGACGTATTTTCGTTTTGATGTGACCTCATGCAATGCTTTTGTTAAAGCATTTTTGAAATTTAGGTGGCATTTGTTTCACTGCTTTTTTTGTTAAATTAACTCGGAGCCATTTTGCCTTCGTCTTCCAAAATATTTTCAAACGGTTTGCGACCGAAACCATTGAGAAGAGATTTGCAAGTGTGTACAGATTGCTCCTTAATGGTATTCAAACCTGAAGCGGCGGTTTCATGTTCGCGTTGTACTATTCTGGGTGATATACATAATGGCCCTACGCGACTCATCCCAAATCCAATTTGACTGGTGTAACATAAAGTATGCATTCGCTTTATATTAGTCTGTTACACTTCTGAATGGAATGTTAAATGTGCTCTCGTTTACATCGGCCTTGCTTTAATGTGTCGTTTTTCTAAGGTAAAGAGTAATGTAAGTAAGTATAGCGGAGTCACGAAAATTATATTTGGCACCGTCTATGAGTGTAGAGATATCCTAAAGGCTGCAGTATTGTGCGTTTTTGAACTCAAAACACTTGCTTTTTTCCTTTAACACTAGAACTACCGACGATTGAGGTATACCTACTTCTACCAGAGGGGTTAAAGTGACTTCTTTCTTAAATTACCAAGCCATTTAAAATGACTCATCTCGATATAAGCAGGTATACTGCATATAAATTTACAACAAAATTATAAAAAAAATTAGAAAAATATAACAGTTTCACAGACAAAGTCTTAGAAAAAGTCTTGCAAAATTTTCTGAAACAAAATGCACCTGAAATGAGTTATAATTATAAAAAATGTCAAGCAAGTCATTTTGACCCCACTTGGTAATTCTAGTGTTAAGCCACAAAACACGAAGGAATTCTAAAATTTTATCGCTAACGCAATGAAATTTTATTATATCGGTATAAATTAATAATGGTGAGTATTCCCGCGGTTGTCCTTGAGGAGTATCATTTTCTATGTTTCTATTATTTAAATAGAATCCAGTTATTCTAACCTCGAACTAATCAATTGTAATAGTAGAAAGGCTTACAACATTTATAAATGAGAATCAAGTCTTCTTTGCGCAAACGACAACCGAATCGTTGCTTAGGTAATGCAAAAATCCTCCATGTAATTTATCTATCATAAATCATCTGTTGCACAAATGAACTCAAAATATGATTATAATATTTTCTTATTTAAACGTATATTTTTATACAGCCATCCACTTAAAACTATTTTCACCCTTCTTTTTCGTCCATATTGATAATATCTGAACTTGGGCTTGAGAGATCTCCGTTTCAAGTTGACTTCGAAATCAAATGTCATATGGACTTTTCGTTTTTCTGTCAAATTTTGCAGCGTGTTTCGTTACTTGGTGTGATATGCCTTCTGTATTTTCGGTTAAGAATTTTTCATTCGTCTTAAATTCATGTGTCGAAATAGTGTCAACTAAGTCATTTTGTAACTTTTCCTCGCTAATTTCGAATGTTCCGGCACCGTTTACGTTTTTTACGAAGATTTCAGATTTTTCAAGGTTAACTTTCATCTCTTCTACATTTCAACAGATGTTTAAAAAAAAATTGCATTTCAGTTATAAGATCAAAGTTTTGCTTAATTGCTTTTAATTTTCCTTTACGGTAAATATTTAATTCTTGTTTAATTTTGATCCTCTTCTTATATTTTGAAAGAAAAACGTTGTTGAAATATGGTAATAACACTTTAGTAATAAATACCGTCGAATATTTGTCATCCACCATCGCAGATTATGCATTTAGATGCTATAAAAAAATCGCCTTAAATTTATTGAGCATTGGCTAATAATTTTCAGACAAATCCACTTAACAGTGTCGCCCAGATTATACCGAAAAAGCCGCCACCTTTCTGTATGAGAACCTTTCTTTTGTACTTTATGGTCGCATTTGCTCTCGAGATGAATCGAATTTTTTTTTTATCTTTTTTTAAAAACCCCAAGTCTTTGCTTTAGTTTAGTGTTTCCAATTAACGTGTTAAAGATAATCTCAGTCAAAGTTTTGATTAATTCATCATCAGTACAGTTTAGTGTAGCTCTTTTCTAATATTCTATAACTGATTTTTTTGAGGACATACAAGATATGTTTGTGTTTCTTCAATCGCTTTGAACTCTTTTCTGAGACCATTTCCTTCAGTGCCAACGAAGAAATAGCAAAAATTCGAATTAATATATTCGTTCTATATCTTGATAAATCGTTTACGTTTCTAATCGATTAATAAATAACTATTTTATATCATCTATCTATTCTCATAAGTTCAGATGAATTTTCGGTATGAATTTGCTTCGCTAAAGTGGAGGATATCTTGAGGATTTTTAAAAACAGCTGTGATTTCTGAAAAATATTCTGCGTTACTACAACGATAGAAACGTTTCTATGATATAGCACCTTAGTGGAAACTGTTTTGTTAAAAGCGTGCATCATTAAGATATCGAGTATAATGAGAATTGGTTCATTGAGAACATTTTTTAAGTTCTCTCGTATTCCATTTTAATATATGTAATATTCTAAACTTAAAGTTATGTCGATGATGTGGCTAGTTCGTAAAATAACTGGGTAATATTCTGAAAGATGTTTGTGTGTTCGCGAATATTATTGTTGCTTTTAATTTTTTTTTCAAGAAATTCTTGTTTTTCTCTGCTCACTATTAAAACATAATCATAGTGATGCAACGGTGATAGTATGTCATCTAAGCAGGAATGGTCAATTGCTTCCATCCCGACACATTTCTAAACATAAGCTCCTGAAATTTTCGAAAACGCCGGTTAATATCGAGATGTCGCTTTGAAGATGGTATAACGCAATGTCTGCAAATCCTCATTGCCAGTATAAATATCGAACTATGGACTTTATAGTTTATATGGTCGCACTTAAGTACCACCTTAAGAGGATTGGAAATTGTAGAGACGGACGCACGTGTCGTTGCTGAGCTAGCTAGCTCGCCAGATATGGGGGGGATATCAAATTTTTTTGTCCCACGGACACTCCATAGACAGTTACAACGAAAAGAAATACACGTGCCTTACCACTATAAGAACAAATGGACGAAATAAACCTAATTATCGGACAGATTTTCAGCTCTGGGCCATTCCGTACCCTACCCTACCTATGGCCTCCTTATACCCATGATTTCGAATGGGAGACTCTAAAGTTTGGTCCGACGACCCCTAAGCTATCTTCGTCCCGACGATAATCAAATTTCTATTTCATATTCATATTTTATATTCATAAATTTTTTTTTTTTTATTGCATAAAATTTATTGCAGTCTAATAAAATTTTCTTATTATAATATTAGCAACTCTCGTATATTAGATATTAAATTTATGTTGATTAGTTTCGTTTTCCGTATCTGAATTCGCAATGTGACACGTTGGCTGGATTCGCTGGATTTTCGGCTACGTAAATTTGATACTGCAAAACTAAACCTTCCCAAACTTATACGGTCGATGCATTCTTTGCTTTTCTTAGAATTCGATGGTCAAATTTCCACAATAGTGTAAATTGAGAGTTTTTTTAATAGATGATCTTGAGTTTAAATACAATATTTAATCACATTCATCATCCATCAAACAGGGAAAAGTTATCATTTTTGTCAGATGAAGCCGCTTCTTAGTTTATCATTTTTAATCCAGTGAATTATGCGAACTGTTTTCTTATTTTTGGAGAATGTTTATTTATCCACTAGCGGTGTGAATAATAAATTTTATGCACTCCTCACCACACGTCACTGTATGCTTTTTATGTTCAAACGGTAAAACAATAACTTACATAGTTTTCGCAGAATCCTTCTTTTTCATCAACTTATTGTACATTCATTTTTACATATAAGATGTAGAAAGCATTTTTTCGGGGTTATGCAATCCATATTTTATTAAAATCTACTGTTGTTTCTAATTGATTATGGTTACTTTCTATTTTAAATATGTATATCATATTGTATTCTTTGAAATCACTATCCCAGATAGAATCTTCCACATAGAATCTCGACCGCTCAGCTCAAGCAATCTTTCTCTCTCCTCCATGTTGACAACCCGCGATATCATTCATTTATCAACTAGTGAGACTAACGGGTTTTTATTTGTAACTGACTTTGTAAACTAATATTACAAAATGTAATCATCTGTTACAATATAGAACCTTATAATTTTTAAGGATTTCACACATGAACGCGTCGTATACCTTCTTATCATAATTGTAGTCAGTCTCACTATATTCACAATCGGACAAGTGATTGTAAAACTACTCTCGATTTGGCAAAATTCTGCCATCAAGTTTCTTGAAGTCGCTTATATAATCGGGAAGACCGCGTTACGACTCACAAACTCAAATTTTTCTGGATTCGAAAATGTTTTTCTTAAAACTTCAAACTAGCTGAGCTCTAAATACTTAGCCAATGTTTCGAAGCTGGGATTGACAAATCGGTTTGAATCCACAAAATTCATCTAATATTGTACCTTATTCCCCTGCGTTACTGTATTAGTGGTTGATATATAAAATTCTTTATTACACGGTGTAAGTGCCGAATTAAGTCCTAATTGTGCAATAAACAAATGAATACCATACCTACTTAAATTATGGAAAATACCTGGAAAGTAGGGTAGCTTAAACTGAAAAGCTTTCCTACATTCCATAGGGATAAACCCCACAAATGCTCTTGTGTAAAATAATTTAAGCATTTATTTTTACTTCCCAATATAGTTTCTTCACAGGCGTAGCATTTGGTGTTTTGGTCCTGTGGTGGTTGTTGAGGGCTTGCGGAATTCCTCCAGTATAGCTGATACAGCTTATCCATTTTGGGTGCATATGAACAAGAAAATCAGCTATACAGGTTTCCCCTAATAGAAAGAAAAAAAAAAAAAAGAAAGAGTAAATAAATAAATTCAGTTAGTTAATTAAATGTTAAAAAATGTTATATTAGGTTGGGTAACAGGAAATGAATTATTTTTTGCGTGAACTTCAAGAGTTTGTTAACATGTATTTTTTTTTTTTTTTTTGGCATTATAAACGTGACTTCATAATGCCTCTCCCATGGAAGTCCTTGTTCCTATTAACAAAAAACTTTAATAATCGATATTCTTCTCCTGACGCCATTTTATTACCACTAAAGATGTTGTGCAATGCAAGAAAAACATAATAAATGCTTGGTCCGGACTATGTAGTGGATGTAACAAAATTTCCCAACTGTGTTCTCGTTAGTTTTTGGCGAGTCACTATAAATGTGTGTGGCGTGGCGGTGCACAACACCTGTTGGCCAATTCTGACCGTTTCGGGTAAATCGCCAGCTTTAAACAATCTCATGTTTCCGCTTTGTTGTAATAAGACGCCTTCGCTTACATTGCAAGGTGAAACTGTCATGATAGAAAAAGAGCGTTGTTTAATTAATCCTGGTCGTTGGCTTTTACGCTTCGCTATTTATTAAATGCTAACTTATTATTTTAATGTTAATTTAGAATAAAGTCTTAAACTAGAAGTTAGGAAAACGTTACTTGTTATGTATAATATATTCTCTCTTTTATTGAGATAGAACAAGGATAAGCTTAACGGAGAGTGTGGAATATTATACATTTCAACCTTCTGCTCTATTATTCCTAGTTTATTACCAAATATACTAGATACAAGGGCATCATTTGTGCTTCATTTCCTTAAGTTAAAACTAGCACTCTTCATCAGCTTAGCTGTAACTTCAAAAATACATTTAGCTATTTCTTCTTGACTGTTAATGCTCACAATTAAGTCATCGATATAAAATTGTGGTACCATGCTTACTGATTTTTTGTAACAATTGAATTATCTGCGATTGTGTTCCATTTTTATGTGATTAGATAAATTGTTCACTGTTGTTGGACATGGAAGATTATCAACACAGATGGACTCAACCACTATTGCATTTAAAAAAAATACAATATTCTTTGGTCTGTGCTCTTACCAATGTCTTAAGTTGTGATTACTGCACTGTAAGCTTCATTACGGCTGCCAGTCGACATCACTACTTGTGCGGTTGATACTTTGTTTTCGTTGTTCTCTTGTAACTTATGACGCTTTTTTTCTTTTGCGCGTGTTCGCACATTGATGTTACATGTCTGCCGCTACATTTTTCACATTTTGATTTTTTTGTTTTACAAAATGTTGAATTAAGATATTTGGTGGTATATCTGAAGCACCCTCCCTTTTTCTTTAATACGAATGTAGAGAAATGCAGTGGTACTAAATTGAAATCGATTGCTTAGCTCCGCCCAGTCCAAGGCAGTGGGAACTGCAATATTCATTGAAAGTACCCCACCAATATCAAAGAACATGCTAAATATATATCAATAATCGTACTAAGAAGTTTGTTTAATGCCAAGTGCTTGATTTTAAATTGAAAAAGAAACTATTGGAAGGGTATCTTCTTGTATTCAATGCTTTGTTTACTTCTACATGCCGTTGTAAAGTGATTATTTTTTTTTTTGCAGAACATACGGTATTGTTTGATAGTGTTATTTGCATGTAGGTTAGATGCAGTGCAGTTTTTTGCTGTTACAACTCTTTCATTAAAGTACTTCTGATCCTGCTTTCATGAAGTTGAGTACGAAACTTAATTGTTCCGCTCCTTAACCGCTATCTGTTAACGGTTCTGTTGCAGTATTAACGCTTGAATTTAATATTGCACTTACATTGCCTCTATTTAATTCCTTATGAAATTCTATTCGCATTGTCGTTAGTATACATATTAACAGACTTAAACGTTATATCTTATTGAGAAGAGCAAATTTGAAATGAGGACAAACTGTCGGTAGTAGAAACTATTTCATTGTATAAGTGCTGTAGACCATGGGCATCATCGTTGCAATTTACTGGTTTTAAACTCATTAATTTTTGTACAAACTTTTCGATAATTCCCTCCGTACTATCATATTCATCTCACAACAATTCGATGGCTTCATTATAGCATTTTTCCATAGGCGAAAATGGTTGCATCTGCTTTTCCAATCTGTGATTCGCTTAGAAAATAAAATTTTGCCACCCGTGACAACTATTTATTCTCGTGAACCGCTCACTTAAATAGTTCCAAAAAGGATAATCAATATTCAAAATTATTATCAAAGTTTTTCAATTGGAATGGTTGTGGTGATTGTTGTTTCGTTGGTTTGTTTAAAATGTATGCGTATTATATTTTCTAACTACGCTATAATAGTAATGGCTTTATCATCGTACTCAATGATTGCCTCACTTTCCTTCGCTAAATCTTCTGGTTTTATGTGTGGTTTCATAGCATCATCAGCCTTTCTTAAATTGAAACGCACATTGCGTAACCTTTGAAAATGTATAGAAATGTATGATTCCATTCCGAATGGATTGCTTACTTCACGGCACCCTAGTCTTTTGAGTGTTTTTAAATAATCCGAAATTGTATGACATAGTTCTGTAACTTGCCTAATTGTGAAATTTGCTTTATCGCCTTTATAAATTTTTTCTTTTCGATTTGTAATATTAATTAATTGGCGATTGCCACGGGCAATCGGTGCACGGCACCTATACAGATTACTTCTTAGTATACTTCACTTAACTCCTGTCGTCGACTTTTACGGTAGGCTATTTATTTAATACTAACTTATTTTAATATTACGTTATAATAAAGTCTTAATCTAGAGGTTAATAATACGTTACTTGTTGTGTATAACATGTTGAGGTAGAAAAAGAATAAGTTTAATAGGGAATGTGGAATACTACGGATTGTTCTCTACAGTTATTGTTTAGATTATCAAAACTGCTGGCTGGATATAATGGTATTTGTAAGGAACTTCCCTCTGTTGGTTGAAATTGAATCGCTACATAATGTAATGAAAACACAATAAATGTAATGATAAATTGACGTTTATTAACTTTACTTTAATTCTGACTCTATGACTTAACTAAACTGTGGCCAGTGTCTTATATAATAAATTATTATGCTAGCTTATGCAAAATAATAGTTTTAAAACTAGGCTACTACTAAAGTTACATGTAATGTGAGTTATAGCTAAATTGGTTTATCTTAACTAGGTTATAGCCAGAGTTGCATTATGTGGAAATATATGAAAGTGTAAACTTAGCATTAATGATTAATAAATTAAGGTAGAATACGATAAATCGATAATGCTACAATAATCGATGTTTACATAGATTCTTTGCGTGTCATCACTAAACCGTTGAATGTAGATGTCTGGTGGGTGGTAACATGATGAGAGCTTTAGATTCAAAGTCTTGATGATTACAATCTCAGAAGTAGGATCCGACAAATTTCTTACAACTCGAACCACTTCTTTAATTCAAATACTGAGACCGCTGTAACCATCTTTTCTTGGTGACTGAGGTGTAATTGGCAGTTTTGAAATCGGAAGTAGTTTCGTCGGACAGAGAGACTTTATTTGAAACATAAGAATCGATTGCTGTTGTAATTAATCCAAGGCTAGTGCATTTCGCCGAACACTTGGTCTGCTATATTGTAAGAAGGCGATTTTACTCGTCATAGAGTGAACTCTCAAAATACGTCTCTGTTAATTACAAATAGATTTCGAAAAGGTTCCTCTGAATAAACTCAATTTTTTTACATAGTTTTATTGTCTAAGTTGTACTATTAATTGAAGCCCAACAGTCTTCTTGGTTTTTTCCTGTGTTTATAATTTGACCCAAGCTTTCTGCCCAAGCCTCTACGCCCTACGTTACGACTTTCCACTATTAAGTGCGGGAGTTCATATTTTTCTCTACGTCTCATGTGTCTAAAATACGCAATTTTTTGTTTTTTAATGTACTTTAAAAGCTCACACTCGGATTTTATTCTTCTCAGGGCTTTAACTGAATTATCAATTTAATTTAAATCAAGTCTAGAGAATTTTTTTGAAATATTTTTTGATTATGTTCGATCGATAAGTGCTGGACTTTTAACAAACAAACAATCGCTGTAGCTACGATCACACACCAGTCGTAATTAAAGTAGGGTCCAGAGCATTGGGATTTGAATAGGTCGGATAGGCCGACTTTGTAGACGCACTTATTAACTATTTCGCTACGCGGTAGTTCTGATGGCTGTACTTGTGTTTCCGTATTCAACCTGAAGGTTGATTAACCCGCTCTTTTAATAGATGAGAAATAATATGTTAGCACGTTAAAGAAATGGGAAAATTTGAGATTTATTTTGCAAGTCTCTATGAATCAATCTGATGATATATCTTTTCCTTTAGTTAAAACAAGCCAGAAATAATAGGTTCCGGCTCGTCGACTTTAGGTTGCTTCAAATAAGAGATGTTGTCAAATGCGAATTGTTGGAAAATGAGCATATTTTCATTTAATATTTAGTTTGTGTTGGGTATTCGTCGGATTATAATATTTTAACGTACTTAGTAATGAATGTACAGTAAATACCTTTGATAACATCCCTACTTATCTTATATTCATATGAGAATGAATTGGTTTTAGGTTTAATGGAATTGTAAACATTAGTGATAGTGTTAATGGTGATATCGATGCTTTTTCTCTCCTCCTTTTTTCGGAAGTTATTACAATTTTTTTGTTATTGATCATTTTGCGAGGAACACAAACAACAGTAAAATTGCAAGAAAAAAAAAAAATGAAAAAAGAACATACACCTATTCCTCGCTTAATACGATAGATAGGTTCCTTAATCTTGTTGGAAGATTTAGATATATCTGGAATAACGGAATTAAATACAAGCGAGAAATTTTTATTCTTCAGTTCCCTTTAATATTATGAAAAAGTAATTCTCGCTTAAAGGCAGGTAAATTCAATACGAAGCGACAAAATTTTTCAAACAACAATGGGATTTCCAATGAAATATGAAACCTGATTATAATTGCGCTGCTACTTTTGAACGTAGATATGTATGGTATGTATGTATATGCACAATATGTTAATAGTCGTCGTCTTATTTAAAAGTTAATCTTCAATCATATCATACGATTGACATAAAATAACTATAAAAAAATGCTTTTCAAAAAAACAAATCAACAGAAAGAAAACCTTCCATCCGCAGGTTTATACATACATGAATGTAAAGACTACAAAAATAAACAACTTATTAAATAGACTAGCCGGAAAAGAATTTAATTGAGAACAAGAGTTATGACGGAATTCAACAGACACATTTTAATAATTTTCTTTTGGTGTTTTAGTAATTTTTAAAAAAATCCTCTTTCTGCTTTATAAAAATCTCTTGGTGATAACTTATTTTAAAATGTTTTTATATTGTATTCAGTTGATAAATTAAAAAATTTTTTTTATTTTATTATAATGTACTATAAGCAAAAATACCGTAAAAGAATTTAAAAGAAACATACACCCCACACATACATCACAATATCTCCTCTTATATACGCATATAAATTACATGGACACGGGCTCACAAACTGTCTATGACAAGAAGCATTAATTGTGCTCTTGAATTCCCTTTAAGGATTTTTGTGATGTAAAGTAAGTAATTTAAACTACTTTTAAGTAAAATGTAAAAGAAAAAAAATATGAAACGATAATAAAGATTATAATAATTTGAAGTTGAATTTCGTAGTATGCGAAGAAAAAGAATAGAAATTTTAAACACAAACAGAACAAGAACAGAAAGATTTTTTTTTTCTAATAAAATTTAAGCTCAATTAGTAATTGAGTAAAGTAAGTAAGAAGGAAATGTATGAACGAGTATTAATATTTAAATACCTCAATAAAGAAAATAACAAACAGCTTGAAAGCAATTTTATTGTATATATATATTTTGGCAAAATTATTCAATCTTTTATTTAGTGTAATTGAAGAAAAGCGCAGGAACGCATGGGTGCAAGCTGAGAAGTTATGATATTTTCACCAAATAAATATTGATAATAATTTCAGAGAAAGTACGCATTAACAATTCTCAAAAACCTTGTATATATATATATATGTACATATATGTGTATGCATTCTATAAACAAAAGTTTGGAAAAGCATGTTGCTTTACGGTAGACGCTCTTTGAAATATTTGAAAATCATTTAAGAAAATGATTTTAAAATTCTTGTAAAAAATACATAAATCATCAAAAGACTTGTAACGTGCGCGTATATAAGTGTAGGGGGTTTCTGTCGGTCTATTTTCACCATTGTTCATTGCGGAAGAGCAATAGATCGTGAAATGGCGGAATACCGCTAAAATGTTTTCCTTTTTATAATAATTATTTACTCTAGTAATGAAAATAAAAGGCAAAAATTATAAAGAGAGAGAAAATTTGAAATCTATTTGTGTAATATAAAGAAGGGATATGCTTAATGCAACTGCTTTGTGCTTTACAATAATCCATGCTCGCTAAAGTATTTACAAATTTAGACGTGGAGAGACAGATCAAGGCAAACGTAGGCAAAGATGTGGAGAAAAAAAGTTAGTGTCAAAAAAGCAAAACTTTTAAAATTTATAAAATGCGGTTTCTAATTGTAAAGTCAACTATGACAAGAAATTTTTGATATGCATAAAAAACGAATTGATGGGTGTATCCTTATATACTGTTTCTTTTGCTCAACTTTATTCAGTATGATGTACTAATAGTCAATTGAAGAATAATTCTCCGGGTTTATAAAAGTGCAGGTGAATTTAAATGGAACACTAAAATAAATGAATAAATACACATATATAAAAATGGTTGAAAACTGCACTTTTAAAATCTGTTACCTAAAAGAAAAAAAAAAAGACAGAAGAGAGAAAGAAGATATATAAGAGAACGATATGGAGATTATGTACATAGAAAAAATACATTAAAAACATATAAATATGTGTTCAAAAAAAAAAATAAATAAATAAAATATGGTTATAAAAAAAAGATTTATATGTGTTAAAATTTCTACATTCAACGAAGACATATACATACAAGTAAAAATAGTTTGAAAGCATACACTCTAACAGAAACTTCAAATTACAAGAAAAATACATACGTGTATAAAACAGTTAAAAATAGTATACTTGAAAATTTATATTAAATTAATTATGTAAAAGTAGAATAAAAACGAGTAAAAAAGCTATAAAAATATGGTTTAAAACTGATGGGAATGGTAACTTAAATTAAAAGACATTAAAAGATATTTTGTTCAAAACTGCTTGAATAAAAAGAAAAAAAATATATAAAAATGATATCTTTTTGGATTGGATGGTTACTTGTATGGTGAATATGCAACGTTGCATGGATTCACAAGTCATCAGGGCCGTAAGTATATCTCCATAAAAAAAAAAAAATTGATGTATTAGCCAGGTTAGTGCGGTGACTTCGTGACGGAAGTGTAGGGTGAGTGTGTTTGTAAATGTCTGTGTATTAAACAAATAATAGCTTGATAAGGACTTAACGGGCAGACTAAAGATAAGACAGACAGACAATACCAAGGAGTTAATAGACAGGCAAAAAGGGGACTTACTAACATAGACATAAAGTCACATTTACTCATCATATTCTTTTATTTTTACTTTTTCGCTTTTGTTGTAACTGATATGAACTGTAACCGAGTTTCCTTTTTTGAGCTACCCCTGGCTAAACGGTTCCTTTCATTGCATTCTATGCTCGTATGTCCAGGCACCCAGTGCATCTCGTTGTGCTTACCTAATTCATGCACTCCAACATAAGCTTAAAGGTTATTGTTTGCCTTTTTAGGGCCTTTAGAACAGCTTGACTGCGGGAGTGAATGTAGATTAGCTCTCTCCTGCATTAATTTCTTAAACATATTGATGCACATGCAGAGGATGCATGGTGTTTTGTTTGGAATATTGAGGGAATGTATCCCAGCGGTGTGACCTTTTGAAACCTTGGGCCACATATTCCACCCCAGATTCCGTTATTTTTCAGCTTTAAAACTTCAGAGTAACACTTTTGTGCCATTAGTCAGGCTGTGGACAAGAGTGCGACGCTGGCGAGACTGCAGTCTCTTGAGCATGCCAATGTGGTTTCCCTTGAGCTCGGCTGGTCTATTGGTTTCGCATCTCAAAACGGAATGAGTAAAGTGTGTCTCTAGCAAGTGACGATCAGTTTCCTTTCGATTGCTTATGTCGTCTCGGTTTTTTTTTCTGCAGCGCGCCTCCTCCGTTACTGTGGTCTTCGGCTAAAACTTTTAGGAGACGACTTTTTATGCTTTCGTAATACTGCCTCCAGCTAACCCAGTTGAAGAGCTTGAGTTGAAGATTTGAGATCTGAATTCTCTGATTCCACCACGGTACATGCATTTCGGATTTCTTTGTCTTTGAGGGCAGCATTCTTGATAGGACTCTTGTATGACTGATCGAAGCGCTTGATCTTCAAGTTCAATTTCTTCCCTACTGTTAAGAAAGTGCAGATACATGTTCGCGTTTCCAGCGATGACAACTCAGAAATATTGCCATTTCGCATATTTTGGGTCTCTGTGGCCACTTTTAAACCGTTGCAACTAAAACCTACAATGTGAACGTGTTTGTACACTTATGATGATGACTTAAGCACAAACGGTAAGTCAATAATATGTGATGCAAATAACACCGGTCTCAAGTACCTACCTTGACAAACACTGGACAGAGCCGAATGCTCAACAGATTCAAAGGGGGCCAAAAGTATTTTGAAAGATCTGTTAAGGAGATAGGATTCTCATTTCAGATAGACGTTAAAGATTCTTGCAAGAATGCCGCAAGGTACATCATTGTATGACTTTAGTATAGACGACGGGATAACCTTACTGCCAGGCTTTAGTAGTCTTAGGCTTTGATGAGTTTTGCCACCTGAATTAAAGATATTCGAGATCGCAATTGTGTTTTTAAGTTTATACGAATAGTTACTAACGGAGCCAAAGCAATCCCTTGAAAAGTTAAGCTGAAGGGATTTTGCAGAAAAATTTGAAA
This sequence comes from Glossina fuscipes, assembly GCF_014805625.2. Taxonomy (NCBI): domain Eukaryota; kingdom Metazoa; phylum Arthropoda; class Insecta; order Diptera; family Glossinidae; genus Glossina; species Glossina fuscipes. The sequence continues at coordinate 14,903,071 of NW_023998414.1, read as the reverse complement.
TTTTGAGTCCATCTAAAAAATCTGATACATTAAGAGAAATGAAAAAGGGAAATTTTGTCCTGTGTCTATTGAAGCTTATGGGTGATTGACGAAGACTAAAAAACAATGTTGTTGCCAATATATGGTGTATTATAGCCGTATCTTTCGACTGGTTCATACCATTTTCCGATATTTTTTGCCAAATCTTTATTTTTGCTGACGAGAGAAGTCTTATCACAGATACTATACGTTCGATCAGACGGACAAACGGGCACGCAATGGCGCATTCCGAACTTAACGCTGCTCAAAAATGTATATACATTCTAAACAAAGGACCATGTCCTCGAACGAGCGCCATTTGGTTGTGGAGCCAAATTCTAAACCACTCATCGGAGGACAAAAAATCAAGTAGATTGATTAAAGACTAAAGAAAAATATTGGTGAACAGTTAGTTTTGTTTTTTAACAGTTTGCTTTAAAGATATGCTTATAAAACTGGAATATTATGGTATTTGCTGAGAGTTCATAAATTTTTCTAATATGCATATATTGCATATAGTTGTCGACAGGTTTACCCTCGTTTTAGACTCAAGATTTTACTGAAAATTGAAACGAAACGTCATACTCTGTCTTATTAGGCATATACAGTCATTGCAACCTTTAAAGGTATGCACTGTCTCATGCAACTTTTAAATGTAAATAAAGCCCTTTGCAGTTTGCATATAATGTCTTTGGGAACTTTAAAGTTATGCAACATATACATATATAAATAGACCATGCAACTTGTTGCAATTTATGTAGCAAGCTCGCCACGACATCGCCAGTTGATATGCCTATGTCGGTTTCATTTCATAATGTTTCTAATACCCTTGTCACTGGTAAGAAAAGTTTGTATATGAAAGTTGGCTTGGCAACACTGCTTACACCCCTAATTATTTTATATTTAACGTATTAGTTTATAAACACATAAACATACAAGATACTGTTAAACTTTAACAAGGTACTGAATAAATGTCATTTATACATTTAGTTACAAAACACTGATGTCGTGAGAGTTGTTTATGGAAATGAACACACATACACATGCAAGTGAAGGTAGCGAAGGAGATTTGGCGTGATTTTATTTCTTTCTGCAAAACATTCATTATTATTAAGCTGAAAAAACGTTAAAACCTACGATATAAAAAAAAAAAAAAAAAAAAAAAAAAAAAAAAAAAA
>NW_023998414.1:14873495-14901775 GCF_014805625.2 Glossina fuscipes | reverse complement strand
ATAAAAAAAAAAAAAAAAAAAAAAAAAAAAAAAAACAAAAATTAATTAATTCAAATAGAAAATGGAATAGATTAACGGTGCAATAAAACTAAACGAACATTAATCATTGAGAAGTAATCTTTTTTTTTGTTTTTTGTTTTTTGTTTTTTTTTTTTTTGTTGAAAGGAAAACATGAAATGAAACCCTAAATGCTATAAACGTGGGTGTTAAGAATGCGTGTATGTGCGAAAATTTTCTATAACAATTTTGTAACTGAATAACAAAAAAATTAACATAGGTTTTAGTAAAGAATTGCAAATGAAAAATGAGTGAAAGACGTGATTCAAGTGTTAAACGTCGTGTTTCAAATAAAAATGAACCGAAATCAGAATCAATAAATATAAGTAGTGATAGCACCAAATCATTAGCTCCTGTTAAAAGCGGTGGTGAGGAAACGGAAGTACATTTGCGTAACATCAAAAGTACAATCAGTCAAGTAAGCGACCAATTATGAAAAAAATGTACAATAATTTGCCACATATTTAAGAGAAAAATACATTTCATATCTCATTTGATTACATAATCAACTCGTTTTATTACATCGTTAGTGTGCTGCCCTTAGTCTTTATGAAACGGTTCTTTTGTATTTTGACACTTTTGCTCTTATTATCTTTACAGATATCTTTCATCTCTCTCTCTCTCTCTCTCTCTCTCTCTCTCTTTCTCTCTCTTCGTCCGTTTGTCCGTCTGTCTTTCTGCCTTTCTGCCTGTCTGTCTGCCTCTGCCCCACATTTTCATTCTGTTTCTATATTTTTTGTCGAACGTTCTTGTACAGTATCATAATCGTTAGCATTGAAAAAGATTTCATTTAACAGAATATTTGTTGTATTTTCACCCTTTGGCTGTTGATTTAATGTTTTTGCTCTTTTCTTCACAATTATGCTCATCACTGTATATATATACATATATATATATACAATGTATTTATATAGATGTTAATCTGTTTATTTACCTCTTTTCATGGCTATGTTTGTTGTAGCATTTCTTGCTCATTAGAAGCAATAATCATTTTGCTTTTTTATATGTTAATTGAAAATTTTCGAGGTTCCATATGCACATGTGTATGCATATATAAATATACGTAAAATGTTGGCGGATTTTTCCTGATGTTTTTACATATTCTTTAGCGCTTTATTGCTTTATGCCCACTACCGAAAGTTGTTATATTCGCTTTGTCATTCCATTTATAACATTCCGAAATGCGTACAAGAGGTAAACTTATCATTAATTAATAAAAAGGTAAAGTGAAAAACAAATAATAGATGCTGATTTGAGAATCAGAATCGAATTGTACTAAGTACGCTTTTTTATGTTGTCGGAAGTTTGAAGGTCAAAAAGATTGAAATACCAAAGTGCAACTTGACCACACTTGGTATGGCCACAAATGAAATAAGCTTACATTACTGGAAAAGCTATTTTTATATAGTGGTTATTGATTTAAACATTGTTGTTGTATGATATCTCTTTTATGACGGATCAGGTAAAATTCATTCTTGCTTCGATGATCCAACAATAATCCTAATTTAAAATACTTTAAAAATTGATGAGCCTTACGATGCTCTTCCATTCGATTAGAGAATTTGAGCTTTATAGGATTCTAGATAAGGTAGGTAATTTTGACCTTAGTAGAGAAAGCTTGTAAATCGAGGTGGACTGCCTTGAGAATGTTCGCAATTTTGCGAAGCATTTTGGACTGGAAACTTTTAAGTATCTCTATTATATGGTTTTTAATGTATTTTTGCTGGCAAATACTATTGGGTGGCCATTTGGATAAAAATATGTAAAATGTCTCCAATCAGAACATCAATCAAGACATCTCTAGAATCGAGTTATTTGAAACGAGGTGCGAGAGATTGCCATCTTTCACATCTATGTATATCTACGATGAAAACATTTCGCTGACCTTGTGTCCAATGTTTCATAAAATGTAAAAAATCCTTAAAGCAAATTTAAACAAATTTTAAAATAAATTTGTGAATTTATTTTAATTGTACCCTACACAAGGGTATATGGAACACCTAGAATAATTTGTGCGAAATAGTCCTACCATTAATTATATCAGCCGGATCAAAACCATTTTTTGAGTCAAATTAAATGTGTACTTCAGTCTTATGTCTGTCCATATATGCAATGTGCTCTGTCTATAATATAATTATGTTCCAGTTATGGGATTGACTTCATTCGCATGTTTTGACCCGAGGATGGACGCTATTGAGAATTACCTGAATCGGATAATTTTTACAGTCTCTCTCCCTATAATGTCGAATTTTAAAAAAACCGATATAAATAAAAATTTGACGTACTTTATTAATGGAATGTAGTATTTTGCCACATTAAGCCAAGGAATAAAATTCATCTCGGATGGGGGCATCTTGTCAACATCCTCTGACATAACAGTATGACGAAAAGATTTAATTTTTAATATTTTATTATGAAAGTTGGTCTATCAGATTTACTTTAATATTATATCAAAAAAAATTAACTGTAAAAAATTTGTACTACATAGATATCTTTTTCGAAGCCTCTCCGTAAAAAGATTGTCATGAAAAATCAACGTTTATACGTAAACAAGCTATAATTTTTCGTATTTCGTATACAGTCGGCTTTGCTCTACCATGAGTTTTTAATTGGTTTTTTTTTTGCTTTTCTTTATGGAATATGTTTTTTCTTACAATTTATGCAAAAATTGTTATAAAAAGTGTAGCAAATTTTTGCAATAAATACAAATACGCGTCAGAGACTACATAAACAATTTATATCCCCAACTAATGTGAATAGCAGAAGCGATGAAAAGACTTTCTTCTAGAACGTCAAAGTTTGATTGAATTTTTTTCATCACTTCTCGCATCGTGTAAAAAAACATCGAAAATTTGTAAATTTATCTTGCACAACTTTAAGCGTAATAGTCTTTCTATTATGTCTTGACGTTCGCTCTTTGAGTATGTTTTATGGAGGACGATATTTTAAGGGTATGTTACATGAACCAAACGTGTGCATGTTATGTTTTTGGTGCATTACAGTGGCTAAAATACATATTAGCTTACACTTATCTCCGATATGTATTTGTGAAGACACATCACCTCTTCAACTTCATCTTCCTATCGGTATTTACTATTTGCTGATCATTTAACGTTGAAACTTTCCGAAACGTAAAATTAAGCTGGTAGTTGATAAATAAATTAAATGTTTTTTAATTGAATGTGATCTGTCCACAATGGATAGAAAAAGCTACAATTTACAGATCACAGCATATGGCTTTCTAACGTTGAAAACGGACGTAATTCGGTAACAGAGGTACCAGCGATAGTCAACAAAATTTGAACTTACGTTCTATAAGAAACGTATGTCTAAGTCCGATAGTATTGGATCGATTGAAATTATATTTGATTTGTCAAATGTTCGTAACACATACAGCATAGCCAGTGATTCGAATACCCGCTGAATCTGATTATTGGTAGAAGGTATTTTTAAAGTAACCGCGAAAAATATTAATTAATGGATTACGTATCGCAGTTACTGTTCATCTATATATTTTTGTAATTAGAACGCATGTGCCTGAGACGTTTGGAGGTGTTTCGGTAGGCTTCAGTGTGCGGAGGATTTCTTTATATGGCTCCATTTTATTGCGATACATTAGGCAATTTCATTGAGTTGAAAATTGATTATGTCATTTCACTGAAAAAAAATCATTGGGTTAGAAGTCAAATACTTCTTATGTTTTGAATGGCTATTACTGTTAATTGTTTGGCCCTTTTTTCTGTTAAAGTTTTTTTATTTATTTATTTATTTATTGTCTATACATTTTGTAAATAAATTTACAAAATATGGATTGAAAGGCTGTCGAATAACTTAGATTATATGCTCGTCTGTATTGCAAACACTACCGCACTTGAGATTTGAATGCGCAACCATTGGGTTGCTAGTCACGATCCTTTGCCTACTCGACTAAGAAATAAGTGAGTAAGTGCACCTGTTAGCGGATACGTAAGATGAAATATGGTTTCCCAATGAACCCGCATCGTCTCTTTAAAATACTTTTGCTTGGTCTTACTTACTGGCTGACAGAATTCCACGTTTTGCACTTTTCCTGTTGCGAATTGATGGAGAAAACGGTGGGAACCCGTACAATTCGATAGTCAAATTCACAATTAACATCAAACTCACCAGCACATATTTTGAATTTTTCCTTGGTCTCTTATCCGTTGAACGATCGTATCATTCTTTTGAATATATTCACTTCAAATAGGCATTGTTTTTTTGGAACCCCTGGAAGCAGCTGTAAATTTCAAGGAAAACATAGCTTTCACGTTCTGAACGGTAGAGTTGACTTTGGTCGTAGCTACTTTGGATGGGTAGACGGTAAAAACATAACGCTTTCCGATTAAGTACACACCCACGCTCAGCTGAGTTCAGTTTCCCCTGCCCTTTCCTCACTTCTTTCTCACTATCACTGCGTTACAACTGTTGGAAACATTACTTCTTACGTGATTGGACATAATAAAAAAATAAAAAAAATGTACTGATCAACAATCTGTTCGTCTGCCTAATGTCTGCCCATGTTATCTTGTGTTCAATAAAGAACCTTTGTTCAATCTTTGACATATTCTGACCAAACTCACGCGTCTTCTGAGTTTCAATATGTATATGCGCGCAGTAGTAGAACTTATCGAAAAAGAGTGAGAGAGAAATGTCTTTAAATTCGACAACAAACAAGCATTGGGGACGCAGATTACCAGCTCAAAGTACAATTTAAACTGGTCGAAATCCTACTGATGACGACGTTGATAGCGCCGAGTCAGAACTCTATCCCATAATGATGTTTTGTTTCTCTTTTTTTCAATTTTTGCTACATACGTAACTATATTTAAATAATATTTGGCTAATACTGATACGACAAAAAGTCAAAATTTTAAACAATTTTCATAGTTCAAAAGTAATGTTTGCGGAATGAAGGCAAGCTGCCTAAACGTAATGAGCGTAAATATCGGAAGCGCTTACTCTTCGTATAAATTTAATCAGTTTAAAGGTCTTATTGATGATTTTGTCATAGGCTACTTCTATGGAGGAGGTAAAAACGCAGTGAGTCGAGAGCAGGGGGCAGGTCATGTCAATTGCATCAGCCGATCCACACGTATCTCGAGAAAGGATACTTTGGGTTTGGCTAATCGCGAAAGTATGGTAAATGCAAAAGCAACCATGTGTGCGGTCGTGTAAAGTAGTGCCAAAGGCCTTATTGCCTAAATTTAAACTCGACAGGAGTCAGGCGCCCACTCGCTATCTATCGCGGTAGTTGTACTTTTCAATCATTCCTAACACGAATAATTGGAGTTGACGATCGGCCTCAACAATCAATCAATCTGGTACTCCAGTTGTAGTGGGGTCCCTACTTTATAGGGATTGTTTCATTCTCTGGTGAGCGCAGGTTCACGCATAAATAACCGGAATGTCAGCGGGCATCGTGAGTTTAAGTTCTCTTAACAACTTCTACTGGTTACGAAAGTACAATGTTGCCGATTTTATAAATATGCTGTATGCAGCATCGCAACGAAACGGTTTAGATCGGTTGCTCTCCTGCCTTAATCCAACTGGTAAGAATTTATTGTTTGCGCATAATATATGCTTATTTGTTATTCCTTTCAACAAGATTTACTATTAAAGAGTTGTGTTGAAGGAGACGCAACTTTTAGACTTGAAATTGCACCCTGAGAGGACAAAACTGGTGTTCTATATGCAAAGGCTTAGATAAAGACTTCAATGCTACTGCTAGTGTATTTTTCGATTTTTGAACCGCTTTCGATCGTATGGATTATCACTTATTCCTGCAGAACCTGTCTATGTATGCCGTAGAAGAAACGGAGCTATTATCACTCATAAGTTGTGTTCACCAACCGAACATTTTACGTATAGATCAGTAAAAAATGCCAGCTCCTCAATATATTTAAATGAAATAAAAAAGTTTAATTTAAGTGGTCAGACTTTTATGTTTGCGGATACAGTGCGCTTATCTTAACCTTTCAAATAGCATTTGGTATTAAAACTTATGCTATCATAGCTATCTCCTGACTTAAGTTGGCATTATTATCAAATAATATTTTTATTATTTTTTATTTTTTTTTTTTTTGCAAAAAAACTTGCTTCTGTGCAAGTTTTTGGAGTATATTAAAATGTTTATGTGTGTGATGGATTTACATATGTGTGTGTGTGTGTGTGTGTGTGTGTGTGTGTGTGTGTGTGTGTGTGTGTGTGTGTGTGTGTGGGAGCCATTCGGCATTTAGGAAAAATGTTGATGATTGATGAAAACTGCTTTAGAAAATTTGTCATATTTGCACATTGAATGTTATGTTTAGTCCATTGTAGATCCTTTGCAAGTGACGAAAGCAACAGCAACAGCAATAGCAACAATCTCTACACCAATCGTAGAAAATCCAAATGATGTACCGCTCGCCATTTACTATTTAGTGAATTTTCAACATGTTTGCATATTTACTGCACTCTTGCCACTCTTTACACTATTTACGTGTTTTGTAACCGCATACGTCTTCCAATATGATGAAGTTCATGAGACACATTGTCGGGTAAGTTAGTTGCAATTAAGATGAAATAAAATTTTTCAATATAAAACTATTTTCTATTATTTCAATAGGTTTATAATATTGTGCCGTCGATAAGTGCAATTACGGGCGTTAGTCCTCAACGTTATTTTTGGCGTTTCAGTATCGCCTTACATTTGGGACCGCGCATACCGATAGCATTCATATACAAAAACTATTATCGCACAATGTTAGAGAAAATGCAAACCAAAATGCAGACGGAACGCTTAGCTAATATAAACTCAATGATAACAATGATTTTAATATTAAATTGCATTGAAATTGCTTCGCTGGGTGGTGTCACATATATATCAAATCGTGAAAATTATCGTGAGTGTTTTTAATGGATTATTTCTTATTTTGTTGTTATGAAAAAAAAAACCAATCTTTCTTTCTCTAATTATCTTTTTAGCTATACATGAGAAAATTTTTATAACTTTTATGATTTGTTCATTATGTCATATGCTGGCCACTATTAAATTGAATGGCATTTTACACGAGGATCATACCGAGCTGAGTCAGACCCAAAGAGATTCAATTAAATGGAAGAAAATACTCTTCGCTATGTCTATTATTAGTACTGTGGGCCTGTTGATATTCTTTGCCAAACATCGTTTCTATTGCCACGACTTGGGTAAGTACTGTAGAAAAATAAAATTTAAAATCAAAATAAAAAAGTAGACGTATTGAAAATTTCTACAGATTTGTATAAATTATTTTTCCCTTTTCCTTTTCTGTTGCCTTTGTTTTGTTTTTCTTTCTTTTTTTTTTTTTTTTTGTTTTTGCTACAGCTTTCAGTTGGTTTGCCTTCTTCGAATATTTAATCGCTATCGCCAATATGTTGTTTCATTTTACGGTTATATGGGATTTTCCCTGCCAACATATGCTGGTTGTACAAGCTACACGCACAAAAGTTGAAGAGATTTTTCGAAGCTCCTCCCCGAAAATGGATTAATCAAAACATTATTGACGTAAGACTCTAAATTCTGAATGGTTTACAAATTTTTATTAACTATTATTGTTAGAAATAATAAAAAAAAAAATAAATGCTAACAACAACAAGAACAAAAACAAGAACAACAAAAACTACATACAATACGCACTTTACTATATAAACATCAGTTTCATGGAATTTGTTTCAAGTACAACAATTAACTACATTTATAAATAGAGTGATAGTAACTTACTTAATAATGATAATACTAATAATAATAATAATATAATAAAAGCAAATGAATAAACTGCAAGAACAAAAACAACAAAAACAGCAAAAATAATAATAATAATAATAATAATAATTATGAAAATAACAATGACTAAATAACAGTAAATAGTCTTTCTTTACATTCCTTTTTTAAATCAAAAAACGTAGAAGCGCTTCCTTACAGTATTAGTTTACACTTAAATAGATTTTAGAAAGCTTTCAAGTCAGCTTATGCTTGATCATTAAGACTTATTTGTAGTTATAAGTTTAATATATTATTTATTTTCAATTTATATTTGTTATTATTATTGTATTATTATTATTATAATTTTTATATTGATCTCATTATTCCATTAACGTAACGTAATTAGCGTATAACTATTTGTTTTTTTTTTATATTTGATGTTAACAATCGTTACTCTTGCACTTTTGTAAAATAAAGAACCAATAAGAAATTATTGAGAAACTTAAAAGAGAAAATGAAATTTCTTAAGATTTTATATAAATTCTTTTCTATATATGTATGTACATACACACACGCACACACACACACACACACACACACACACACACACGAATATACATGTAAATGTATACAATAAACAGAAAAAGTCATAAGTAAATCATTTATCAGAAACTCTTTCACACGCGTACACAACACCAAACAAACAAAAAAGAAGAAAAAGAAATATAGGGATAAAGTAACAATCATTTATAAATACAGCGTGGAAGTCAATTCTTTTATAAGCAGCAGGGAGAGATTACTAATTACTGAAAATGAACTCAACAATTAAAAAAAATCTGGTATATATGTCGTATGAGTGTTCTGTCTAATATATGATTTCTTCACCTATTAACGATAACGTGAAACATGCTTTCCTGCTTAAAATTAAAATATATGTACGTATATATATATGACTTTGTCTTTTCGATTCCATATCTTCATAGTAAGTATTTCAGAGAAAAAAAGAGAGTTTTCCTAGGGATAAGCAGATTATACGTCATTTGAGATACTTTCATACTTCAAAGAAATATCTGTCCTTTTGTCTCACACCAATAATAAAAACAGATAGAAAGTATATATATCAAAAACTTTGCATTTTTTATATGTCTACGAGAACTACAGGTATTTCCTTTTTTCTGATATGCTCACATTATCAAAATAACACCAGATATGCATTTTGAAAAATAAAGTACGCATACTTTCTATCGGCTTTGATTGCAAATCTTTTGCAAGCAATTGTTCGTTTGCCATGATTTGAAAGGGAATGATTTTTTATTTTTTATTCTGTTTTTTTTTTTTTTTTGTCCTTTTTCTTTTTATAAATTAGACCAGAACTTGTATACGGGTGAAGATTGTTAAATTTATTACATGTTTAGTATATATGTATATTAAGAATGTATTAAAAAAATTCCAAACCAGAAACAAAAAACAAACAAAAAAAAAAAAAGAAAAGAAATTGAGAAAAGTTTTCCAGCATTAATCCGTATGTAAAAGAAAATAAGCAAATAAATGTAAACAGAAACTAATTTCGTCGTAAGGCGAATCTCCAATACGCACCACTTAAGCAGGCTTGTTAGTCTTCTATCGTTCTTCTCCCGATTATTAGTTATTTACAATTTCTACATAATCCATTGCAATTAAACATATGCACGCCTTACTTTCTGCGCCTTAACCTCTCAAAATTGTCTGTTATGAAAGCGTAACTTGAGTTAAACGACGGAATCGTAACACTTCGCACGGAGGCATACCTGACGAGCCCGGCGTACGATCGATGACATATAAAATGTTTTAATCGTTGCTTGCAAGCCATTTTAGAGTATCTCTAACATTTTTAACGAAGCTTTTTCGGTATTACGTTGTGCGTGCAGTTGAGTTGTGAAATAAGATAAATATTTTACTACCACGGGTGGTCTATTCCTAGTCAGCCCAAGTAGTTTAATTAGAGTTAAGATTCTCAAGAAAGATTTCAGAGACCAACTATGCATTTCACTATTTAAAATAAAAAAAAATAAAAACTGATTATCCTGGATGCAAGCGCAGCTGGAATGCGAAGCACATGCCCTAACGCCACTGACGAAACTGCAACGAATCGGTGCTTGAGTGATAATGTCGAGTTATCTTGCTTAAATTTGAAAGAAGATTTCGTAATATGAGTAAATTTGTCGATAATTTGCTCATCGGTTCGTGATCATAACGAGCAAAATGCACCCATTTCACGATTTCTTCTTAAATACTTTATGTCATATATACTACGTGCCGGTAAGGAGTCATTACCGTAAGTCTTGTGCTTCATTTACGCCGTCTTTGCACATGAAATTCGATGCAAGTTTTTGGCTTACACTTTTATTCAGAATAAAAATTGGTAAAGGAACTTAAGGCCAATTAATATAAATTATGCTGTGAGTAAATTAATTCACCGTATGACATCGAAACTATGTCTCACGCTATTTGATTTTCAATGAACAAGAATTTTCGAACAAATTCCTTCAAGAATTTATTCAACATAATCTATGTGAAAAAGCGACTCGACGATTACGTTTAAATATGTTAGGTGCACTTAACAAAAAAAAAAAAAAAAAAAAAAAACCCGGCTAAAATGAATGAGAAAAGTTCAAAGCATTTGCCTTGAGACCCATTTCCGGGCCTGTCGCCATAATTAGTTTATTTTAAGAACTCAATTTTGTTTACTCTAGTGGTGGGTATATACTATTATAATATGCAAAAATGCCTCAACTTTTTTTCTAGTTTTGTGCTCTACTTCTACTACAACTCTATCTAAATGTTTTTTTCTTATAAGTTTTAAAGAATTTTTTATATAAAATAAAATATTTTTTCTAAATATGTAAAAAAAAAACTTTTACTAACAAAAACGAAAGAAGAATTTTTCCTAAAATAATATTTTTTTTTTTAAAAAAAAAAAAAAAAAAAAAAAAAAAGAAAAAAAAACAAACAATAAAATACCTAAAAACACAGGAACAACAAACACTAAAGCTAACAAAAAAAAGAAAAAAAAAACACACACACACACACACACACACACAAAAACGAAAACGAAAAAAAAAAAAAAAACGTAAGCAAGAACAGCAACAGCAACATAGTTCAGTGGATAAAAACCAACATATCGGTACTTACACAAAAATCAACAACAATTAACTGAGCGCAAAAAACAAGAAGAGAATAAATAACAACAAAAAAGAAAAATACAAAGAAATAAGAAGCGAAAACCAATAGACAATAGAAATTAAGGTTTGAGAAAAAAAAAGAAGCAAATAAATAAATGGAAAACAAATTAAAAAGTAAATTTAAAAAGGTAAAAGAAAAAAAATTAAAGTTAATTAAAATTATAGAATAACATTAAAGCTAAAAAAATTCAGAAAAAGTTGTTGTTTTCCTTTTCTTTTTTTTTTTTTTTAAGTTATCGTAAAACAAGCAATAATAATAATAATAATAATAAAGTAACAACAACTATTATAAAAACATTACTTAACAAGCAATCACCTTTTTTGCAATAGTTTTCCGCAGTGCACCTGTTTTTCTTACAAAAAACAAAAAAAAAAAAACCCAGAAAATAATAAATACTTCAACAAAAGTTATAAAAATTATTTTTGTTATATATATGCATTTCCTTTTTTCTTTTTTTTTTTTTTTTAATTATTTTATGTGAAACTCTGATTTTGTTTTTATTCATTTACCAAAGAAATACTTCCGTTAGATTTTCGAGGAAACGATAAAGAAATATCAAAAAGAAAAGCGCATAAGCGAATAAATGAAAATCTAATTTTAAATGAAAATCTTTAATAAAGAGAAGCTAAAATGTGACAAGTTTGCCTTATTTTTTTCCAAAATACCACAAGTGCAGGCATAAAGGAGAGAGAAGCAAACGTTTTGTGTGCAATAAATGCATTTCATGCGTGGGGCACTTGTATTTATATTTTAAATTTAATAATGAAAAAAAAAAACAGATAAATAAATTGCCATTCGGCATACGAACCCCGCACGAGTTGTCATAAAATCGGTTTGATTTCGTTCCATTGAGATATGTTTGAAGCGTGGTGGAAAATCGTTTTTCATCCATTTTATTATTATTATCTTGTGATCGGGAGCAAAATGAAATCATTTGATGTCAATTCGCGCCTGTCCGCCGGATGACGCATTGATTCGGTTTTTTAACTTATGCAATAACCGATTATTAGAAGCGTTGCGTGAGAGCTTGCATTGCTTTGACGCAGAATATTCCAGCGACGCTTGTTTGTTTCCCTCCCTAGTTGCATATCATTCATAATTATCCTGGAACATGAGCAGCTTCCCCGAAAGACAAGCGATCAATTGGGATTTGGATCATCTTGAAAAACTCATACATATGACCTCTATTTACTTTCCGGCCTTGCACGGCGGTCCCGTTTGAACGCGTTGCACCTCTGTTGCAAACACTGAATGGCTGGGCTTCATACTCAAAGTGGTAATCAGCGCCAGTGGTTGTAAGTAATTGGCCCGCGAAAATTTTGAAGAGTTACTTACGTTTTCTTGCTGAGACACAACTCGGATCGGACTCAAATGTCAAAATGCTTTGAAGAAGGTTATGGCCAGAAACGTTAAATATTGCACTGTAAAGGTCGGATGGCATCGAACAATTCTTAGCGTTGTCACTGCTTCTAACTTTCTTTCTTTCTGACTCTCTTTCTCTCTTTTTTTTTTCTCTCCGTCTATATATTATATTAAGTGATTTTTTTTTATTTAGTTTTAAATAATTGTTAATTTAGGTATTCCTGTCATTTCATTTATAATATTTTATGTAGGGTCTGTTAAGCATCAAAATCGAGATGATGTTCACTCGGCAGATGATAGTTCGTTTTGTAGCACAAAAAACAGTTTTGGTTGCTTGTTTGTTTATTTTACACGCGGAAAATTCAATGTTTGTCTATTTTACGGCAGCCCAATAAGTAAGAAATCGTAAATTTTCATCCAAGTTAAGAACAATGAACTTGCAGTTTGTTTATTAATTCACTTATGGCTAGTCCTAGATACTTAATAGCTATAAACTTGTAGTCTTTTAAGTATTCAGCATTTACCGCTTACCTGTTCTGCTTCTATTATCCTAATCGTTTTATCTCTTTTATGTTCTTATAACCAGGCGGTCTACCACACTTAGAACTTCGGTACGTTCTGTCCGGTCCACTCTGTTTCGGGAGTATCATATCACTTTCGCAAAATTGTATATTGGAACCCTACTCCTAAAGAAGGAATGTATCGATGTTGTGTAAGTGAAATCGTTTTTCTGTTTTCTTGTGTTTCTATGTGTAGTGAGTTGTTGGAGTGTTCTCCTGCTTATGTGACGTTTGCAGGATTGCGGGTTTTGCCCCATCTACAACCACATTTCGAACGTCGTTGTTTATTTGTATTTTAAAAAATTTCAGATTTTTCCAATAACTCTGAAAAGACTCTCGTAAGGAGATTGTAACGAACGTTTGCTTGAATTTCGGACGAAAACTTATTTACAATCCGTTAACCTTTTTAGGGACGTGTAGATTTGATGTTCACGTCCTTTAGTTGTTTGCGGAATCGCTTCATCACACCCTTGCATTGAGGGCGGTATGAGGTAGTTGTTATCTTGTGGATACCACGTAATTTTATTAGTACCGTGAATAGCCCTGAAAACAACTGTGCTCCCTGATCACTTGTGATTGTGTTTGTTACGTGATATCTAATTGTTTACAAACGTTTTTGTAATAACAATTGCAGAGATTTCTCGTAGAGGATATGTTTCAGGCCGTCGTGCCAATCTATCGATTATCGTAACGGTTGCCATTGGATTGAGAAAGCGGGCCGACAATGTCTATGTGAACGTTTTGAAATATACCTTTGGGTATTTTATATTTTGCGTACCGGTGTGTTCGTGTGTCTCGAGGTTTTCGATTTTCGACGCGGAATGCACTGGTTTCACCGCAAGTTAATTTCTCTCAAATATATGTGCCAGTCAGTAATCTCCCCTTTGGTCTCGGCCCCGGATGTGAAATTCCATGCAATTCTTGGACTTGCTGGGAGAAAAGGTCTCGGATTTTTTCTGGACGTATTACGCTACATTTCATCCGAGATGCCTTGTCTGTCTCAGATTGCGGTCAGTCTTCCACGCGTTGACGAGTGGCTTATGGTCAGCGAATAACACATATTGTCTTCCTTTCACAAGACGTCTGAATTGTTTGATTGTCAAGTAGATTAAACATCAACGTTCTGTACTTGGTTTCAGATGGATTTTGTTTTTTAGGAAGAAATAATATTGGATCTGTTTCACCACGATGGGTTTGTTCCAATACACTCCCGACAGCTACGTGCGAAATGTCGATCGTAAAAGTTAACTGTGCTTCGTTATTAAACTGATTTAAAAAAACGTTTTAACTAAAGTGTTTTAGATGCTCACTCGCGTATCTAGCGAGGATGAGACCATCATCAATATGGATGAAAACTAAATCCAATTTCATTAAACATCTCATTTATGAATCTTTGTTTGCGAAGAGATTCTGAGTACAAGAAGCTTTGGCCCGAATTTATACATTCCGAATAGCATTGTGATTGTTATCTGGAATATGTCTTCTTCTGCCATTGGAATCTGGTGGTAGGCTTTAACGACATCTTTTTTGAAAATAATTTCTTATATCTCATATATAAATTCATATCTGGAGCTGTGATTACATATAGATATCTATAAATCAGCACAAGAACGCTAAAGACTTGAGTCGTTCTTGGCTACCAAGCGCAGACGCGAGGCCGTTGACGAATGAGACGCTTTGTAAATACCGGACTCGACCAAAAAGTCAATTTCCGTTTTGGCTGCATTATGTTTGAATGGATCGACACGTTTAGGCTTGGAGGACTGAAGTACGTTCTTTTGTGATTAATCTGTGGACAATGGTGTGTTTGGCTTGGCTGGACTGGAATAGTTCGGTTCCCGCTTTAAACCCAGAAATCTTTAAACAACTTGGTACATTGATTTTCCATTCGGAAAAGTTTGGCTGAGAGAGTGTTACATTGGGAAGTGAGTGTACTCACAGATCAGCTTTTTAATGGACCAACCAATTGTTTACGTTTAATGTCAACTCGTAGTTCGAATTTCTCTAAAAAATCATCTCCAATGCAGGCTTTGGGAATATCAGCCGTAGTAGTAAATATGAAAGCGAAATCTCTACTAAGACCAAAATTGACGTTAAACGTTTCTTTTCTGTATGCTTAATGTTCGATTCATTAGCTGCGGCTAGAATAATATTGGATGAGTTTTTGTTGTAAACAAATCTATTCGCTGGAAGTAGAGCAACTTTCGTGCCGCTGTTATTTGATTATTCTTTTCAATTACAAAGAGACGATGTGAACTGATATTAAGAATCCCATTGTCCGCCGTCACTACAATGGATTCTTTCAGTTTGGCATATCAGTTCTTCTCTGTTGTTTAAAATTGCACGGCTTTTTTTACTTCTCTTCGCCTTGCTTCTAAAACGGTAATGATATTTGCAAAGTCAGTTTAATTGTTGCTAGCAGGTGACCGATATCGAGTGGATGACTTAAATCGAGCAGACGACTTATGTCTTATAGGATTACGCGATTACCTAGGGTTAGGATATTCCATGTCATCGATTTGTATTTTAATCGCGTCAATCTCGATACATAGTTTATGAAACTTTTCGCATAGCGTTGCTATAACTATTGTGAGGTTCTGGGATGTTTGTGGGTGCTGTTCCTTTTGGGTATTTTCCTAATGTTGTCGGTGATTTTTGTTAATTCTTTAATGGGCAAGTGGCTTGAACTGGCCGACATTGCGTTTAAATTTTTGGGCAACTTTTTAAGTCAGAGTTTTTTTAACATGTCGGTGCAAACCGTCACCTATTACGCTAAATAAATGAAAGATTTTGACATCAGATACAACATCAAACTTGCGTAAGGCACTTTGTATATGCCTAGAAATATACGATTCGATCAATTCAGTCAAATGGTTAGCCAATCCACTTTAGCTTATATAGAAGCAGGGAATACGGCTCTCTATTTAAGGCTTTTGGAGAATTTGTGTAAATTGTGTCCGATTCTTTTCTTGCGGAGAAAGCACGAGTCGCATTGCAAATCAATTCTAAAAGATTTGTCATCGTAAATTTACTCTTAACAAAACCATACTGTGTCGGTGAGATGGCAATTCTAATAGACGGTTCAATCCTATCCGTCAATAAACGCTCAAGCACTATAAAAATTACACTAAGCTTCGCAATACCTCTGAAATTCCTTATATGTCTTATATGTATTATCTAAGATGTCAGTTATGAAGCGGTACAAGAGAAGATTGCTTCCAGCTTTCGAACAAGTATTCTGCGTTTTTGTAAATCTATCAATCAATTTTAAAAGAAATGTTACTGCGTTTCCTTTTGTTAAGCCTTTAAATGGTTTTGAGACCTCTGATGGATGCTATGATTTCAACCCAGTTAGCTGCTTTCTTTCCACGTAACTTCAACTCAACTCAAGCAAATTTACTCTCCCCTACCCGTATCCGTATCAGCTAAATGAGCCCATATCCACTTCTAGAATAATTACCTCTGACGATGAAGTCTTACAAGGACTAAAAGCGTTAAAGCATAACTGTACGCCTGGCTCGGATGGGTTCCATCCCATGTATTGTAAAAAAATGCGCAGTTGAGTTGCATCCTATTATCGCATTCATTTTCAACCGTTCTTTTGAAATGCATCGATTTTCGGCCTTTTGAACAACTTTTTTCATTCTCCCACTTTATAAAAGTGGTAATAGACATCACGTTCCAAACTATAGGGGGAATTGCCAAACTTAGTATTTTACCTAAATTATGTGAGCGCATTATCATGTCTCGTATTGCCGTTGCTCTTAAGTCTGCTATTGCTCCATGCTAGCATGCATTTTTAAAGATTAGGTTGACGACTGCTAGTTTTCTGGAATTTGCTTCCCATGCATTTGACGCCTTTTCCAACGGTGCACAGTTAAACGTTGTTTACACTTAATTAAACAAGGCCTTTAAGAGAATTAACCACAAATTATTATTATGGGTACTATGTCGCTTAGGTTTAAAATCGTATTTATTTGATTGATTGTCCTCCTTTCTTGATGGTAGATACCTTAAGATGTTTTTCACTTCTTCTCACTCAGACGAGTTCGTCGTCACTTCAGGTGGTTCAGGTGGTGGGAAGGGGTCACTTGGGACCTGTTCTGTTCATCCTATATATTAATGATCTCTCCTCAGCTATTGAAACTGCTCGCATCCTAATATATGCAGATGACGTCAAACTTTTCTTGCCCGTTTATTTGGAATTTCTATTCTGTCTTATCGAAGTTGACTTAAACATTTTGGTAATATGATCTTCAGTCAATTTCATGACGTTAAATAAAAGGAAATGTAAGAAGCTGCCATTTTCGAGGTGAAACTTGTTCGCAACAAAATATTTTATTGACTCAATTAGGTTGAAGAAAGTGTACTCATTTCTGGACTTAGGTACCTTGTTTGATCATAAATTCGATCAATTCAAATTGCATGTTGGTCATTCTGTAAATAAAGCTAGATCAGCAACACATCATCGTTTAATAAAGCCTAGCCCAGGGATTGATTGATTAATACCTGTTTCAACCGATGATTAATCGTTTGCCTGAACAGTACTCTTATTCTTGGGAGCATATTATAAAACTGGCACCGAAAACAACGCATGTTTTTTCAACACAAATTTCGCATTCTATCAGAAAGATGGGAACAATATGGAGGCAGCCATGAATGTATTCAATAAAATATTTTGTTACAAAAAAACCGGTAAGGAATTATTTCTACACGTAACGTTCGAGAAATTGTTTTTAAAAATTTAGATAATTTATCAATCGTCATTTTTAGGTAATTTACCGCCGAACGAATGAGTTTCCATAATAAATTAATAAGAAGGCTAAGAAGGCATAACCCAAAATGAAGAAAGTAAAAGTAAGGCGCTACTATGCTAAGAGTAACATGGACGAGTTTTGTGAAATGTTTTCAAATTACATTTGCATCTGATTGCCGCTTTTAAAGATCATTAAAATTGGTGCGGCTCATTTTCTTTTAATTATCAAATGGCTTATGAAGGTTACTGCGAGTTTGCGCGCCATCGTGAGTAACGCGACCATCTTCAAATATTCTTGACAAACAATTATCGTTGCAGAGACTGTTTTCGGCTTAAGAGGCTTATGATGTCAAGGTTCCTCTAATTTCGAATATAAATGTAAAGAGTTTACACTAGCAAGCTGCGAGCAATTATTAATTTCATATGAACTTTAACGCCATATTCCATACATGATTCCTAACATATCAATATTTTCTCATAAATAAAATTGTTATTAATTGTCAAATGATTGCGCGTTTTATTGAAAGAAAACGGAATTCTGCAACTCCTCCTTTACCAACGCGTCGATTTCGTTCGAAGAGCAATTATAATGTAGTTGAAGAAAGCATTAAAATTGATATTGAAATGATGAAGAAAATTTTTAAAAGTGACATAACTAAGCGAGCTATTAAGATATGCGTAAGAGGGATGCATTCTTAATAGCGAAGGTTTGTTGATAAAAGTTAAAAAAGATATAGAAGAAAAAAGAAATAAATTATATTCAACTTGTAATACCTAAAATTTATTCACTCAATATATCGATTTAATGTCGTGTGATACCTATCGTATATCATTTATATTGCAAAAGATATTTTTATGTGATTTGACCGCGTTTTGCACGTAATTATCCGAATTGAATAAAACATTTGTGTACTTCGACTTTACAATGAGACTGCGATTGTGAATCAGTTTCCGGCGACTTTTTGATAAAATTGAGCCATTGGTGCAGAAAACGAATGCTACGAAATATTTTATTCACAGTATTCATCTTCCGTCTTCTATAATGAGAATTCATTACGGAGGGATGAAAGTCGGCCCTTTAAAGTAAATCGGCCTCACAGTAAGATGCGTTTTTTTGGGTAGTGTCATAACACTGAAAACTATGCTCGAACAAATAATAATTAATTGATTGAAGGTAATTCTAATCAGAATATATAGTCAACTCGGTAGAGTGCTGCTAATGTTTTCTAGCAGACTTTTACCAAATGGCGAAAAGTGTCATTACGATAAAAAATCACGATACTATGACTTTCGATGTATTGTTCCGATATTTTGTCTTAATTGCGCCAGTTGTTCTCGATGACGTACTGGAGCAACCAGCATCCAGATGATTCTCCTAAAGACAACCCTGGTATGTTCAGCTCCAGTATCAGTGTTAACAGTTTGCATTAGTTTACATCATCATTATTTAGACCTTGCATATTCGAATGCATTCATTCGATTCATCAACCGATTCGATTCACCAGCACTATCATTTGCCTGAAGGAAAAAACTATGTTGAGCATAGCTCAATCGGATAGCTCCTACTGTTACATAAGACTCGGGGTGGAGAAGTCACAATTGTACCTTTATGACTACAGTACTAATTACGCTCTCTCTTGGGAAAGCAGCGAGAATAGTCCCATAGAGACAGTGCCATACGATACAGCATTAGTAAAAAATGAGAAAAATTACCACAGCTTGGCTCTCCATCTTACCACTAACGGTAATAAACCACTTCGAATATTATTTTTATTTTTCCAAGTAAAGCTTTGAGGTGATAATTCTGATTTGAATGAATAAACGAGACGGAATAAGTCGCATCCATTCTTCACGCGGTCCCGGAATTTTTTATATGTGTTTTATGAGCTGTGCAAAAATTGTAAAACTCTTGGCATAACAAATTGTAGCCTCTAAGAAGGGCAGGGAAGAAACCGACAACAATGCGCTGAAGCAATATTAATCATTTTTTAAAGAATTTTTCATGTAAAAATACCGACAAAACTTAACAGAAAAAAGGAAAAACTGATAAAGTAGAACCTTATTTAGTAATAATAAAAAAGTGAGACGAAAATTTTGCACACCTTACAGAATCATGTAAAAAAGTCAAATGGTGCTTGAGCGAACCTCAACACCAAAGAAAGTTGTTTCATGAAACATGTATTGTTAACCTGTTTTGGTTTTCTTAAAAAATTTGTAATTTTACATCCTCTTCTTTTTCTTTTGCTCAGAAACCATATGCTAATGCGTGCATGTGGCTTGAGCTGTTACGGTAATTATGGACCCGCACCAGTTATTACTAAAGCTGCTTAAAAATAAATAGTGTTGACCTTTACTCAAAGTCCATTTCAACAGTATAGCGAGTAAGAGATTTTCAACGAAAAAGACTCCACTCCTTCGAGTGGAATATAGAAAAGCCACGGTGCACTTAATGTACTGATCTTAGAATATAAATAAATTAAGTTTTTCAATGCGTTATTCAAAATAATCGGTATATATGTGCGGATGTATTTATATAATAAACATATCAAATATATAATAACATACATACGTGCGAACAGAAATACACACCCATTTATGTATATATAGACATGTATCTGCGTGTATCTAGAATGTGAACCAGTTTCTTTTGTGGTCATCATAAAGCACCATTTGGCAACTTGTGGATATTGATGTGTGCTTGCATGTAGAGGAGCGAGTCAATGCTTTTGTCAACTTGACGGATAAAAGCGTAGCAAAACA
This sequence comes from Glossina fuscipes, assembly GCF_014805625.2. Taxonomy (NCBI): domain Eukaryota; kingdom Metazoa; phylum Arthropoda; class Insecta; order Diptera; family Glossinidae; genus Glossina; species Glossina fuscipes. The sequence continues at coordinate 14,881,317 of NW_023998414.1, read as the reverse complement.
AGAGCGACAACGAAATCAAGAACAACGGACCCGTATTTTGTTCCTTTTTCCCTGTAACATTCATACACAAGCATTTTATGGGCACACATATATGTACATATATATATATATATATATATATGTGTGTGTGTGTGTGTATCTAAGAATTTTGTTTCATTGTTTGCATTAGCCTGTATATGAAAGTGCATTTAACAGCTAAACAACACCATTAATGGGATGTGAATGGATGCAACTACTTGACAAAGTATAGACGACACCAGTAGCTATAAACGAATGAGAAACAACTATAAGAACAACAAGAAGAATACCAAAAGCAATGGCATTGGTAACGTTAAGCTTATATCAACTATGTATATATGAATGTATGTTCCTGCATGAATGCGTGCATGTTAAAGACGAAGGCAGCCGTAAACGGTGCGGTTGCGTTCTACGAATACCATTAACGTCATTCCAGAAATTCTCTAGAGCCAAAGAAACGATGAGATGAAAAAGCTAAAGAAAAAATTCTTTAGATATTTTTCAATGTGTTGCGAAAATGAAATAAAAACAGAACCGGACAAGTAAAAGGCGGTCGCTGATGAGCAAACGAACTTACACATACACGAAAAAAAGACCAGTTCATGTAATTGTTTACCCAAAACAAAAAAAAAAGAAGAAAATGGGTTACCATCATCGTCAAAAGTTTGCATAAAATATGGATTTCCTTCCTCGGCTCTAAGAACCTTCTAGATAATCTTCTTATTTTACTTCATTTGATTCAAAGCAATTATTATCATCCACGCACTAATGCTCATCATATTCATCTTGCTTTTCTCTTAAGAAAGATGTTGAAGCCTTATCCTCTCTCCGTCAATTCATTGGCTTATATTTTAGATAATTTTTGGACTTTTTTTGATAAGTCTAAGGATACTTTTTTTGAACTTTAAACAAAAACTTATTTGTCATCGGTCAAAGCTTTTGATATGAGTAAATGGGATCTTCCATCACGATTAATTGATGTATTAATAAATATCTGGATAGAATTTCGTTTGCGCCTGGTAGATTATTTTTCACAGTATACCTCTCTGTGTGCGCAGCTTTCCTATACCCAGCTGGAAGGGAAGATATATTCTCCTAATGAACTGATGGTAGTTGTAATAGAGCCATCTTTCCCAAGCTCCTCATATCAACGCGATTTTTTTTCCTAACTAAAATTGTTTCCTTCAATTTCCTTTGTAGAAACGCTCGAACGTAACCTTGCCTTGAGAATTATCCTTATTGCTTGTTAAGAAGATTTCAAGTAAGCTGCGTTCCCTAATAACTTGTTATCGTATGCAGTACACTAAAGCGAGAAACGTAATTGCTTATAAAAATCATGGCGACAATATTTGCGCCCGTTGCAAGTTCACGAATGCAATTTCCGTTGGTTTGTCTGGAATGTAACATTTGCAATCTACGCAATATTATTTTAAGGTTATATCCTCTTTCTACCAGTTGTGTCGAGACTTGAGTCGTTTTGTTCCTCTTTGTTGAAATGCTTAAAATTCAAGTCTGCAATACGTAAAAGCTCAGCATCGAAATTCTGAATAAAGTCTCCGCAATAATATTTGATTCATTCGATGAATTGGCCAATATAATCGACATGGCTTGTTTATCGCGGACTATGGAAATCTTGAAGTTTTAAGCTGAAAAGGGCGACTTCTTGCTAACGGATATTGAACTGTCTCTGTCTCTTACGAGGAGCCTAAAAACGTTGGCGATAGTGGTGCTGATTATGGAAAATGTGAAGAATCGAATATCGCTGATATTTAATAGAAATGGAAGAGCAAAAGCGGTACAAGAATTGAATTTTTAACAACGAATTTGGATGAATGATGTAATACTCTACACAAATATTGTGGCAAAAGCAATGAAACAGTGACTTGCAATCGCAATTATGAAAATGTATTAAATGCCGTAAAAGGCATAGACCAAAATTATAATAATAAGCGATATCATAGGGCATATCATTAATTTTCCTAAAAGATATCAGAAATAAAATAATAAGTTCAAATCTCAAGGGCGATAGAGTTTTTAATAAAGCCGAAATTCTTAGATGCTAGGGGCTTTAAGACTTTGGTCTTAGAATTTATTCCCCGCCTACATTTATAATAATAGTAATAATAATAATGATATATATAATAAAGTAGTAAGTAATCGCTAATTTTATTAATACGCTTGATAAGCGTTGTAGAGTTCGTTACGCTTGCATGGTTCAATGAGAGAGTCTTTTTCATACCCTACGCCACTTGTGTTACAAGGTATATATATATATATAGTTAGCAGAAAGACTTAAAACAAAACGCGTTAATGCTTAATACTTTATGGTGGAAGTTAGTCCGTACTATCAATGTAATATAAAAATTGATCATAAGAATTTTGAATCACATAGATCTATTTTTTAAACTGCATTATATATAGCGGCTCTTGGGAGAAGTAAGTCCTTATACTACGGTAACCAAATCTTTGACAACAAAATTAAGTTTGCTAAATCCGAACTGAAGATTTGAGCAGCTTTCAATATGAGTACCTTTACATAAAACTATTGTACAATTTTCGATTTATTACAATGAAAATGAACGAATGACTGCATATGGCGAAGTGGTGCAGGATATCTACTGATCGGCCTTGCTCGACTGTAAAGTTCTTTTTTGTAATATTTTTTTTCCTTTAATTAAACCAGCTACTCAGAAGATGTTCTCTAGATACATAGATAGAATTGTGATTAGGAAGGATTATACCTATTACGGTTTGAAAAATTTTTATACTTGATGAATTTTCAAGATGAACACAAGGACAAATTTAATACAACTATTCTTCTTCTGGATATTAAGACGAAATTTCTTTGGATATTTCCTACTGGACTACTGGGCTACTACTAGATAATGTATGTATATATATAAGAGTGGAGTTAATCATGTCTGGACTGATTACGCTTAAGCTTAAGATTTCAATTTGAAATCTCGTTTACTTATTTATTTTATGTCATATATCGATGATTTATTCGCATTCATAACTTAAGTCTTGTGTACCATTTCAAAGCATTCGTTACCTTTACTGAGATCACTGCGGAAATATTAAGAACAAACACGTCATACATGCAAGATATCGTGAAAACAAGGCTTGCATGAATTTTCGTATTTACGCAGTTAGTTGCGCATGCCCTTCGAGCATTGTTAAAAGCGTTCCTTGAAAATCAATTAAGTCTACGTACATTCCTAATTAAAATCTTTTTTCATGAATTTCTCGCTAATCACGAATGGCATACATTTCATTGGGTTGAAGATTTGAAAAAGGAATAAAAAAAACATTTGATTCTTAATATTGAACAAAACATCCATGGTTGTATGTTTTGTTTAAACGCGTGAGATAACTTTCTCTTTTTGAGAATCGATTACCCAAAGCTGTTGCAATTGTCTCAATAGCCGTTGTGTGAAAGGACTTTGGGAATTTTTTCTAAATTTTATCGGTTTATATTTTATGCACAGTTAACAGCAACTCTGTTTTTTTGCCTTTAATCGTACGCGCACATACATACAGCAAACTACTTAAGCAATGTTTTAACGCCTTCGCCGCCAATACAAAGTTTAATGGCAATTTCTAAGGATTACCTAAAATCTTGACTTGAAAAGATTAAAAGCTGTTCTCAATTCGTATAAACAGGTAAAGACGTTCGTCTCCAAGGTATATGACCCATTACTAAAGGAATCCTCTACGCTTGTAACACGATGACGATCTGATAGAAGAAGAAAAAGAGAAAAAGAGAAAAGAGAACAACCTAGATGTGTGCCCATTTCGCAAATGTAATGCCCCTTTGGCAATTCAGTGCTCGCTGTAGCCGCGAACACCGTCCTGGTAGTTGCGATTCGTATCTACTCGGCAAGTCGTGCGAATAACAAGACAAAGTGCGCTTTTATTACGAAACCCAACGTAACGTTTATGACACGAGAGATATACCGAGTGCATGAATTTTCATCTATTTTTGCATCTATACAGGATCGCGGACGGGATCTCGATTGCTGTTGTAAGAAAATATATAAACTGCACGCATTATTGACTAACGGATCATGAAAAGCTTCTCCAAATGGAACCGGCGCTACTTGTGGAAAAATGCAATCTTGTTACCTACAAATTTAATCAGTACCCTACGCTATGAATATTTATGATGTCTGCATATAAAATGGAATACATTTTAGAAAGCTAACCCCATATGCTCGCTTTATCAGCCGATTCCATTACGTATATAATTTTTAATATGCACATATGTATATAATTATAAATGTATTTCACGCATTTTAAATGTAGCGAATACAATCGTTTTAGAAATCATTTGAAAACAATATGCAAATACCTTGTCGTCAGCGAAGGTGTTAAAAGATACAATTGACATGTGAGTCTCCGTTTTATAAGAATAGAAAAAAAATGCCGTTGAGAAGATTCAACATTCAAGTGCATATGTTGTGAGCTGTTCTTTGCAAATTGTGGCTTCTCTTTACCTATGAATGTTGGAACTAATGTTATTGTTGTTGTGCCCAGTTTGTTCTTGTTCTTGTAAAGTTTTACTAGCGCGACGACTTTTTCATTGAAAGTCGAGGAGCCGTTTATATGCAATTCGTTCAAGGCTTACAAAAATATCGTGTCGTGTTATTGAGCACTGTGCAACTGATGGTATTTCAAACTGTTGTTGTAGCATATCGAGAATACATCGACTGCCTCACATTGGTCAGTCAGTTTGTTTTATTAATTTCTTGTGAATAAGACACGCAAAAGACAAAAGTGTATTTATATATATATATATATATATATATATATATATATATGTATATGTATATTATAAATAAAACGCTTAACACAGCAACTCAAACTTCAAAAAATAACAACAATAACAATAATGTTAGCAGTATTTTAATGTTTCGCTTCGTTACATTTGCCGCCGTTTCCTTCGTTCACTTGGTCTCTTATCGGCCGTTACTGTTGTATCTGTACTTACGTACATAGCATAGTTGTTTAGTCGGTTGCATTAACAAACGCGCGGCGCATACTTTTGCTGCATTTTGGAATTTTTGTGTGCGGCTTAAGAATTTTTGTTTTTGCCATTTTCTCATATGTATGTGTATTCACGTGTGTGTGTGTGTGTGTGTGTGTGTGTGTGTGCGCGTCTGTGTGTGAATTTGTTTTTCTTAGCATACACTAAAAACATTTCTTGTATTTTTTCTTTTCGTTCAGTTTAGTTGCTTGCCATTTGCTTTTTATATAAAAGACAACAACAAAACCAACCATAATAATATGTAATAATTGGCAAAATGTAAAATTCCAATTGTCTCGCTAAGTGCCTGTGTGTGTACCGCGCAAATATTTTTCTTGTTCGTTTTTATAAAGAAAATGTTATCAATTAAAAAAATGTTGCATTAAACTAAAACAACAAAAGAATGAAAGAAAAAATACTTTGTGTATTGCAAACAACTAAAATACGTAACTGCAAGCATGCGAATAAAAAAAAAAAAAAAAACATTTTATATAAAATCTCTTTTATAAATGTTTGTATTTGAAAACGGTCTTCAAAAGATTTCAACTTTAGATTCTGTTAATTAGTATTCTCCGTCTTAAGTTCTACGCCGTTTTGTTTGTTTAATCTTCTATTTTCCTTTGACAAAAATTTATAAACAAAAATTTTTCATATGCTTGGCATCATCATATGGTCTTATTCGCCGTAAACGTCATCTGTTCAGTGAATGCACAGTGTACAAAGCACTTATCATATAGTTATCTCTTTCTCTTACATATAAATTAAGACGTATAAACAATCACTAATTAAATGCGAATTGCGTGGTGTCGCCGATAAATGTACAGTGGGACGATTTGTTTAAAAATTCCTCAAGTATTAAAGGTAAGTACGCAAATTTAATGAATTTCTATATAATTTCACAAATATATCTTTATTGTGGCAATTATGAATATATATATATATCTATATATATGTGCACGTAATGGAATCTTATAAAATTTCCAGTATTTTAGTTTATTATATATGTGATTGCAAATCTTGAAAATTCCCGTAATTCGAAAGTTTTCGATGGAAATGCTCGATTGAAATGTTTATTGGTCTGTATATCATACGAAATAGTAAATTTAGAAAAGGTGAAATTTATAAATGTATTACCCACTTCGGTGCTTGCAAATTGATACTCAATGTCGAATACCAACTTAGCAAATTTCGTTGACTTATTTATCGTTTGAGTTAAAAATTGTTTAACTCTCTAACATGTTTTCGCTGTTAATTTAAATTGTTAATTGAAAGGTTTCGTGTTAGCTCATATTTTTTAAAATTTTGCAAATTTAGAAATTAGTCAATTTTTTTGAAAATTATTTAAATACGTGCTTCTTTTGTAAATTTGTGGAATATTTTCTATAAATAAAAATAACGTTTGCATGAGCAATCTTAAGCTTTTAAAGAGTTGTGAATAAGCTGTTGAGGTAAATTTTAGGAAATTACTGTAGCGGACTATAAAAATTGTACTTGAAATTAACTTTTGCGTTAATTTTGAATTTTCCCGAAATTTTCATACAATTTTGGGCGATTGTGTATACATTTGTTATCGATTATGCGAGAATTGGGAGAGATTGCTCGGTGGTTTTCGTTTACTAATAAAAAGGTTTGTACAGCGTTTAAAATTCTTTATTTTTTCAATTAGACTTTGTCAGGAGCGAAAGCAAAAGCGATTTGTATGGAAAATTATGCCTTCCTATTGTTTAGCTGATTAAATGTTAATATATGAAAAAGTAATTTTTGATACAAGTAGATTTACTTAAGAAAACATAAGTTACCATTTTAAGTGCTGGTCCATCAAGCTTTTTAAGATATTAGATAACATATGTGTAAACTTTTTAAAGCGATATTTTTCATCTCTTAATCACGGTTAATGCTCTACTCGTTCTACTCGTACATAGGCAATCACACAAGATTTTCGAAACTTAACTTCTATACACGTGGGCATAACTATGTATAAACATTTAAATGTATAAACAATTGTGTGTGTTTTGCGTTTGAATTTGCCGTACATGCGCTTAAACTAAAAACTTTTTCGTATTTTTTTTTTTGTTCAACAGTTATGGCTGAATTCAGCCGGATAATATGAACAAGCATACAGTTTGTTTTCATTTCGTCTCTTTTTTACTTGCAAAAGTGGAGCGTATTGGGTGTTTTTATTGCAAGCATGAGCGCAACACATTCATGCGCACTATTCATGAGTTCAACCTATGGGTAAATGTGTTTGCTTGATATTAAAAAAAAGGAGTATAAGGGGTGGGACGTATCGAGAAAGTTATTTTCGCCGTACATTCTTCAGCGCATTTTTCCGGTAAATTTCTCAAATATTTGGAATTTTTGTGTATATACATATTTACACATATAAATATATATATATATAAATATATATATATATATGAGCGTATATACGTGAAAGTGTATATTTACGTAAGTATGTCGTTAGAATAAAGTTAAGATATTTGAATGTAGAGGTCGTTGCGTATAAGGAATGCGGGAGAGAGACATGCGCGCTTAGTTAATAATTTTATTCTTGTTTTTCTTTTATAATGTATTTATTTTATATTATTTCATTTCATTTTATTTATTTATTTTTTTCTTTCCTCTCTTTTCCTTTTTTTTTTGTTTTTTTTTTTTTTTTTTTTTTTTATGACGGATGAACATTGGGTGGAGAAATTTTACTTGGTCAGATATGCTTAATAAGTATGTATGGATGGATGGATGGATGGATGGATGGATGGATGGATGGATGGATGGATG
>NW_023998414.1:14845763-14873485 GCF_014805625.2 Glossina fuscipes | reverse complement strand
ATGGATGGATGGATGGATGGATGGATGGATGGATGGATGGATGGATGCATGCATGTGCATATCTATATTGTTCTACATTTCAAGATGAGTCGAGTTTATTTTTAAGATGAACTTGAGTTATATGCAATGGCAGAGAATTGTTTGAATGACAGAGAGGGATGGAGAGAAAAAAGATGGTGAGAGTTTAGTGAGAAAAAGAGAGAGAGAGAGAAAACGAGAAAAAAAGAGAGAGAGAGAGAGAGAGGGAGAGAGATAGAGCGAGCGAACGCTTTGTAGTGGATTTGTTTTGGTTTAGCTTATTTTTCTTTATAAACATGTTACTTTGCTAGGAACTTTATAATTGTTTGTGTGTACATAACTATATATATATATATATATATATATATGAAGAGATAGCAATGAATTCTGTAAATATTCAATTTCTCGGAATTTATTATATAGTATTTTTTTTCTTTTCCAAGATATTTTTGCTTTTAATATTTCTTCCCTTCGTTATACTTTGTATATTTGCAAGGTTGCAACATGTTTTCTTCATCTAAATGCATCTACATATATGTGTAAATGTATAAGCATAAACGCATAAATTTCTACGAATATACAAGCTTCTATATAAGTAAATGCGTACGTATCTACATATTGTGCATAATTCCTGCATAGACTTCCGTTGCATTTTTACCTTTCCGTCCTCAAACGTAATTAATTTCTATTTAATTGTAACTCAGCTATAATTCAGAAATGCTTCTTATAAGAGACAGTAAGAGATGACAATACTATTAATTAAAAGTGATTTCTGTTTTCACAACATCTTTAAGTTAAGATTGCTTTTCGGGCAAGTTTATCCCATGCTCGCGTTCTTTTTCTCATATATTCGGCTTATTGTCCTAAAAGGTAATAAAAGAGAGAAAAAACCCCATTCTTGATATACTTTATTTTAAATTTTTATTTAGCTTTGGTCAATAAATTAAATGTTTAGTACATGCATAAAACGGAAAATGCTATCGCTGAGTACCTCAAATCATAATAATAATTAGCATAGCAACGTTCGCTCGGAACAACCATGTTTCACAACGGCCATACCATACGGGTGCGAGCATACATATTTGCACACATAATCGTAACAATCTTAAGCTTAAGTCAAAGACCTCAAAGAATATAATTAAAAATTCATTAACGATTATTGCAGTTGTAACATTTACATGGATAAGTAATGGATAAGTAATGCACATATTCGCGCGTATAGTGTTCAATGAATATCATGTGCATAAAACATATATCCATTGAGTATTGTTCACATAAGCGTATTAACTTTGCACTCGAAGATACTTTTTATTTATTAGTAATTATATTAGGCTTCCATTTTTTATCCCTAAATTTTAATATTTAATGTTAGAAGCCTTAAGACTTTGGTTCATGATAAAGTTAAGTATTTTTCAGTGTTTCTACACATGTCTTGTAAGATATTAGCATTTTATAGGAGTACGATGAAGAAGCAAAAAGTTTTCTCATGATCCCTTAGCTATTGATGACGGTCTTTGGCATCTTAACATGCGTCGTTTTCTTTCTTGCATTACGTTTGATCGGCAGGTTGATTCATATATGATTAGAAAATAATTTGAAAATAAGGTAAGTACGGACTCTAATATATAAAAGTTTTTATTATTTATTTGTTGATCAAAATACTTGATAATCTGAGAGTACTAGTGGTGGAGAGAACTTGTCACTTCATCGTTTCCAAATATGTTTTGACCGGCTTGTCAGTCGGGCCGAGCATCGTCATGTCCTCGACGAATCACAGCCGTTTGTCTTTTAATACTCGGCTGAAACATATTACTTGCTTTCGGTACAGATCACCCATTGCTGTTTCACACGGATTAAGGAGGTCATAATAGCCTATCGCAATCTTTTCGTACTAAAGACAGAGCATAACTTTTGAACTGCCAACACTGACCGGTTTGGTCGGCGACCGAGAAAGACGGCCGAGAACGTCTAAAGAGTTTTTGTGCGTGGAGAGGGGGAGAGAGTGGTATCATGATCAATGAATATTCCGTCCAAAGTCGCACTGCGATGCATCAATCCCTTTCACCTTTGCCTCTCAATCACCTGTTCACGTCTTCGCTCTTTCACCGTTATGGCCGGTATTCGATGTTAAAATTACCATTCTCGAAGCGTTGCAACCATTCATAGCAAGTTCTTTCGTTAACATCTATGAACGCTTGGGAGTATTCGGACAGTCTTAGCTGCAGATTTCTTTAGAGATAGACGAAAATGTAACGATGCAGACGCACATGGGCTAATGTTTCGATAGGATTACGTTGTTTGCCCGGTGCGCCTGTCCTACAAAATGGAGACAATCATGGGAATGGTAATAGAACACGCTTCACCCAGGAAAAGTTTTCGATTGCAAAAACTTTATATATTCTTGATCATTATAAAAAAAGACTTGCTTGCTTGCTTGAGAGGTTATACATGAAAGGGGCCAAGTTGCGGCGCTCAAATATGCAATAGATCATTCGTTGAGAGAAGTTCTTGAGACCAGGAGAAACGTGTGACGAAAGCAATGGGGCTTGTTGGACATGACTAATTACTCAGGAGATGTTCCGCAATTCGTGCAATATAGCGAATTCCGGAAAGGAGCGGGGCAGGAGATAGGGAGTGGCCGTACCCTAGTGGGTGAGGGGCCTCATCGGTAAGTGTTATAGCTTTAATGACTGAGCACTCACTATAGTTACTAACAAATATTGTCTACCGCATTGAGATTCGAATACGCGAAGCCTGGCATAGCATGTGGCTCTTGTATACTGGATCATTCGGCAGCGCAATGATCTGCACGATTATCCGGGCTATTATTGATTTCTTAGCAGCAGTTTTGTTGGGTTCAGTCAGTTAATATATATTATACTAGCCCAAGGACTAATTTGTGGTTTTGGATATCGAGTAAACAATCAATGATTGTCGATTAATCGATTCGCTATAATCAGCAGATCAATACAGCGGCAGCAGTTCATAGGTGTTTTTCTTACTTCTTTTGTTCGTATAAATGCTGTCGAGCAACATACTCAGATTGCGGTCGAGTTCACTTGATGTCGAGGATCTTAAACCGCCTTCAATTAATCAATTTAAACGGGACTATTAAGAATATTCACGGTTACCGACGATGTCAATGACAACTGATCATGCACTGGACAGAGTTGACCCAAATGTGTTCGCAATATGTATTCAGTTTTGTTATCGAAATGAATCGTTTCGTAAAGCATCCAGTTTTCGTCATCTATAATGATTCAATAGTAGGGTTCTGAACTGTCTATCGCCTTAAGCTTGATTTGATAAAGGACTCTACTAATTAAAAACTCCCAGTAACTGTGTAATGTACATTTTAGCAACGTAATTTACACTGGTGTATATATATATATATATATATATATATATATATAGAAATACTGAAGATAACGAATTTATATGGAAAAGTTTTCGTTTTTTCAAATACGATGTATAATAGTATTAATTATACCAGAAGGGCCTTACACATATTGAAAGACTTGAACGGCTGTACCAAAGAGGCTGACCATAATTAAACATAACCTGAGCCTAATTGGATTGAAAGTGATATTTAAGTGAATGCTTTCACATCCTCTTTAGTATTACTTAGTATTCAGGTTTGAGGTGTGAAATGTTATATTAATGATATATTAAGTAACTGTTTTGTCCTTATATGCAGTCGAAGATATTAATAGATTCTCGCAAGATATAACAATCCATATGCACATACGCAGCCACGCATATTTTTGAATCATTGTCCAAGTCCGTTCTAACGAGTGTATATCATTTATCTTTAATATGCAAATAATTAATTATTGGAAGTCATTTAGAAAGAGAAATGGCATGAGAGAGCGACAGATAGAGCGAAAGAGAAAGAAGACGGAAGAAATAAAAAAAGAAAAAAAGAGAGAGAGTGTGAGAGAGATAGTAATAGAGAAGTATAGAGCGTGGGGGGCAGAGAGAAAATTTGAGAGAAAAAGAAGAATATTGTGCTATGATATTCAAGATATTGCTGCTAAAAGCTTCACGCTTTAATTTTCACATACAGTCACACAATGTGAGCTAACTCCGAAATATTCAATAAACACACATTAACACCTAAGCATTTCCCTGCGCCATTGATAATATTAAAACTATGAAAGCAGTCTGATTAGGGAAATTAATGATGCTTACAATTATGTACGAATTCAATGCACACATTCACACGTTTACACATTCACACATTTATATATTCGTACACGCATATACGTGAGGACACCATTGATTCATTCAACAAATGCTTTATTACCTTTTGTGATAAGAAGGCCGGACTGACCCATCTATTTAGATATATATATTATATGGGAAATTTATCCTGTTGTCAGCGCGATAGTAGCAGACAAAAGTAGCTCGTTTATTTCTTTTCATTCTCGAACGAATGCCATCCTGTGAGGATATGTTTTTGAGTTCACATTTGGGAAACATTCGCTCACTTGCTCAATGGACATGCGTGTTGTTTTTTATTAATTTTATAACTCAATAAATTTGAGTTTATTTTCACTCAATCATGGGGCTTAATATCATAAATAAAACTAAATTTGTTTGTATAAATATGTATGCGTATATATGTGTTCGTATTCGTTTGTAAGGCGCATAATTGTTTAGCGATAGCTGTTGCTGGTTACGCTCTTCAGTGCATATATATATATGGATGTAATTTAAGTGCATTAAAAACATATTTAAGTGTATGAGTCTGAGTATTGTAAGTGAGAGAATGGTGGAGAAGCATAAATACATATGTGCACAACATTGATACTTGGGGTAAAACAATAACAAGTGAAGCACAAGTCAAAAACTTAGCAGAGAAATATATCTCTTTATATATATATATATATATATATATATATATGTAGGCCTGTACGTGTGTATATATACATATCTGTACCTACATACATACATATATATATATGTATATATACAATATCTATATATACATATTTACTGGTTTGTATATGGATTTGGTGTAAATATTCTGTTTCTATATGTATGTTTATACAGTAAATTTGCTTGAAAGGACCTTTCAGCGCTCTTGCAAAGTCGTCTTTATAAAATACGATTACCGTGCCATACAATGAAACTTATACACACGGACAAAGAGATACTTATACTGACATTCGCATATGTATATCTTTAGATAATACATAGAAACTAAGTCAGCGTGCGTACGCTTAAATGTTTTCTCTTAGTATCTGTATTGTTTTATTGAAGCGTTTCGTTCGTTCGTTCGTTTGGTTGTAATGCTCGTTCTTTCGTTCGTTATATGTACGTCTTTTGTGTTAATTTCCGTGAAATGTGATTTTTTGTGCATGTGCATATGTATGTATGTGTGAATGCGTGTATGTATGTATATATATATATATGTTTGTGTGTGTGTGTGTGCGCATATGTGTATGTGCATATGCACACTTGTCCAGGTTTATGTGAGTGTGACATAAACACTATGAGATTAATTTTTAAATGCTTTTTTATTGGTGTTCTTCGGGGAGAAAGGTGCGTTTAAATGTAATGTTCATGTTGATTTCAATAATGATGATAACGCAGACAACGAAGGTAATTGTTTATCTTGCCGCTCATAATCATTATATTGATAATGATGAAAATGGTAATGATGTTGATAATTGTGATTGTGATTGTGACTATGATTATGATGCGTGTTAAATATATACACTCGTATTGTTCAATACAACGAATATAAATATTTCAATAAATACATGTAAATAAAATATTAATTAAAAGAAAATCCTAAACGTAAAGCTCGTTTATTAAAGAATTAAAAAAAAAAAGCAAGAACAAAAAAAAATTATGTCATTTTTTACTTCTTATAATGCAATGTCACGCGATGATTTCCATTTAATTTCAATTATCTTTAAACTTGATCAAATATAATATAGCGCGGCGACAAGATGTAACTAAAGACGAATTTACGCGCTTCTGCGTAAATCTTGCAAAATTACTCTATGCGATTCCATGCATTTTCCGTACAAACTAAAATTTAATGCATATTTTTTAAGGCAATGAATTATGAAAATACCTTATGAGTTACACCATTTTTTTTTTTTTTTTTTTTTTTTTTTTTTTTTTGGTATGACCAGCCGCTCAGGATATGTCTTTTAAACGTGCGGGTACGGTGGTGATCACGAAGATTCATGGGAAGAGGGGCGTAAAGGATGAGAGTAGTGTTTATGTACGTTCGATTTGAAAATGAAGGAGAATATAAATATTTGAAAAAAAATATGTGATATGTAAGTCGCTTAATGTTTGAGTTCTCTGTTAATAAATAAATTCAATTATATACAACATTATCAGTTGGCGGGAAAGCTCTATCGTATTTTACTACCCGTAGGGAATTTTACTTGTCAGATGAACGCAATCATGTTTGGTCTTCTTTTTTGGCGTATTTCTCGTGGCGTATAACACCCTTAATTAGTTAGTTGTGAAGTGTAGAGTGAATAAAGTGCAGTAGGTAAACTACGTTTAAGGCGTTGTATTTGGCATAAGTTCCCGAAAGGTAGCAACGCATCGATCGCATATAAAAACTTATGTGACACGTTGGGTAATGAAATTGTAAATATTTCGATTTGCCAAAGATAGTTTGAAAAATTTCCTTTCGAAGACATCGGTCTCAAAGAAGATCGTCGATCGTGGCGATAATCACATTTCGCGACCCATGTTGGAGAGTAATCAACATCTAATCATTTTGCAATTGCAAAGGAACTCGGAATCCATTATTCAACCGCTGAGGAGCACGATAAACACTTTCATAGTTTAAATTCAAATATTTTATCTAAAATACCACAACATTTTTTCGCCAACCTAATCCATGCATATTACAGTTTAGGCTTAGTAACGATGCTAGACCGTATTATTTCTATGTGTATTATTTGTTAAATATCTTAGCATATCTTATCATCATTGTCATTGCACGAGAATTTAGAAGAGTTGATTCTATAATGTGAATTAAGTCAGACGTATATGGGCTCATGTACAGTGTTGTTGCATGAACTGAATTGTCGAGCCCAGCTTTTATCAAATCCGAATTTGGATTTTGCTTTATTAATCAACAAATGCTGAAAGGGTAGGAAGGACAGGAAGACGATATGAATCACAAGGCTGCTCAGCAAGGCAATCACTCATTGACGGACAGGTAGAGGCTTATAAATGCTTATTTTACTTTGCAAAACGTTTATAAAACTTAAAACTCACGGGCGATAACAAAATAAATTCCCTAGGGGCTATAACCTCCATACCCATCTATTCGATCAATACACAGAAAAGTTCAGCGTCTATCAGCAAATTAATCGAAAATAAAAGCTATCAAAAATTTAATGGGATCGGAATGTATGGGGATCGTCTTAGTTTCGATTAAAGGGTTTCGTCCGTTTGCGAGCAAAAGAAACTCAATTCGTTTCTTTAATCGAATCAGGATGGAAGGATCGACTTTCTCAATCTTTACTACTGCAGTTCCCCATTAAGATTTTTGCTGTAATATCTATTATTAAAAATGGCACCACAACGGGTCAAATTTGGCCAAAGTAAACCACCTTCCCGCCAGTCTGTCTCTCTCTCCATAGATAAAACTTCTAATCTCACTATTGATTTGCATTATCCTCCTTTTATTTATTAGACAACTCCTTACTATTTATTAAGATTTACATGAAACGTAAACAATTTTTTCCCTCTCTCGCTCTCCCATTATTCCACCCACTCTGTCTCTTTCTATCAATAAGAAAATGAAAGTTTCGATATGTTGATATTGCTGACATTTGTCCTCAAAGTTTAGAGTTTTAGTTAATTAGGAACTGCGAAATTTGTGGACAAAAAAAAAAGAAACAATTTCTACGGATTAAGAAGTTTTTTGTGCTAATTTTTAAGCAAAGGCAATACGAATAAGCCTTTGGGCTTTTGTTATGCTTCTGTCCCTGCTTTTATTGACATGTTATGTCGTGGACAATCCTTAACTAAATTTGCATGGCTCATATCCTCGGCATATTTCTCTATGCATCGATAACGACAACAATCGCTTACAAGTAATTACAATTTGTAATGTAAGTAAGCGTAGCATGAGAGGATCAGTTTAGAGTAAAATAGTAGAAAATTTAGGTCTTGGGTGCCCTTAAAAAGTATTCTACTCGTAAAAACTAATGCCGTTCTAGGTCATGTAGAGGGTGTGTAGCTTCCTTACGTTTACAAGTGCTTGTGTTTATGCGATTGCCTGTGTGTGTGTGTGTGTTTTTCAAAAAGGAGCCATGACATGATTGGGTAGAGGGGTGGGGGATAGAAAGAGCTTGACTTGGCTTCATTGTTGTTTGTGCAAAGTTTTTCAAGTGGATTTTAATAAACGCCAAAAACGACTTCCATAAAATCTCAAAGAAATACGTATTCGCCTTTGTATCTACATGTATGCGCGCGTATATGTGTTACTGTATGTATGTAGGTACGTTTGTCTGTCTATTTATAATGATTTTATTGGATTTTATATTAGTGCGTATTATTGGTTGCTATTGTTATTATTGTTGTTGGCCGGGCCACTATAAAGGGAACTATAAAGGGAAAGAGAAGTAAAGTAGTAGATGGGAGCCGCTGCAGTCAGATTTGTATTGTTTTATTTGTATTGCTTTTGTATTGTCTAGGATAACACATTTCACATTTACCAGACTTTGAGGTTTAGGTTTTCTTTGTATATACGCTTGTGTGTGGGTGGTTGATTGGTTGGTTGGTTGGTTGGTTGGTTGGTTGGTTGGCTGGTTGTCTTCTTATTTTCCTTTTTGTAAAAGGAAACTTTGAATTAAGCATTTCACATGTATTTTATGTAAACAAATGTTCATGTACAACACTTAAGGTTATATGTACGTTAGTTCGTTCATTCGACTAAAGTAAAAGATTGCTTTGCACGTCGGGGTCCTCTTTAGAAAGCTGTTGCTATTGTTACTCGAAATTGTAAAAGGTATTACAATCTACAGGTTTCTGGCTGTGCATTCATATTAAATAAAACGTTTTCACCATCATCTACCTAAGCCTCAAATGATTACCGTTAGTGTAAAAACTTAGTAATGTGGCGTTTATTAAGCGTGTAAATGCTGAGGTGAAGCTTTTTAATGGGAATAAACTTTAAAATCGTAAGAATAAAATGAAATCAGTTTTTGTTTGTTGTTTTTCCGTAATAACGATGCTATACGATAGGCCGAGAATAGAGGATTCAATAAGTCGTGTAATTATAACCTATTATTAGTGCTTCCCGACTTCTCTCTTTTTATTACATTATCATTTTTATCGTTAATAGTATATAAAAAACAGCATTGAAGCGACTGTCAACACACATTTTATTTGATTTCTTACGTTTCGTACACGTATATATGAATATAAAAACACAAACACACATACAAATTGTAACGCACATGTGCTACTCCCATCGTTGTTTAACTCTTTTCAATGTCAAATTTTTCTGTCTATTGTTTCATGTGGTTTTTCATCATCAATTCTTTTTCTCCTTGCAGCTTGTTTTTTTTTTTTTTTTTTTTATCTTCTTATACTCTCAGCAAATTGTCTCATATGACACATATTCGGTTTATTTGTAACCCACATACAAGCATATGTGCATACGTGTACGTCAACGTATTTCGCAAATTTTATTTTTCTTTCGTTTATGGGCATGAGATTTACTTATTTATTTATTTACAATTTATTTGGGATCTCCTTACATAATACAACAAAACGCTAACAACGTATACTATGACTCTCTGTATATGCCATGCATTTATTTGTAAGCGATTTTCGATACAAAACATGTTCTAATATTATATGTCTTTAATATTATATTTTAAATAATTGTTGTTGTTCTCGTTGCTGTTTTAGTTTTCGGTGATTTATTTCATATCATTTAGTCTCGTTCGTATCGCTTGCACGCCATTTATCATTGTCTCCAAATTTAATGTTAGGGCCTATTCGCTCTACGCACTCAGTTCAGTCTTTCAATTCATTTTCATTTTCATTTTCTCCCCCAGCTTTAGTTGAATGCTTTTGATTTTTCAATATCAAGAGAGTAAATAACGTTTAATAAATGCGAAAAATTATAGCAACAAAATTATTAAATAGCTTTAAAGATAATATCTGTATACGATGCGATTTTATAAAAATATAGGGGCATCGAGTAAATGCCTTTTTTTAAAAGTTATAATTGAAAATAAACGGTAAAGGATATCAACATGAATTTTCCTCTATTTTAGATATTGATTCATGTTATCTGTATTTAAAAACAAGTTCATATATAAACATCACAACAGGGAACACCACAATTTGCAACTTTTTCACATAAATCTGCCTTGAGAGCTCGTAGTTCAATGCAGTAAGTTAATGCTCCAACATAGCCCTAAGTGAAAAAGTCTAATCGAGTTATATGGCATGATCTTCGTGGCGAACTTACGTAGGCATTTTTGGAGATTACATGATCGTTAAGTTTTTTCACAAAAGAAATAATTTTATGTCGAAAATCGAGATCATCAGTTATACTGTTTCTTTTGCGTTCTTCATTGAGGGTGACTGCAATGTCACTTTTCATGTGCAAAACTAACATTTCCCGCCGACAAACCACATCCACAAACTATTTTTGTACACGCAAAAGCCCTTCAAGAAAATTAGATGTGTTTCCCGCATACCAAAGGGATTTCGTAATAACTTTGAAGAATTTCTCTACGTTGCACAACCATGCACGTATTGTATTCCACAAATAATGGCAAGGTTCAAACAATGTATTGAAACATGTTATCCCTCAAGTCTCAACACGCGTTTTACTTACGTTTGTTGTCGAAACCACAAAATCGGTGACCCTCACGCATGTATGGTATGCAAATTTTTGAAGCAAATTACTTACTTTAAAAATTTAATAAACTTCTTTATATATATATATGTATATCCTTTCGCACACAGCACTGCTTATCACAGTAGCCCTTAGATCCTGCTTAATTCCTATCTGTTATCGTTGCGTATTACATGTAAGACCGTGCCTTTCATTCTTTGTATTGTTTATGACACCAACACCTGCGCATCGTATTTAGATAGCTCCTTTTCCCTTTCCGTTAATCTTACCTAGACTTAATTTCGTCTACTATTTTTCTTCTACTAACATATCGCTCAAGCGAACATAGTTTCTTAATACTTCTCCTTCTCCACACTCGCAACACGCTTACCTTTCAGTTCTTCTATCAGCCTATTTTCCCATCTTTTTCACTTATTATTGGTGTGCGTAGAAAATACGAACCGATTTATTAGATACCTTCTAGATATTGAAAGATTTGAAAACAAAAGATATTATTAACGAACACGATAAGCCTTGAGCGTCTCTCTATCAACTTTTCTTTATGCTTGTAATGTTGTACATCGAACATCGTAACGAAGGTATCTTACTACAAGATAGCCTATGTTTTTTGAGGTTTGTATCTGTCCCAAGTTATGATTCATCGCGAAGTAAAAAAAAGAAACGAAATAATCACAAATGTTAATTAATTGTACAAAGCCTAAAATATGTAAGTAGAAAAGTAATAGTTCGGCAAAGCCGACTGTGAAGTATCCTATATAAAATAGCAATTCTTCATATATTTTCGGGACGAATATACGATTATGGGAAAATGATAAGTCGTTTCCCTGTAATCACATACTTCCCGTGGAAGGACACAAAAACCTACGCCGAGACCGAATTGGGTATAATTAATATTTATTTATGTCAAATTATTATTAAGGGCCAAATTTCATTATGACATAAAAAAATTACACCTTTTTACCAATAAAAGCTTAGTTTTCCACATAAATTTAATATAGTGACATACTCCGACTCAGCGATTTCTGTCAAGAAATTTTGAAAATTGCAGATTTATCGCAACATTTCTTAGGTCCATCTGTTTTTTAACTTATTTATTATCTTAGACTTTAGCAGCTTCCATAGGAAACAGAAAACGTGAAAAGTCAATTAAATTTGAAAAGTTATTACTTTGTTAGGTATGCTGTTGTGGCTGAAGCAAGGTACAATCCATGACGAAAGTTCACAAATCGAACACCGAATCGAATATCTTTTCGATTTCTTTCGAATATCGTTGTTGGAGGAACGTGAACACTTTTGTGCAGGATTAGTTTTTGAAAATGTGCTTGGCACGTGATCCGGTGAATTTTCCCCTCTTGGATATGTGGCGATAGGTTTAGTTGGTCGCGTTTGGGCATGTTTTACAATTGCAACCGGGTATGATGCAATTCTTTTTTTCAACACATTCTAGCAACTTCCTAGTTGCGTTCATTTCTCACTGCGCTATTTAACAAAGAGGAATTTAAGTAAAAAGTGTCTAAAAGGTGAAGCAATATTAGTTCTGTCTCTGCATTCTCCATAGGGTAAATTAAAATATTGGTGACTAGATTTGCATAGGACAGATTTGAATAGAAAAATTACCAAAAAGTAATAGGTTTGTTTACTTTCTCTTATAGAGAAGTGCTTGTGTATTCAAGTAGGTATGTAGGTATGTTGTTAAGTTTGCTCGTTGAATGTGTTACGTTTAGAGTGCATTACTTAGGACGACTTATACAGAGCATGAGTAGTGCTATCATATATCTTTAACTGAGTTCCTTTACGTATTTGCTAAACAATATAACAGTTAAGTGGAGACTGCGAAACATTCCAACTAAACTGAACATAAATCTTTTTTTTTTTCGTTACATCCAGTATTCAAGAACATGTAAAACGCGCATTTTACCATCTTACATAGGAAAGTACAAGATAAAGGGCTACTGAAGTATGCATACGCTTGCTCAGCGTACGCTTCTCGAGCGACTTGATCTCCCCTCAGTCCCTTTGCTGTTCTATGTGTTGGTCACTCTAGTGTTTCTTTTCTCTTTATCGTTACGCGGAAAAGCATTTAAAGTTCTACAATGAAATTTGGACGCCCTAAAAGCCACTGATGCTCCCTTTCTCTATACTGTGGCACAACCGTTTAAGTTGTTCTCTAAGGCGCTGTGGTGGGAAGTGGGTTGCCGGTTAGAAACTATATATGAATAAATTCTCCTTCTTGATTTGTCTTGGTTTCTCTCTTAAATCGCGGTCGCAAAAAATCATAACCGCTTGATTTATACAGAAACAAGCTTCGCTAACCGGCGTGCAAATCTGTGATCCTATATATAATATCAGCTAAGGCGTCATGCTATTGTTTCAACCGGTTGCGTTTTGCTCATCGCTACTGCTAACCAGCATATGGTGTCGTTCAGTCTTATGTAAGCATTCGCGTCGAGGGCATCGAGTGTCAAACCGTAAGCGTGCTAAACTCGTCTTTGTTACGTCTGCTACTTTTCTACAGACGTACTGTAAATGCGCTATGGATGATTGTCTGCCAGTCGATCATCATAGCCAAGTATTTTATAATCGCTTTTGGTACCCTGTATTAGAATCGTTCACTTTACAGGTGGCCTTTTCTAGTTTCGCCTTTGAGATTAGTAATAGGGTTTCTATTTCCTTTTCCACTACCTTCAAGTAAACGGACTGAACTTATCTCTTTACCATTGCGATCGTATTAAGGCGGCAATTTTATATAATTTTTTAGCTACGATTATTATAATTATAGCCTACGGTTGAAATTTCCTCTGAGAGGAGCACAGTTACATCATGTTGCCATGCGTAATGGTCCGCAATAGTAAAATTGACACTTGCAGCAGCTCTACAGTTCCTGTTCGTTCTCTGCACGCTGCTTTTGCCATACTTTTGTACGTCTTGGTTGTCTACTCGTTAATGCGTCGGTATGATTTTGTCCGCCTTATGTTATGAACGAGAAGACAGCATGTTACCAATTGGAGACCAGGTCTATTTCAGGCGAATATTTCCACCAACCCATCGCGTAATCCTTTTCCCATTCACCATTCTCGAGTGCGACTAAAGGTTTGGATTTCGAATTCGTTTACGTTTACCACGAATTATAATGTTCTCGATCTGCCTTTGTATGTTTTTGTCTCTCTGTTTATTTGTTTATGTGTCTGCCTCTCTGTGTTAACGTAAGTGGTTAAGTGATTGTCTAGTGGGGTGTTCGCTGGTCATCTGTTGCTGAAAATCTGATGGACTATGAAAAGTGAGATATAAAATTGAAATCCAATATACTCGTTCATAAAATAGCTGCACAGCCCGTCTGAAAATACGTGACGGTAGAAGGAAAACAACTGTAATTTCCAACCGATAACATATGTTATTCAAAAGCTCGCCGCACACACCTCCCGCCCCAGGCACTCCAAATTTTAATATTCAAAGAATATTTCGACAGCGTTTAAGCTTTTTATTAAATGTTTTTTAATTTTTGTACATTCGTTCGAGGTGATGGGTATCGAAACTCTTTAGAAAACATTCAAGAGCTCTCACCTTTACATTGTGTCGCCCGTAAAAAAAAACTATTAAATTTCAATTCCAAAATGTGTTTATTATCTATCACTAGCAATCAATTAAACCTAACAAAAAAAATTGTTTAAAAAAATATGTTAGGTGTGTAAATAAATTCTCTGTTTTTTTTTTTTTTTTTTGATAAAAGTCAACTTTATTTGAAACGTGCTTGTTATAAAACTTAATAATCGAAACATTCATCATCATTATCTATGAACTCTTATCTGTTACCGGGTGGGTTGCGGATACTCTCGGAGAGGAATCTTCGCGGTTTCTAGGCGGAATAATCATCGAGCCATTTTCGCACATCGTCGACTTTAATTGATCTGCTAAATATGACTGCATTGATCTGAATCAGTAGTCACCAGAAGAAGACAGACCTAGAGGATACGTCGCAATCGAGAAAAGCTCCCCGAAGTACAAGATCACTTCTTTAGGTGCTTTTACGCGACACGGGCCAGCGTTCATGGTGAACAAAATCATTTTTTGACTTCCGTTGCCCGCAGATGGTTGCCTTTCTTCAAGCGCATCGCCGAATTCGACTAGGGTTAGACTTGGAATTGTTCAGATATAACTGTTTCCTAACACTTTAGAACTTGGCGGTGAATAATTCCGTCCCAAACCCATTAAACAAAGTTCCGGAATGTTTAGCGCCCTTAAGCCGAAAATTTTTAATAACTTACTGCACTTTCACGCTAAGCCCACTCAATCATTCGTACAGCCTCAGCTATATTCTCTTCCATTTCAACATGCAGTGCCATAAAAGCTGCTTGGTGACATCAATATGTTTACACGTGGATATAGCCTAAACGCCAGATTTTATACCATTAAAACGTATACCGTACATGCATCAATGTCAAAGTTATCTATAACCAAAATTTCGCAACAATTTAACTCGTCAGGTACGTTGCATAACGCAATCAATTTATATGCAGACGACTTAGATATGCATCCAATACTTGTGTACATAAAGTGTTGTTATGCTTTAGATGCCACCTGACACTTTTTAATATATCGAAGGGGAGCAATTAATTGGTATATTTTCAATTCGATTCCATCTTGCATACAGTGCGACCGCTACTAGCTATAGTTGTTTACATGTAGATCATGAAGTGATCCTAATACACGAGGAATATTTATCCAAATTTAAAGCGGGCTCAATTTCTAGCTCTCTGTAAACGTCGATGATAACAAGACAATGTTCAGTCGGCTCTTTTTCATTTTAATTATAGTGTAAAGCTTTACGTAACATTTAATTCTATAGGAAGCTTTAGCTTTTTTCGTCAAACGTGCTAGACATCATCTTAAATTTAGTTTTTGTGTTGTTTACTTAAAGAACGCAGGTTATAGAGAAGTTCGTTAAACCCCCGTAGTTCATTTGATATGAAAAGGAAGAAGAAAAGTAAAATAAACTATCAGCTTTTAAATGATTTCCTCTTCCTTCTCTAAACGGAAAATTTGACATATGAATTATGGTAAAAAACTTTTAAATCAAATCTTCGTACACCACGCATTCGCAGAAAACGTACAAAGAAAAAAAAAAAAAAAAAAAAACGAAAAATAAATAAATAAAAGAAAAGAAGAAAAAAGCTTTAAATTATATAAAAATTCATAAAATTCTCCTTCGCACACATTATATCATTTGTCGTTGCGGTTATAATTTATTTTAAAATTTTGTTATCGATGTGAGTATGTGTATGTGTTACTAATAATGTACAACTCTTGCTATATAGAAATGTGTTAATATATGTTATGCAAAAACTTTAACCATAAATAAAATTTATGAAAAACCAAAATTCATCAACAACACAGTCTACAAATTCAACTCGTCATAAATGTCAACGAAACCATTATTGTCATCGTTGTCATCATCGTCATCATCATAATCGTTATAATCATAATATACCTCTGACAATGCTTATTGCTCTTCGATATCCTCATCATTTGTCAAAAACTTGTGAAAAGTACGCAACATACAAACGGCATACAGGCACAGATAATACATTTATGCACACACGTGCACAAACACACTATCGTATCACAGTAAATCATGTATATTAACGTGCACGGTTATAACGTTCGTTTAGGTGCGTGATGGTTACGCGTGTGTGTCTATATGTTTGCATATGCATATACATATATATATATATATATATAAATATATACGTGTGTGCGTGTACGTATGTGTATTAAAGTAATTATGCTTTTAATAGCATTCTATTGAATAATTCATGATTTGCAAAAACTAAAAAAGAAAAAGTACAGCATAAAAACAAATATTCAGCTTAGGTCGATTAGATTTAATATCTACATCTTTGTCCTTTTTTATTAACTATCTAATTATCGAAGCAAATTGCAACTGCGCGAAACAAAGGTTTGCTTGAAAATATATGAAGGCGTAACGTAGGCGTAACTTACATGCAAATGTAGACATTGTAAGATAAGGTACGAATGCAATATGGCATATATATGGTTGCGTTGTTCGTAGACTCATCCAGTGGCCTATGTAACGTTAATGTAAGAATATGTATTCATTAGTTCCATTGATTGACCGACGGACATAGCTAAGTCAATGAAGCTTTTCCTCATTTTTGTGTCATATATATATATATGGTTTATCGGCCATCCTGTTAGCAACAATTATTTGACAAACCTAATATATCTGCTGTTATGCACATAAAAGGAACATGAATTGTTTATAATGTCTTTTGTTTGATTAAAGTTATAATCTTATGTCTCTTGATAGGGCTGCATTTTGTGTCGGCTATACAATAAGCAGATTTTCGGGTCTGCAATATGATTATGTTTTGGAGAACAATATTAATGGAGTGCTTAGCCTTAAAATTGTTTATGTTATTTTAATGGTATATATGTTAAATAAAGTGTTGTAGTAGAAGCAAGCAAGAAAAGAAACTTCTTCTAGCTAATCTTGCTTACTCACCACTTAAAAGTAATGAATCGCTCAATTTTTAGCTAGATGCGGTCATCTCATTGGATCGATGAATATACTTTTATGTTCGCCATTAAAAGATGAACGCAGATTAAGTTTATCTTTTCATTTGTAACACTCGGACGTACACTTTAGAAACTATTTCACGGAATTTCATTCCTCATAAATATAACATTCTACGTGGGTTTATAGTTAGGTTGGCCGGTGCTTGTGTCTTTTCGCCCACTTCTTGGCCTATCATCATCAGTTATTTGAAAGGGTATATAATAAATACTTATCGAGTCCATCTAAATGTTTAGTGTTAAGAAGCATGTAATCGGCCTTTCAAATAAGTAATAGAAAGGAAGCTGAAAAATCTGTAACTTACACCTAACAGTTTTACTTAGTATAAATGTAGCTGATTTCAATTCAAAAACTCAAAGATATTTAGTTTAAATATTGTTACGAAAATCACGCATTTGGAACCGAATCCTAAGAGAATGAAAAACCAAGCAGACATTAATGCCGCTTTACCTGTGTCATGCAGTTCGTGGACAGATTAACAACAAATAGCAGAACATTTACCGGAAACAAGCGGTTAGCACTAAAATCTCGTAATGAAGTTCGGTACTTGTAACTTGCTTATAACAGGGTATATAAGTGGAATATTTCCCCTGGCGTAAAATCAGCTGAAACCGTCGGCTGGTCCGCAACAAGTAAATTCATACAGACCGATATTCCTATTATCGAATGTTGGTATCTCCGAATACTTCATTTTACAAAAAAACGGAGAATAAATTGTAGAGTTCTTGCTGAGAAAACGATTGCGAAGGTGGGATATAGAGCGAAAGCTAGCACAAGATGCGGCATTAGTGCATCTTTTTGCCGCATGACCCAGGCGTTGACAGTTTTTACACCTCATAGGATTTGGAATATGTAGCTCTACTTTACATTTATACCACGCCACATCAACTGTTCGCGGTAATCGATACCGATCAAAGGTTAAAATAATCCTTCCTGTAGGAGAACGAATTTGTCCGTCATCATTCAGTTTGGTGAGTTTATATACTTCAGTCACACCTTGATTGCCCATTTTGCGAATAATATCATCTTCCGGCACATGCTTTAAGCACGGGGCATAAATTACGCCTCTAACTGAGTTAAGTGTTTCATCCAGTTTAGCGGAACTAACACATAGATTAGCTAAAGATTTCGATTTTATGAGCTTTTCGATTGCGCGCGAGTTCCCAGCGAGGACAAGTAAATTCCCATCGCGTAGAATCGAGATAGAGTCTATGGATGTTGTAATGCTATCTAGGGCTTTTTTTTATAGCAAAAGCGCTAATTTGGGAAATTGTTACTCTAGCATCGGTTGAAGCAATAACAATATATTTTTTTGTCGATAGGAGTGATGTCACTAATTGGCAACACCGGAAAGTCGGAATTTTTAATTTTTTTTTTTTTTGGAAATTTGTCAGCTAATAGATGAAATATATATATTCGATTTTTTATCTGGCGGCCCCGGGGCCATTATGCGTTACGGTTGTCTATTATTTAGTTATTTGTGAAATAACCATCCACTTGAAAAGGTTTGGGAAGCTACTGAGGATAATGTTAAATGTTTTCAATTTTTTTTTTTTTTTTTTTGTTGAATTTAAATCATAATTAAGTCGTACAGTGTGTAAATGTAGCCACCAGATGGAATGTTCTTTGCAAAGACTTGCATCACAAGACTTAAAAACGTTGGGTCAAGTTAGACAATTAAACCCAATGACTATTTATTGGATAGATATTGTACATATGAGATTTTATAGCAACTTGCAAGAGATACATTGATCCTCTTTAGCGATGAAGCTAAAGCTAAGCTGATGAAAAGGCCTCTTGCTTTTGGAATGAGGAAAACGCACAAGCTATTCATGAAATATGTTTGTATCCGCAAAAATTAACAGTTCAGTCTGATTTATTTATGATTACAACTTAGACGATAGGTGGTTTATATTTGCAATGGATGCAAATTAAACTTTATTGCATGTAATGGCCTAGTTTTAGTTGGCACTGGTCAAATACCCGGGACATATGCAGTCTTCTAGGATGCGACATAGAAAAGTGCTTAGGCTCTTTTGTAAATATGCTCCTTAATATCTTAGTAATGTTTCGTTTGCCTGTCAAGAAACACTGAAATCAGTTTATATACGCGCAAAAGGACGTTTATAACGTCGAGACGTGGTTCAAACCATTTGTCCGCTATATGTAGGGAGAGCAGTTTGGGGGATTTTGACAGTGATAAATCCTGAGCGTAGTAATGGGATTAGGTGTTTCTGATATGTTCTTTAAGGTTCTCTAAGCCATGTAAAAAGTCTGTAGTTGCGTTAATTTTTTAACATTTTTTACTACATACTTCGTATACTGTAACTTTCCGGCCAATACATATACTTCCACGCACACACTTCATGGCGAATCATTTGAATTGAAGCTCAAGTTTAGTAATCGATAATTAATCATTAAATGATTGCAATTTAATCGCTAATTAATTAAGGTTAATTAAAGTTATGGTAAGGTTTGTCGTACCAATAAGACGATAAGATCTCTTCCGGCACAAATAATTTATAAAAATAAACTCAGGCACTTATACCGTGCAAGTAAATTACACATAACTTCATAATTATTAATTAGACTAAAAATTACAAAATTCGATGATTGCTGGTCTGAACGCATACACCGTTACAACATCTCTGAAATGAAATGGTAAGAGAATTTCAGAGTTGCTAAAAATTGCTCTTGATCATCATTATCGGAAAGAATTAAATACACCGGATTTTCTCAAATAGGCACAAATATGAATGAAGATCGCATCGCGCATATTAAGAAATCATAAACGATGACAATCTAAAATCCTTGTCGAAAACCGCGATATTCTGTCGTATTTGCGCTAATAAAAAACTTATCTGGCACACTTATTCATAGTCAACGATACCTTACATTTGGAGGCGCAATCAAAGTTGCCATATTCGTTGGCTGCGGACCAATGTGTGATACGACACAAATCGTCGTTAATTCATTGAGACAGATCTTTCTCAATTCCCCGTGAACGAGATAGTATGTAGCTAGGTCATTAATGGAGATACTGAACAAAATGGTCACCAAAATAGAGTTAATACATCTACTTCCAGAGAAGGAGTAGACGACTTTCATACGCCGATTATCCAAATGCGACCTAATCAGCTTTACTGCCGTCGGACCGAAACCGATTTAGCTTTTTGAACAATAAACCATGACTCACTGTGTCGAAGTCATTGCAGAAGTCGATTATACCCAAAGTAGTTATATTTCCCTTATCACAAGCTGGCTGAGTATATCTTCCCTGCGTATGGCGGTATTACAGTTATAGCCTGGGTTATAATCTGATTGAGCTTCAGGGAGTAAATTCCTGAAATACAAGTGCAGTCTAATCTAACCGCTCAAAAATTTTTGACAAAGCAGAAAGGATACTGGTGGGACGATAATCATTTGGTGAACTTGACACACGTGTTCAGTCAAAGAAAAAAGAAATAAACTCCAGTGGGTAATTTGCAACCAGTTTCTCGATATAATAAAACAGGCAGACAATCAAAAAACCGAAGCAGCTAAGCGAAAGCGATAGGTTCTAGTAATAATACGTTTTTTTTTAATTTTCTCTAACACAAATTATGATTAGTTTTAAGAATGTTTCTTTTTTCTTTTATTTAGGGTTGTATTTTCGATCTCCGTTAGTTTTTCTAGTGATTTTGGTGAGGCGTCGTTTTGGATTAAAATCTTCCAAGTGATAAACACAATAAGCAGCCGCGCTACCGTATTGTTTCTTTTACAGGAACATGCAAACAAAAACAAGACAAATCTATAAAACAAATTTATA
Source organism: Glossina fuscipes (assembly GCF_014805625.2). Taxonomy (NCBI): domain Eukaryota; kingdom Metazoa; phylum Arthropoda; class Insecta; order Diptera; family Glossinidae; genus Glossina; species Glossina fuscipes. The sequence continues at coordinate 14,852,197 of NW_023998414.1, read as the reverse complement.
AAAAAACAATTTTCAAAACAATCTTCATAATTTGCTTCAATTTTATAACACCATCGAAATCTTTTTGTGTATAAGTTGATCCATAAATTGGAAACTACCGTTGACGTCTCTCTACTAGGTTCGTCGAGACAATTTCAACTTTAAAATTTCTTAAAAAGTGACACATGATGTAAACCAAAATTGCAAATCAAATAAGTGTATGATAAGCATAAATCAAGCAAATGACCTTAAAATTTAAAGGAAACGATCATCATTTCCTTTTGCATTTCCATGCAAAACCATATACCTTGGCAATTCCCATAAAGTCCCGGTTCAGTGCGTCAGCCCATTGTGTTATTTTTTCAATATTATGAAATTATCAATTGCCGTAGCAGAGACGCGAACCAATAATGAAAATAGCTCGTCTTTTAGCAAAGACAAAAATGTACGCTTCACGCGCAGTAAAAATGTGCCCGAAGGCGTATGATTGTTTCTTTCATTGCTAGCAACTGCACGAGTACTGTGACTATCGTGAAGAGATTATAGCTGTTCTTCAACCTGATGTATGGATCCAGATTAAAATTATATACGAAACGTTTCAATGTTGCGTTCTATCACTACGTGGCAAAGGCATAGGCGCGGTTTAATTTAGAATGTACCTTAGAGACAAGAAATTAAGACTACAAGGTCAAGTAACTTTCATTCTCCGCTGACGCACACAAAAGCGAGAAGAAGGAGAATACTAAGATTTTTTTTTATTAATTTTGTTCTTCTACTTGTGAGCCAACCTCCGTATAATTTTGAAATTAAACTAATTCGCTAAGAGATGTTAAACCAGATTTTTTTCGTTTTAAATACTAATACCATTAAAAAAGACTATGTCCTTATGCCTCATAAAGAAAAGAGTAGTATTCAATGCTTGATAGTAGACTAGTATCGCGTAGATGGTACAGGCTGCTTGCTAAAATTCGGACTAACAATAAAGAAAAATCAAAACCAAAAAAAAAAAAAAACGATGCATGCTTCTCATTTAGAAAAATCAAAGCAAATGATCGCATGAAGCGTATAAGCGGCGATTTTCTTTTGAATTAAAACGAAAAGAAGACAACAATGAACGACAAGAAATTAACAACAACATGGAAACAGGTGTTGAATTATTTGCCTTATTAGCATTTTATGGACAAACGCATGAATATGTTGGTTGATTATCCATCCGTACGTTTACTGCTCGCTTCTGTTCTTGTTGTTGTTATTGTTGTTGTTGTTCTTCTTATTGTTGTTGCTATTGTTTACGGTTATTTTAAGATTGTGATTTGTTTCAGTTTTATTTGATTTTGATATTAAGCATAAAAAGACTCTTGCGGATTAACTAGTATTGATCTTTCGTTATTTCATCAAACCAAGTTTATTGTTTTTGTTTTTGTTCTTATTATTGTTTGTGGCCGTTGTGCTTGTTTCCGTTAATGTCTTTACCAAGATGCTGCTTGCTTGTGCATTAAGAAATAATAAACTTGTTTTTCATTTGTCCGTTTGCGTACGCAAGCGTGTATCATGTAAATACATATTGTCTTGCGACTCCTTGAGAACATTTAACCAATAGAGTTAAAAGCGTGTGACCAGTAGTTAAAATTGTTATTTGCTAGTTATTTGTAGGCTTAACACTTTTAGCTTAATGATCTTTAAAAGTCTTTTTTTAGATATCTTCGGCACAGGTTTTATTTGTGTTTACATATAAAATATCTATAATGAGGCGAGAACAGCAGCATATACAAACTATTCGATTCGATTTGTTAATGACTTGCTATTATAGCACAGACTATTACATAATCTAAACAGTGTTAATATAATTAATGATCAATTAATGATATTCTCTTCTTTGAGAATAGCGCTGATAATTAGTCTTCAATGCTTTGCAAACGTTTTTCCTTATTCTGAGTGTTTTACTTTTGTACACTTGATATTACATTTAATAAATAACTATATATACATATGTATATAAAAGATGAAAAGTAACCTTCTAAGTTTTTATCTCTCCACTATACCTACACAATGAACTTTCTGTATTGCGCTATCTGAAATTTAATGTAAAATTATTATATTATTATTATATTAAACTCATGATAGCTGATTGACCCAAGGTTATGCACTGTTGAGAAAATGTAGACGTCTTTTTCCAAGTGCGAAGCAGTGGGAGAAGGGAAAGTAAAGGGAACTTAGTGTCATTCTCTTAAGTGCACTACAGGAGGTACCACTCAAAAATTTTTCTATACACAACCCATTCATGCCCAAATTAAATTAATTCGATTAGAATTTTGGATGGACCTTTATGCAATTTTTTCCCAAACATATATTATGCGAGCTACCATAATTTTTGTGCAAGTTGCCTTCGAGAGTAAACAGGACCTTATCAAAATAGCCTATTCCAGCGCCATCACACTTACTGTTGACTGCCTAATTTGTTAAGGGGCAGTCGGCCAGGCTATAGCGCTACAAGTGAGAGTTGGTTTGTCGAGATTGTCTAAAAAATCTCGAAAAAAGGGGCTAATTATTTGAACTTAATAAAATTATTATCGCACGATACAAACACTTGGACTCACGAAAGGAGCAACATTTACAATTAGAGACATCTTAGAGATCACTTCTACCTTGCAGAATATCGTGATCCATAAAATGATTAACTAACCCACACGTGACTTAGCCCAAATGAAACGACAATTGAATTTCAAATCTGATTTAAAATCAATCGTTACATTGGAAATACGATAGGTTTTTACCACGTGGGAATTTAAACACGGTATCTTGCACAAACACCACTTATGGCAAATGTATGAAAGACCGCTGAGTCTGTTGTTGTACTTAATGGTGTATTTTATTTGTTTAATTGCGCCTGTAAGCTCATGTGGTCGTTCATTTATATAACATTAGATCGTAAACAATTTGCTTCAGTCTTGCTTGTATCTGGCGTGTACCGAGCTTTCGCCCAGTACAGTTCAATTTCCTTGCGAACGACTTTTTTGATGATATTTTTCTGCTTTATAGGTGTGATATAAAAATTTTTTATATGTTCGAAAGCAAGATTGACGCCTTGCTAGCATGTATTCTACCTTGCATGTCGGATAACATGTCTTATATCGACACCGATGAAAATAAGGCCTTTCTCGAGCCGGTTTCCCCGATTGCAGCGAACTATTGGCAAACAATTCTACTGACGCACATTGCCAGCATTTCTGCAAAAATATTATCCGGCTGTCTCGCCGTATAACTTAAAAATTTTTACGTTTGTTTTCAACCGTCGACAACGTCGAGCTCACAGATCACAATTCCCTCTTTGCACGCGAGCGTGTCTTTTTAAAGTTCTCTTTCTACGAGTACCCGAAATTTAGGCAGGTAATGTACCTTTACAAAATTATTCGATCTCAATCTAGATCTTTTCTGGCCGAACCGTTAATTTGTTATTAGCTCGATTAGGTCGATACTGGAATGAGATTTTATAGGCTTTGAAATTCTTTAATGGATCCTTAAGTACTTTGAATGCGTAAATTTTTCATTACGCTGTTAGTTGAAGATTCCTATTACTGGACATAAGGGAAGCTGGTTACTTGAGCAGCCTTTCCTGTGCATTTCTTATAATTACTCATTATGGTTGCAAATAAATATATAACTAAAATTTAAAGGAAAATAATTGACTGACTCGGTCAAATTTTTTTGTTATGAATTTAATACAAAAGTTAATAGTTGTGCCGAAAATATTTAAAATCTTCTCCCAAGCATGATAAATTTGTATATTTCTTTCGAAAAAGTTCGCATATCGTTAAAATCCTACGCTCAATGCGACACACGCGTCGCGAACAAGAAAAGCGCATATTGAATATTATTATGTGCAAAAGTAGCCAACATTGATAAAAAACGAGGCTTAAAATTCTTGACGACACGAGCTGGCAATGAAGCAGAATCAAAATAAACATGACCTGGACTACTGTAATATTTTACTTGATTTAATCGGCATCTTGGTTTTTTCATTTTTTGTTCTTGGCCATATGTTGGGCGCCGACAGTATATGTATATAAAAAATATTTATTGCAATGTGAATGCGGGCGTAATAACACCAGGAGCAGCACCTTTGCCAGTAGTACCGATCGTTGGCAAGTGGATTTGGGTTCAATTGCCAGCCTGGCTGGGCAAGCAAGAGCTAAGCTTCAAACTGTTTTACCTTTAAAAATCGACAAAAAAGACAGCCCCAACGATTACATTCCTATCAGTCCAATTAGTGCTCCATGCACTCGAATGGATAACGAGCTCTCGCCTATACTGAACTCAACCGGTCGGAGAGATGTTATTTAACCTTATAGAGCCCATCCTGCCAATGATCGCAATCGTCAACACCTTTACAAAGACAATAAGAGGCCAACAATAGATTACACATTTTCGTTTGAAACTCATCACATTTACTTATGATAAATTCACAATAAACTGCTTAGTAATTCTGAAGTGATCCCATGTAGCTGGAAAATCTTGCCTGCAATTTAAAATTACCAAAATTTCTGAAATGCTTCTAATGTTATCTGTAATCTTTACAATTCATTGCGATCACACTAACGATATTTACTAAACTTAAAACTAAGTAATGTTTATGTAAATGTAATAAAGATAAACTGAGAGAAACATCTGGAAAACATCCGAAGACAAATTAAATCAATGCGTCGGTCGGACACGGGATATTAACTGTCTCTGGAATTCCTGGAGCGACGAGTGTGCATTTTCTCAACCCGTGTATCATCGAGCACAATGACAGGAGCTCCTTATACGTTAAACGTTTCGACCCATCTGCCACACCCGTTAGAACGATGTAAAAAGAGAAAATGTAACTCAATCGCCAGATATTGCGGAGTCGAAAATTCATTGCATTATGGGAAATGCTTTTAAGACTAGATGCACAGACAAAAGGACGAAATGGGATGGGATATGCCAGACAGGCCGAAAATACAAAAAACCAAAAAAAAAAAAAAGGAGCGACACAAAAACAGAAAAAAAAAGAGACAAACGTGATTGCCGTTGCTCCATCAACGAACTGCTCAAAAAACAAATTACCCTTTTGACGCCTCCAAAAAGATGCGAAGAAATACTCGTTGATGATGAAAAGCATTTTTGATGGTTTAATGTTCAAAAAGTCCTTATATTGGGGAGGAGCATCATCAAAAAGAAACCGGTTCGATGCAAAACATGCATCACAGCGAATTATTTGCCAAATCGCTATTCTAGATCAATTTTTAGCGCAAAATCCTAAAAGTCTGACTTTCCTTTCAAAGACGACCTTCTTCTATATAGAAACAGCCATAAACTTGTATCTCACGACACGTTGATCGGGGTATAAAAATCGGGGAATAAAAATCAAACGAAATCTTTGAAGGGATTAGAAAGAAATGTATAGCTAGACTTGGTTTTCATTGATCGTCTTGAAATTCCCTAACAAAGCATCTTGGAGCCCGTTTGACAGTTTGCGATCAAAATTGTCTCAATCACTTCGCTAAATTCGCAGGCAGCATTTAGACCTTATGCTTAGCTTTGATCTCAACGCTATGCGATTCCATGCATTTATATGCAATAGTCAAAGATTTGAAAAGCTTAGGGAATGTTTGAAAGAGAATGCAAAATTTATTCGGTATTTTATAAAAACCAATAGGATGTTAACCTTTTATAATATTCTCTTCATATGCTTTAGGTGAATATGCGCAAAAAAAAAAAAAAAAAAATATCCAAAAACTAAAAGACTTTTACTTCTTTGATGAATAAAAGAAAATTAAATAATATATATATGATTCTTTAACAAATAAAATACTTTTTACTGACACATTAAATAACCTTCATTCACTTTTCGTAACTTTTAAGAAACTCTCATCTAAGTTTGCAAAGACACTCCTCATGCCTTCGATAGTATTACCAAAAATTTATACACATGCATGGCTTTATGCTTGTATTGTACATGAAACGTTTGCAGTCAACATGTTAAAAGTTTCTATGGCACGGCAAGTAACAATCCTTTCTGTGCGATCGTACGACAAAACAAAAAACAACTAAACCAAACAAATTCACACACAAAACACGTACACGTACAAATACACAAATTACAGAATCGTGCTGAATGCAATATTTGTTACTGGATATTCTTAAACATGATTGTTGTTGTTGTTGTTGTTATTATTATTATTGGTGGTTGACTGCTTAAAAAAGCAATTCAATAATAAGATTTGATGATGTTGTTGTTGTTATTATTTGTTGTTATTATTATTATTGTTTTACATTGAATTTTCGAAAATGATTTTTCGCCCAATCTTTGTCTCTTTTTTCTTAAGATCTGATAGACCAAATAATTTATATATGTAAAGTATATATTTTTTGAGTGAGTTAAAGAACAATAACATAATTATTATGGTTAACATCATCGTCATCATCATCAT
>NW_023998414.1:14826491-14845363 GCF_014805625.2 Glossina fuscipes | reverse complement strand
TTCGCCCAATCTTTGTCTCTTTTTTCTTAAGATCTGATAGACCAAATCATTTATATATGTAATGTATATATTTTTTGAGTGAGTTAAAGAACAATAACATAATTATTATGGTTAACATCATCGTCATCATCATCATAATCATAATCATCATCATCATCATCATCATCATCATCATTATTATCATTATTATCATCGTCATTACCGTCATCATCACAAGCAGTTTATAATCGAGTAGAAATTTTACAATAACGAGCTAAGGTTTGTGCAAATAGATAGCCAGTGTTAATGAGTGTTGGAGAGGGAGAGAGATGGAATTGGTAACTTGTGAGAGGGGGAGGGGGGGGGAGGGGGGGTGTATGTTTGAAAAGTGAAAAAGAAGAAAACGAGGGGGGGGTGGGGGGGGGGGGGGTGAAAAAAAAAAAAAAAAAAAAATCACGAAAATTCTCTCGCTCTGGCTTTCGCTCTCTTAGTGGGGGTCTTTTCATTTTGTGTTAAATGGCAGATTGGAGAACATTTACTTGTTGTCGCTAGTTTTGCTGTTGTTGGCTTTTTTGCTTTTTTTGTTTTTTTTTTTGTTTTTTTTTTTTTGCATTTTGAATAAGACAAATGTGTGCGCATACAGTTACGAGTATAAAATGTGTCAGAGTATAAAAAGTGCAGTGAGCAAAGTGCTGTTATTCATGTTTCTCTGAGTGTTTGGTTATGTGTTTAACTAACTATTCAAGCGTGTATATGTACTTTATATATAGATTTGTGTATGTATATATATATATATATATATATATATATATATGAAGAACTTTAATAAACATATCTATCTATTCACCATATGTTTTGTGCATGTAGCGACAATCATGTATTGTTGCTGCTGGCTTTTCGGAGAATTGAAGCAAACTCTTTGGAGGCCGCAACAAGCACATACAAGCACATTTTACACAAAACATTGTTACGTATGATGATGGTTGTTAGTTGCTGCTCGCTTGCTCGATTTGTATGAATCGTGTGCTCGTGTGAGGGCAACAACAACAATAAATACAGCAGAGTACTAACATCAATAATATCAGCGCAAGAAGGTAAAGAAGAAGAAGAATAAGTTAGAAGAGATTTTTCGCTTACTGCTTGCTTTGCTTGCCTGCTTGTGTGTGCTTGCTTACTGACTATTTATTTAATTTTTATTTTGTTTTTTGCTTTTGCTTTTTTTTTTGTTTTTGTTTTTGTTTGTATGACTGAACGACTGAATGAATGGTGCTTGCTTGGCTTGCTTGCCTGCCTGCCTGTCAGCTACAGCAGCTAGCAGCAGTTGCTTTTGCTTGGGCACGATTTGAGCCAATTTAAAGTTGGCAGTTTTGTTTATGCCGTCGTTGATTTCGTCGCGTTTTTTTCATTTCATTCTGTATAACGCTACAACAACAGTGATAACAAAATACACAAAAAAAAAAAATAAAAGAAAAGGAAAACATACATACAATTAGTAAATATCAACATAATAATAATAATAAAAATTTTACGCGTAAACATTTTCATTGTATGTCCACATATCTACATATGTAGACGTGTGTTGTATGAACACAACGTGACAATTATCATAATAGAGCAAAGTGTTGTTTTCGTTTGTTGGTTTATATACATATATATATATATATATATATATATATATATATATATTTGTGTATATATTTGTGTATATAATATATACGTGTATATATAGTGTATATATGTATATATATATATGTATATAAATAAATATATCCACAAAAAATTTTTTTGATTACAAAAAATATAGAAATCAATGCCGACGCAAAAATGATAGCAAAACGAAATAATGATAAGATAAGAAAAACATCTTAAAGGAAAATCATAAGAGAGTTTTTTTTTTTTTTTTTTTAAAAAAAAAAAAAAAAAAAAAAAAATATTTAATAAAAAAAAAAAAAAATATTAAAAAAAAATAAAAAATTTTTTTTTTTTTTTTTTTTAAGATAAAAATAAAATGTGAAAAATATATATGAAAACAAGAAAAACGGTGATAATCCAAAGTTACAAACAGTTAAGCAGTGGTAAGGAAAACTATTCAAGGCGAAAACATCGTAAAACTTAAGTGCGCGCGCTTTTTTCTAGTTAATATATAAAAAATTGTAAAATTATATTTAGAAAACATATTGTGATATTTTAATAGAAATTTAATAAAGAAATTCGTTTTTTTCTTGCATATCTTCGTAAATTTTACTGTTATTTTAACCTTCACATCTTATCGATAAGTGTTTTTGATTTGCCAACGCGTGTAATTCATTAAGTGTTTGAAAAGAATTAAAACAAAAAAAAAAAAAAAAGAGTAAAAAAAGAAGAGTTTTAAAAATAGGAAATCAGTTCAGAAACGTAAGCCAAAATGGAAAAAAAAGCAAAAGTAAGGAAAGAAAACGAACAAATTTTTCAATAAACAAATGAAAATGTTATCAATAATAGTTCAAAACAATTGTTTTGCACTCTAAATGCTTTAAACCGAATTTCCAAAAAAAAAAAATTATTTTCGATTCGCATTTAACAAAAAATAAAAAATAAAAGTAAAAGAAACGAATAATAATTACACAAATGAAAATAAAGTCAAAATTTAATCATGTCGGCGCTAAATAAAGTTAAACTGAAGTTTTTATATATTTTGTGATAATTACTTAAATGAAATGTTTTCATACAATCAGGCATATATGCGAGCGCCTGTCAGCGACATTATGTTAATCGTCGAATTAGAAAAACATAAAGAAAAAAAATTTGAGAGAAATTTTGTAAAATAAAATTGTTTGTGCGAAAATCTTCAAGCAGAAATAAATTCTATTTTATTATTATTTTACTTTTTTTTTTTTTTTTGTTTTCTATAAATAAATAAATAATTTTAAGTGGTTTTGTTTGGTTTGTGTACGTGTACGTGTGCTATATAATAAAAAAAAAAAAACAAAAAAAAATAAATAAATTAAAAAAAATAAATAAAAAAATATATATATATATATATTTCAAAGTGTTTTAAAAATAAAACACTTGCCAAGAGAAAAAAAATAAATAATAAAATTCTATTCGAAATAGAAAAAAAAAAAAAAAAATGCACAAAAAATCACAGAAAAAGGCATAAAAAAGTATTAAAGTGTTTAAGCGAAAAGAAAAGCAAAACTTCTCTAGGTGTAGATTTTAATAGCCGTCGGCTGTACACTCCTTCATAGCGTTGCTGCAGTCACAATTTCATTAAAACAATGGATTGCGATTACTCCAAATTTTTATATAAACGTAAGTTACCAAAAAAAGAAAAAAAAAAACGAAAAAAATGTAAAAAAAATAACAAAGGACATCGTCGCCCAAGCAATAGGAAGGCCCGTCAATGCTTGATATCAAAAATCAAGTATTTATTTTGAAGTATTGATGGCTTTTTTCTTTTTTTTTTTTGGTCTCTGAAATGCTCTTAAAAATTTATTGCTAAGATGAGAAAAGGAAAATTCTTTGCACATTTCATACACAAACGCTCGTTAATCTGGTGGCATGGTGGTAAAAGCGTTCTTTTCAAGATATTTAATTGCCATTGAAAAGCTAAAACAGTTTTTTTTTAAATGTAAAAGAAACAGAAAAACAAAAAAAAAAAAAGAAACACTTCAATTCGTTCACCTTGAAATGAATCACCCATGTCCACCGCACCAATTATATATACAAATATCGCGAAATATTCTGACAAACTTAAAGCTATCAATTAACTGATAAGAACTGTTTCAACGAACGGTTTGAAAACATTTTAAATCGGCATTTGTTACGGGCTGCAAGTTATTGAAAGGAAATATTTTTTAATTTTCGCTTTTTTTACAGCTGTTAAGCTATTCATATGCGGTCTTTCGGGCCCATTATATCTATTATATATATATATGGAAACGAGGTAACATATTGTTGTTTCCAACAACAGATCTGGCGAAATTAATTCCGAATGTTGCTTAGCTTTGCAAATTTTTTAACAAATTTATTATAATTGATATAAACGTAGTAAAAAATTTGTTATAACTCTTAAATACTGTTAGGAGAGAGGTAGAAAATAAGAACGCCTCGTTCGTTTAAATTGAACGCGTTAATCACTTACCTAAGTCTACTGGTTGTTGAAGGAAATATTGGTATTTTTTTATGTACTGGTAACGCTAGTAATAAATGAGAACAGGACGGACACGCGGAGAATGCTTAGAATTTCAAAAGTAACTTTTGCGATTATGGATAAAGAGATCTAGATAAAGTATAATAAGTCAATCAAATTATTGGTTGTTTTTCGAAAATAATTTATATAAGATAAGCGCGTGTATGCTGAAAACTCGATGAATCGACTACAAATGTGAAGAAAACCAAGTAAAGACATTATAGTCGGCCACGATCTATCATCATATGCTCTACACTACTTCGATTAATACAGTAGTGATTCATAGCACGACTTTTAAAAATAAGGCGTTATATGGGCAATGATCGAAACGGTGCTCGGAACCGGATCACTTTCAACAACGTTCGTCCTTAGATTGAAACATGTCGATGCATCAAATTTCGTTAAAGTATCTTAAAGAGTGCGGACTATGGGTTGAATACAAAAATTCATACACAGCCATTAGAGGAACCAAGAGACAGGCAAGATTATGTCGATTCAAAAAGTGATCCTGAATGGATCGGTATAATAGCAGTTGGGATCATATCACGCCTCAAATGGGTGTTGCATACATCTGCACAATCTTTTTGTACGCATGTATCACAAGTGATGTAGGGTAAAATAGGCAATGGTATGTTCGCTATAACAACTTCAGATGGCACGAGGTTTACAGACACATGGTGTCGATAATCCCTACGGACATTCACGGCTCATACATTTTTATACCAAATATAAAATTAAATTAGCAAGACGGAGTCCCGCTTTCGGGACTCTTTATATATATTATGATATTAGGTTCCATTCTAGACACTCGAACAATCATTTCTTCAACAAACTGTGCAACTTATAGCGCCGGAAGTGATATCGCCTATTAATTGATTAGAATTTCTGCATAGTGCGTAATAACGAAAACGACATTTTTAAAGAAAAGAAAAAATATTATTCAAGGGATATCGGGAACGGGAACTCAGCGGAAATAAGCAGTTAAAAGTAGAAGTAAAGTAGAGTTTTTCATAACGTCTGTGGGACTTGTAATTGCATTAATTGGCCAAGACGCGCTTTGATTGCAGCATCGCTTGCCATAAATCTTTCTAAATCTTTCAGTGGTAATCGGTCCTCTTTTAGAAGAAATCTTGCGTAAAAAACATTTTTAATAAATATAAAAAGACTACCTTGCTAGCCCATGTCGTACATATTTGCTTAGCCATCCGTCTTTTCGCACAATCGGTAAGCGCCGAGATTTGTTAACGGTGTCAACAAATTATATACTCTGGCAAATTGTTAATGAGCCCTTAGCGTGAATTCAACACATTTAAGAAATAATAGAAAACTGAAAAAAATCTCAGGAAATTGTTCTCGCATATAAATAAATTAGTTCCGGAATTTGACTAACTACAAAAGTTTCCTATAGTGTTATGTAAAATTTTCAGCATATTTTTCATAGCAATTTTGGGTAAAGATTTCTGAAAATATTCGGTAGATATTCTGTTGTAAACTACAAAGTATAAAATTTTTTAATGTAATTTCGTATTGAAGCTTGTATCTTCGGCTTAATTCTTTCTTACCTACATTGACCATCATCTTGACGTTATTTGAAGATACTCAACTTTTCCAATTTATACCGAAAATAGTCGACAGCTCTGTTGCTGTTAAGTGTTGCAAGTTGATTTTGTTCGTTGAAAGAAAACTGCGATGCATCAAAGTTTAGGCATAATCGGTCGTCATCGGTTAGTGAGACCACTTGCTGTTACCTTGATCAATTATGGCTTTTGTGGTTATTTTATTAACGGCCTCATTTGACGAAAAATGGGCTACACAATGATTTGACGACAATTACGTTGAAATTTTCTTGCCAGAACTAACGACTTGGGCATTAAAGTTACCATGCGAAGGTTAATACAGTAGATTCAGTTATTGCGTTAAACGTATGTTTTATGCACTTAAGGTCATGCCTTTTTGTAAAATACGTGAAATGAAATTGTTAGCAGACATACACACGCGATAAAAATGCTGTTTTGATGATGCTTTTTGCCCATTACCGTTATTTTGGTGTACCACCGTAACATCGCTTTGCGGTATCACCATAAAACGTATATGACTTTGCTTCACAGAAAGATGCTTTTGCTTTTGCCGCAGTTGCGGCGATCGATACAAAATTTTGGTAGAATACTTTAACAATAATCTGCAAATGTAATTGAACGAGGGCTTCGTATTCTAAGTTCTAAGAGTAATCGCTGATTGTTCTATATCTATACTACAATCTGAAGAGACCTAACTAAATGTTACGAAGTAATTTTCATCTAAATTCTGTGACCGTCCAGATGTCATATATCTAAGTCACATTGTGAGGCGAAAAATATGTTTTTTTTTTTTTATTATTGTTCAGAGTATTTCGTAATCGCAATATATACTGAAACAAAATGTATTCTTAACCATTGAGAAAAGCTGACATGTGTGCGAATATTGTTAACAAATCAATCAGGACGTTGTGAAATAATATTTGATAAGTGTAAGCGTTCAAGGCAGGGCGTATGAATAACATGTTCTGTCTTGTAAAAGTTTTCCTGTTAAACGAACATGTTTAAACGGTTTATGTCTGTTTCTTCTTTTAAGAAACTCGAGGCGGTTTTGATTACCTGGAAAAATTCAATTATTCAAATTTTCTTTAGGGTAATCACACGTCTTCTTTTACACATTTGCATCAAAGAAGAAAAAAAAAAATATGTAAAAAATTAAACTCTCACTAACTACATCCGACGGAGATTTCTTTTAAATAAATAAAAGCCCAACAGAAAGTCTCTAGAAAAATACACGCACAATAAAAATGATTAAATGCTAATTATCAAGTGGCCCCTTAAAAAAAAAAAAATAAAAAAAAAATAAATAAATAAAAGAAAGAAAAACTTGAAGTCAGTGAGAAGTCTGAAGGTGAAGCGGTCAAGCAACACGCACACGTGAAAATCACTTAAGAGTTTAAAGTAACCAATAAAATGGTCGGTCATATGTTTTGTGCTTTTAATGGAAAGTATGTAAATTGTTAGAGTCATTTTCAGTTTGTATACTATATATAATGCAGTACGAGTGCATATGAGTGCGCGTTGCTTGCTTGCTTTTTGATGCAATATATAATTTTTGTGGTCTTGTTTTTGTTTTTGTTTTTCTTTTCATTTTTTATTTATTTATTTATTTATTTATTTTTTTTTTATTTATTTATTTTTTTTTACAATTTTTCAGTGCACATAAAAATTTCAACACTTGACAGAACGTGCACACACAAATAAGAAGCATATCGTTGCGCCTAAATATGAAAGAAAATTATAAATGATGATGAATTATGTTTTTCCTGCCGTCGGTTAGACTGAACCGACTGACTGAACTGATGGACAGCTGGGCAATTATTTTCTTTTACTGTTTCTCGTTGCGCCTGCAATCGTTTTGAGTTTTTATTCAAACGAAAACATATCTAAAAACATTATTTTGCTGAAAAAAGAAACGAAAAAAAGTAAAAAAAAAAGCCTTTAATCGCTTTCGGGTGAATTTCGCATACTAACAGTTTGATGCGATTACATGAAAACCGCCGAGTTGTTGTTTGTTAACCATCGGTGTGCAAATCTGCCAATTACACCTGTTTTCATATAGAACGTTTATACATTTAGATCATTTTAAATCATTAACATTCATTAACATATCTCATGTGGATTGAAAGGGTCGCTTGTCCTTAACGAAAGTGAATATATTTTAAATTTTCAAAATCGCAGCAAGTGATGAAACAAAGCTTAAATAAAGCAAATGCTTGTTTACAATTTGTTTCCCACTGTTTTAAGAAAGTTAAAATTCTAAATAAAAAAAAAAAAAAAATAGATTAAGTCAATCGAAATTTTAAACTAATGCTGGTAAATATGTGAAACTTGTAGCGATGATATCCCCAAGACATTTTAACAATATTATTTCGGGCAACACTAGTCTTGGTCGACTAATTACCATTCATGTTATTGTCTCAAGAAGCGCTTGCTTTCTTTTCAAAAACAATCATTACACCAGATGCGTAAGAATGCGAACATCAGCTCCTTATAGGTTACAACGATAGTTGTAGCACTTGTATTCATACATCAGAGATATCATAAATTAGACATCCATCCACTTAGGTATGTCCGTCGATCTATATATTCGGTGGATAGAAACCTGAAATTTCATCTTCTTCGCCTCAAGTTAGATTTGAAAATTCTTTTGCAACCATGTTCACAAGACACAAAAAATTGTAATCTCTATATACAGTTGACATTGGTCTGCAAGGCAGAGCAAATATTTGCCATTTTGATTGTAAAAAAGAAGGAAAAATATATAATAAATAAGGTAAAAAAAATACTTAAATTCTTGACTTGTAAGGGATGATCACTTTAGATGAAAAGGCCGCGTAAAGAAACTTCTGTTCGTACAATTTGTACACCTTCAATTATTTAATTCAGGTGCAGCATGCGACTCATGATATTTCCATGAAGAGAATGTTCTGCAATTACGGTATATAATCGTTTGCGGAGGTATTTTGCACGGAGGAAAACCTCCACGTCTTTCATGATATCATGGCTATTACACAAACGGGTGCAATTCACTTTAATTATATATATATAGGTAGTTTGTAAGTCGTCCTGGCATTTGCGGATAGCCGGTAGCGTTCGTCCCATTCCTCTATCAGATGGTGCATTGCCATCGTTTTAGCATCGCAGTCTCATTTGCGCATCTGGTACGTAAGCTATTTCTTTCCCAAGAGGTCGATTAGTGTCACGCTGCCAAAGGAGAAGAAGGGTTCATTATTAAAAGTATCGCACGTTCGGTGCTCTACAGATGTTTCGTTTCGATGGCCACGGCGATATCATTCGCATATCCCACAGTTATGACTTCGTCTGGCACTGCAAGGCGGACGATATTACTGTAAATGACGTTCCGCAATCTTGGCGAGAGCAATAACAATGAAGGTGACCGCGATTTTCTAATAATAATGTGGTAATTTATGCGCATTCACAGCTGCGGTTATGTATTATTAGTGCAGTGTCACTACGAGACAATGTTTTTTCACCCATTCTTCCGGGGTGACTCTTCTGTAGCTACACCAGTTACTATATTGATAGCGTCTTCGGTGCATGTCCAATCTATATATGAAAGAAAGATAAGCGCTTGGCTTTTTCAACTATCAATGGAGTGTGTGTATGACTCCATGTGAGCGATAGTCCGTGTGGATTTGAAATTTTCACGACTAGAAAATTCCAATCCAATATCGAGGCTCTGTGGCTAAGATCTTAAAATTGTGTTATAGATCTGAAAGCAAACTTGCAATTCCAGTTAAGTTGTAATATGCACTATGCTTTTCGCATTCTACTCTCCAAGTTCTGTTATTTGATACCCATATCGCTGGTATTATTGAGAAAAAATTAATCGCGCCGTCTGCCATATTCATTTTAAGATTAACCCATTTTTAGGCAGATAATATATCTTCATTTGAGGAGTGTACGTGCAAAATAGCTGTAAACATCTTCGTCTTGTTTGCCTTACCGTTAATAAACCTAAAACCTCTAAAAAGTGAAAAAAATAAAATTTAATTGCTTGGCAATTTGTATGGGCATGGCCGCTTTTTACGTTTTTGCACGTAAAGGGTAGAGTGCTTCGTTAAGTATGTTTGGGAAATTTCAGCTTCCTAACTTTAGTAATTTCCGAGTAACAAACAAAAACCGCCGAAGGAAAACGGAGTTACGTTCAGTTTACGCTTCACTGCGCGCTTCTGCACTGACCAGTTTCGTCCATTTTCAATACCCATCCGCGTGCAGAAACTTGCAAAGTTTGTACCAAATCTGAAGTCGATATCTTCAGTTTTGCAACCAGGAGACGGACAGACATGGCAGAATTTCACGCTGATCAAAAATATTTATAATTTATATGGTCTCTGAAGCTTCCCTTTGCGTGTTACGCACATTATTGAAAAAAAAATAAATAAAACAATGTGAATATACGCCCAGGTTACAGTGGTGGGTAAAACAAAAAACCTTGATAGAATTTCTTCGTACGCTAAGGCGATCGCATAGTTTCCTTCGTGTTTCGAGTTCATTTTGTGCATTATTTAAGAACGTTTTACAGACGTTTGTTCTCTTTCTTTGAATTCAGACTCAAAGTTCTTCTATAAAGTAGAGAGTGTGAAAAGTCAAATTTCAATTTTCTGTCCTACGTCATCTGCAGCCTATCGTAATATCGTAAAATATCGAAAAACGAATAGAATACATACACACACGTGTTGAAGTCTTCTAAACGTGTTACGGTAAATAAATAAATAAAAATTACTTTCATATTTGTCTCTGTTAGCGTTTTTTTTTTTTTTTCTTTATAATATTTAAAAATACAAAAAAACATACGCTTGCAGTTACTGTTGCTAACAAGAAAAACTACAAGTTTTTGTGTTATTAAAACAAATTTCCCTACGTAAGTAAGCTCGTGTGGATGTCTACTTCAACATAAATAATCAAATGAAGTAAGTAAATGACTAAAATCGATTGCATTTAAAATTTTCACAAGTAGAGAAGAATTACTTGATTTTTTTCCCAGAACATAGAAAATTTTACCAAAAAAAAAAAAAAAAAGAAAAAAGTTTACTGAAACTGTTAATGCCGCCGAAGCTAAATGGAAACAGATTTTTGGCATACGAATGCTTTTCGACTTGCTTTTATAGGGAAATTTGTTCTTTAATTAGAATCCGACATTTCGACATTTAGAGAGCTAGAAAAATAAGTAAGAACCTCTATGGATTGTGACTAGCTTTGCAAGGATTTTTTTTAATAAAATCGAAGCCTTACCAGTCGTTGGCCACTACTTTTTCCATCTTTTAGACATAACATAAATAATATAATATTCGGGTTAAACAATTTTAGGGGAAACTTTTTCGACCAAAAACAAAGTTGCATTTATTTGTATTTATAGGCACTTGGCTAGAAAACTAAGACTATCGTGCGATGTAGATCGCAGCTAATCGACTTTAACGGGAGCTTAGAGAAGTCTCGATTTATCTCATGCAAATGCATACTTCAACTACACTTATGTCCTTTGCGCCATAATCATTGCTTTTATTCCTTTCTTTGTTTTTATGTTAGACCAGCTACTCAGGGGATATCCTCTATACATGTTGGTGCGGTGATGAGATGATGTGTCTTTGTACTACAGAGATATGTTATTTTCAAGCTCAAATTTGTTATTTATGTATAATAGCAAGTATTTTTTTTTTTTTTTTTTCAAAGAAAAAACGTGACGCGAAATCGATGCTTGTCTATCCGAGATTGATTCGTTTTATTCAATTTATGCGAAGAATAAGAAAAGCTCTGAAAAATAGACTAAAATTGAAATTATATCCGGCATTAGTCGCATCAAGATGTCATATTTAACCATAATTAAAGGAATTCAGTTATGAGTAAAAAAAGAAAAAAAAAGAAAAAAAAACAACCACATCTTTCTGTAACGAATGATACCATGTGATGTGAATCTTAGCCATTTATCAGAATCATGGCCTATATGATTTTTGATTTCGAATTTCGAATACGTGGGGAAGAAAAGCTTCGAAAAAGATGAGTGATTGATTTAGTTTATGGCTCGTCAGTCAATTGTCGAACGTCTCGAATTGTGATTTCTATTCTGAAACGCTACACACACACACACACACACACACACACGCAGAGTTCCTCAACGCATCTCTATCCGGCATGTTACTGTCGCTTGCATACTTCCTACGTGAGTGTGAGTCCTATTGTGGCATAACAACTAATACACATCTTGTAAAAAGATCCAAAATTTTTGATACCATAACGAATTGAAAATTTTATAAATTTTCTTCTCCTTTTCATCACGAATTGTTAATTAAAAGCAAAGTAAAATATGAATTATTGCAAAGGCAATATGGAATAATTAAAATATGCAAATTCAAAGCTCAAATGAGCGTTAAAGGCTCATCGGGGGCAGCCTAGACTAAAGCAAGAAAATAAACCATGTTTTTATTTGAATGGAAGGAAACTTGTAATATCTATTTGATAGCTCAAATATTTTATCGCAATTGAGGCAAAAAGTTGAAAAAATATATATATTATCTAGTTGATCGACAGTTAATCGATATGATTGCTGGCACTTACTTCAATCGCATTTACTGCCCTAATCGTTTTTCACGATAGGGAATATTCATAGCTTTACAATTAGCTTTAATCGTATCAGGTACTTTTATAACGAATCAAACCATGTGATGTCACTCTCAGCCACTTATGAGAATCATTGAAATAATTGAAATGTTATTGTTCATTCATTCATTCGCAATTTCAAATTCATTTAACCAACAGGCAGATCAGTTATATGAAAACAAACATAAAATATTGCAGAGAGATGATGTTTTCCTTCGGAATGAACTATGGATATGAGATTTCCTTGTCAAACGATCAAAAATTGTATTTTAAATAAATATTTTAAGATAAAAAAACTATGTTCGTAAGTTATATGAACAATGTTTTCATAAATTTTTGAACAAGTCTTTTTCGAGAAAGTGGTCCTGACTGTGTAAGATATTTTGTAAGCACATAAAAATGGGGCAAGGAGAGAGAGAGAGAGGAGGAACGATTAGACTATAGACTCCAAGAATACGCTCACATTGTTAATCCCTTCTAAAGTTAATCTATGATGATTGTTTGCTAAGAGTTAATAGACCAAATTTAAGTTGCCCTATACATCAATTCCACACAATGAGGCCGTATTAAAGGCAAGGCCTGGAGTATACATACGACTGAAGACATTTACCTTAGAACCTTAAGATATTTACGAACTCTGTGAATTGCGAGACATGAGCTCGCAGATAAATAATATTGTTATCACATATAATTTATAATTTATTTTAGTTTTTCTTCTCCTTTTTAGTTTTTGACCTCTTAACCTATTAAAAGCATTAATGTCTTTATTTTCCATTTTATTCATTGCTTTAGAATAAATTGACGACAAATTGAATTAACTGAACAGATAAATTAATTCTTGTGTTTTCTGCGTTGCAAGTGAATCTATGAAGAGTATCAAAGGCTGCGAATTCGAGATACTCTACACTTGGATTATTTAACGATGATGCAGGTGCAAAATCAAAAATAATAATTTGCCCTAAAAAAATGCAACAACTTTCAAGTTTAAAATTAAACATTTTTGATTCCATTCAAGTTAATCTGAAACTGTAGCTTGAACGATCTTCGAAATTCGTCGACTGCCCAAAATGGCCGAAATAATCTAAATATTTTGGTTTTTCTTGAATTCTTGCAATTCGGAATAAATAAATAAGAGTATTTTGATCAGAACCCTACGGGCCTATTTTTGCCCTTTATTTTTTCGTTTTGAGTAACAAGTCCGGTAGCAAATTTGCATACCAACGAATAGGTTAAGTTAAAAAAAAAAAAAAAACTGAAAAGAAAACTTCTCAAAAGTAAATAAAACATTGTAAGAAATGAAACAAAAAGAAAATTTTGCATTTTCTTGTAAATTTCTTTTTTATTCGTGTTTGTGCTTACCTTTACAGTTTTTCTCTTTGTTGTTGTTTTAGCTGTTTTGCACATTTATATGGAAATAATGAAAAACAAACAGAAAACAATGCTTGATGACAATTGCAATTGTTGCACTTTAAGCCCATAGACAGACAGCAATTAGTCTATTGTATGTGCTTAATACCCGTTGGCAATTACTGTCTGTCGCCCTTCTCTTACCATTCATTGTATGCTTTCTCTTCTCCGTCTCGCACTCTTTACACTTTATAGCCGGGAAACTTTTAAAACTGTCACATGCAATAAATTTTTGTCAACCCACGAAAACAAAAAGCGATTAAAAAAAAAGGTGAAAATATTAAAAGAAAATTTTATGAAAAAGTTTTTAAATATTTTCGTAATAAGTTAAGTATATATACATAAATATATACATATATATATATATATAGACATATACATGTATAATTGTAAGCATTCGAGAGATTACGCGAAATACAAATGCCTTTTAATGGATGTCGGTTGATTGCAACCCCCCTCCCGCCGCCCGAAGAAATGTGAGCTTCAATGCCAAAAGGCCTGAGCAGAGGTGGAACTATTACACATCTCGGCGGCAATAATTCCCTTAGCCCAGGGAAGTATCGTAACTTTACGCTCGAGAGAACTATTCTTTACGCCGTAGCTTCCCATGCTAATATTTGGGTATGTACTTGAGAGTGAAAACAAAAAGCTTACCACCTTCCATTAATAGGAGCTGATATCGTTATCTTAACTAATCGTACCCTGTTTATATCTGGCACAAAAACGTATGTTTTTTTTTTTTTTTTTTTTTAACATTTTTCTAGTTTGTTAACTTTTAATTTTCTACCAATGTTTTATTGAACTCTTCAGCCTCCCTTAGATAAACGCTTTAGCCGTTGACTTAAGCTGTTTTTTTTGTGTTTTTTTTTTTTTTTTTTTTTAATTTTATTTGTAGTTTCAACATTCAGCTTTAAGTAAACGGTTCTAAATGGTTCTAATTCAATGTTAATCTAATCCGTTAATACGTTTCGGACGTTTATGACGTAACTGGCTTACGTAAAGGCTTAGAATTACGGGACAAGACGACGAAAAATGTAAAGCCAGATGACATTTTTTCTTATATTTAATGAACTAGTTACGATTTTTTTTGTTGCTTTTTTTTTTTCCTTTACTTATTTAACACAATTAAATTTATTTACGACATATGTTGTTTATTCAAAAAGTTTTTTTTTTTTCTCTCTTTTATTTAAACTGAATACGGAGGTAAGTAAACGATAGGTAAACAAATGAAAAGGAAAACGCCTTAGAGTCGAATTTGTTGGACGGCTTTAAGATGATTTTTGCACATTTCTAAAAAGTTTATTAATTATTTTGATAAAAATTTGAATCGATATCGAAGTCATAAATTCGGTAAAAATTAAGTGATTGAACCCCTTACATCGTTTCATCTAATAAATTTCATTTATTTTCGCGACATAATACTACAAATTATACTTTGTTTTCATGCGATGGCACACTTTTCGCGGGAGGTCTTTACACGCAAGAGCGAAAAATTAATTTTCTTGCTAAAAATCTTGTCATCCTTCACATATTTATGTTCTTAAGCAGTAAAAATTACAATTTGTTCCTATATAAAAATGCACTTTTCACACGCGGTGGCATTTGCAAAATAGATCAATTTGACCCAAATTTATCAATGTTAATTTTCAATGTCAAATTACCTTTGTGGACCAATTTCTATTATGACTTTTAAAAAATAAGTACTTTTTGTCATATAAAGGCTTACAAGTTTACGTGGAAACGGTAAGATGAGACGAAATTGAAAAAAGATTAGCTGACCTAATAAAAATTTTCCATATCAATTATCTAGGCCGTAATGGTATGTACTCAGCGGATTTAAATCCGTATATACCCGAATGTATGCTATAAGTATTATGCAATGTGTTGCATTTTTTTTTTAAATAGGTTTATTTTCCTAATGGGATAAGCGCGTGCTTACAGACAAATCAATTTTCTTTTTATTCAAGTTTGGCCCCAAGCGATCTACAGGTCCATTTTCGTTTGATATATGAAAATGTACTGCTTGTAGGGATTTTTCGAGTTGCTGGCATAGATATCGACGGGTGCACAGATGGACAGACAGACACAAATTCATATGAAATGAAAACTCTAACGTTTATTTCTTCTTAATATAATGCACAATAAGTAGACAGCTATATTTTTTTGACAGGTCGGCTGTAATTGAACACCAAATCAATTGTTATTAATGCGTTAAATATAGTTAAAAAGTAGTAATCGAGAGTTACTTCGCATACATTATGACAAAGGAATATTTGTATGGATAGAAGCCAGCTTCCATCGTGACATTTGCCATTCTCATGTTTTTCATGTATTTTGAGATGTACTTGGAATGGCTTGACATCGTTGCTGCAAAATGGATTTAATGGATGGAGCGCCCTAATGTCATTTCAATTTTGTGTGATTGAAATGTTCTTGAATAGAGATCTTACTAAGCCTTGGAAAAATTTGTACCCGTTTTGGATCCTAGGCCACATTTTACTGACTATTAAAAAACTATGGATAGCGTAAGGCGATCAAAGTGAATGCTCTAGAAATTAAAGCACACTGTGCCAGCAATGACTCTTATTGCACGCGTATAAGTCTGAAAATAAATGATAGTCGAACGTATGCATTTTTCAACTTGCAGCAAATATTTGCTTTTCTTTGCATCATTAGCGTGTTTAGGGCGGCGGTTTGCTGAAAATGCTTCACAAATTTTGGTCAATACGTAAATATTTACGGCAATCGCTTCTCATTGAAAACTTTTACCATGTAATCTTGTAGTAAATTAAGAAAATATTTATTTTCATATCAGTGGCTGTCAATCGTTGACGTTTTTCCCCCTTCTCCTTTTATTAATTTTTATTTCCTACACCACTTGAGGTACAGAGACGTATATAACAATCGCAAAAATTTACGATTACGCTCCACCTTTGATTACTCCAATCGATTTGGAATCATATTCTGAATACATTTAAGCTTGTGTGTCTGTCTGTCTGTCTGTCTGTCTGATGTTGCTTCATGCATTTTAGTGCTGAAAATAAGTTAGTCGAGTTTGAAATTTTCAAGATATTTGAACGAAATTTTTGTATGCTGACGTGCACTGACGAACACTACTGAAAATAGATAGAAATATTTTTGAAATGGATGGAAGAGGGAGAGGTCATTTAATCGTTACCTCACCTCACCATAAACTCTTTACTTCTTTAAGAATTCAAAACTCAAGATTAGATGAAAAATAACGTGATAAGAATTTTCTATGCCGAAAAAAGATATTGACATATATTCCAACTCTATAAGAAGAAGATAGATTTATTAAGGTTTTTTCTGCGTAAAAAAGGTGTCGCTCGGTTGATGACATAACACTTAAGAGAAATCAAACGTTTAAAATTTGCCGTGAATTGCCCTGAAACTTTCCGCGCGAATAAATTATTTTACACTCAATAAGTGTGTGGATTAATCGCTGATTATTTAAAGTTATGACAAGCCGAGTAAGGCAGCACGAATAAAATCATTATTATATTACAAATTGGTTAGTACAAAATCTTGAAAAACACAATGCAAATAACAGTAACATTTCTTGTCAGAGAGTCTGTAATCAAGTAAATTTATGGCTTCGGGATATCAATCATAAAGTGTATATCGTCTTGCCTACCAGCTTGTAACACATTTGGAATATGAATTGACGATCCCATAAGCTATGCACATATACTACACCTGAAGACGCGAATTGTTGTACTGATTTAAAAATGTCTATCTATCTGTCCGTCTAATCAAGTCATGATTTGCTTTTCAAAAGCTTGTGTAGAGAAAAACAACAAATGTAAAGGATTCACAATTTCCTTCATTTTGTCAAGTCAAAGCAGTAGAGTTTCTAACTTGACAATTTCTTCGCAAAGAAGTTCGTACAACAATTTTTCCTATTTCCCTCATCATATAAAAAGTTAAAATTAGCAATTACTAAGAAGAAATTGATGAATGTGCTTTTGAAGACTCAAAACTATAGAGTTTTTACCCGGCTTTTAAAGTTTCCTTTGCAAAAATATTGATTCGTCCGCATGGAATTGTATACCCATACGGTGAGATGAATTAATGGAGCCTTTCGCAAAAAGTGTCATTAAATTGTAATGAAGAAATATGGTTTGAAGCATCGGCATATTCAATGATTGGATAACCGCCCTATCGTATTATGATGGCAACCGTTTCCTGAGCATTAAACGAGTCGAGTCAAGCTGAATCTAAATTCTTTTTCGTGTTTTTTCTTCTTCAAATTACATTTTATTACTTCGTCAGCCTTTACCCTTATACGCTCACGCGAACTAACAATTTCTTTACTGTTCTTTATTAGTTTAAATTTTAATACTTTCTGACCTTCGGTAAACCATAAAATGTTATGTGAGCGATATTAAAAAACGTTCTTAACGGAGTTGTCTTGTGTTGTGCTTGTGATATATGAATTAAGCGGAATGCGAATTGGATATGGCTTAAAACCGCTACGCTCACTAAATAACGAAATTGTCAACTCTATTGCAAAATTTTATTTGGAAGATCTCTTCGGAAATTTGATTTATCGTAATATGCAAAATTCTTCTAATCTCTGCAGCTGAATTAATCGAAGAGTTAAACGAAAGCAATTTTAATATTAAGATTAAGACCAAAAAAATAAAAAAAAATAAAAAAACGAAAGGCATCAACATCTACAGCAACATTCACGGTGAAAACATTATGAAATAAATAAATGACACGAAAAACGAAAAATCACGTATAAAGCAAGTTTTCATTGTTGTTGTCTTTGTTATACTTATTTGCTGATTTTTTCTAATGTAGAGCAAATGTGTACAAAAAAAACACTATAAGCATGAAAATGAAAATAATAAAAATGTTGCAAAATATTACGAGTTCAAGAAAACAACAGGAAAAAAAGAAACAAAAAACAAAACGAATCATGCACAAAATGCATTCACTTACATTATATTATATATTATATTAAAAACAAAAAAAAAGAATTTTTTTTTTTAATACACAAAAAAAGAGCACCACACTTATACAGCCGGTATCCAAGCACGTTCTATGACATAAGAATTAAATGAAGAATACATAACGTCTAACGCTCTTAAAAA
>NW_023998414.1:14822563-14826391 GCF_014805625.2 Glossina fuscipes | reverse complement strand
TCGTAGAAATAAATAACTGAATGAAGAAGCGGTTAATAAGGCCGTAAGTGAGGATCTGGAATATTCACCATCCAAGTTACACAGCACATGCGTTACAGTTAAAACTTTGTTTTGCCCGCTATTATCTAATGCGTTGTTTATCTGCGCGATTGGCTTAATTCGACTTTTTTTTTTTTTGATGCGATTTGGTTTTTGCAGCTTTTTTCCCGCGGTGTACGCGTGTGTAAAGAAAAATCGAGAACGACAAGCATAACATGCATGTATTCAATTATGTGCACTTTGAAAAATTCTGAAAATCTGCTCGATTAAAATGAGAAATGAATATATTTGAAAATGTTTCCATGCGTAAATCAATTATTTAGTTTGTTTTGAAATCACTTTCTCGCTATTTCGTTAACTTTGTTACATTTTTTACGCGAGACTTTTTTGATGCGGTTCACCTCGACGAAAAATCTTTTGCTATAGCTATTTATGAAGTTTCTGAATATATTATCAGTTTTTATTAGTTCCTTTCCCAAGCGGCTCCTATCTGCCATGCAGAAGCGAGTTTACCTGTATATAAATATACATGTATATTTCGAGTTAAATCGAGTTTTTAGCGCAGCACAACCCATGAAAAGCATGCTCTACGTGAGCTATTTGTAAATGCTAAGCTAGAAAAATTATTATTATTTATGATAGATAAGCTATGAACGTTTGCCAACTAACTTCTCGATTGAAGAAACATTATAGTTGCGTTAAGTAAACTTATCATTCCTTTTTTTATTACATCATTTATCATGTTACATTTAATTAGATTGCGTCGCTCTATAAAGACTTACATTTTATAAGGACCCTTAGCTTATAGATCTATGTGATCGAAATTTCACATAGTTCATTTTTATATTGAATTACTATTGAGAGCGAATTTTCGCTACGAAATATTTAAAAATTATATCTTTTTACAATGCAGTCGCTTACTTCTCGTAAAGACGAAGGGGAATAAAAAAATTCACTAATCGCGTCTAAATGTTTCACTTCAATTTAATATGCCGACCCGATACGTTAATGTGCTAAACTTCGCCAAAATGTTTTCGAAAATCTTATGAATTGATATTAGACGGACGGACAGACCTATAGACAAATGAACTTGAAATAATTCAGAAAATGGTTTCGTACCGATTAATGAAATGAAAGGTGGATCCATCTTAAGTACTTCTGCACGTTACATAGATTTGAACTTAACAGCCAGAACCGCAGGTGGTTTTATCTTATAATGGCAAAACCAAAAAATTAAGCTATTGCTATTAGTTATCATCCAGGGTATGCGTGTGTAATTACTGAACGTATGGAGTGTGCAACCTTTGTAAAAAAAACATTTGAGAAGAACATAACCTTAAAGGGCATTAGAAGTTGGTGCCAGGGACATTTAATTTCATTGCGATATGATTGCGCTCCCATCACCACAACTCCACGTATGTACCAACCCATGTATCTATTCCACATGATCTACATGATGGGTGGCGTGTGCCTCTTTATTAACATTAATAGTAACATAAAATAGTTTTAAATAATAATTGTTTTCTACAAATATCGCATTTGCTTAAGGTGTAATGCATTGCAGGAGAATCTAAACATTTATTAACTTTCGCACTTTTATATATGGAACCACAAGTCTTAAGACTTTTTTCAAATTTTTACATTCGAAAACTCGTAACTATCTTTTTCTTGCTTACCTTTTCTTGCACCTTGCACATACGCTACAAACAATACGCTATATATTTTGAAAAAATTCAAAAAAGATTGCGTCGATTTGAAGTTTCTTTTTCGAACCAACGGGCGTACAATCCACAGAGTTTAATTTATCAGAAAGATGGATCAATGCGATCGGAAGCGAATTTTTTGTTTTAAACTGGAGTTGAAATTTAGAAAGCGATCGAATGAGCAGCAGCGTCTTCTTAAACTCGAAACGGGCGATGGAAATCTTTTATTGCGTCTGAACTCATTTACGAGCTTTGCTGGATTCTATATATAAAAATTCGAAGAAAGGAACCTATTCAAGCTTTTAAGCATACAAAAAGTAACACTCAGGCGTTGCGATGTGGTTTTCGGAGGTCGCTTAAAAAAAGTACAAGATAAGTGATGATAACTTTATATGGAATCCGAAATAGATATATTTTGCATTAATATGTGAGAACAGCTCGTCCTTGGAGGATTGAGTTTTTTGCAAAACTTGTACATAAATAACTTTTTATTCCTTATTAGACTGCTTTCGAACGATCTGGTCAATTAATAACATAATGGTGCGACATGAAATCGAAAACGACAACATTTACGAAGTGAAAGTGTTAGGCCTTTTTTGAAGGTATTTGAAGGTCTTTGTGAACGAACACGATTCACTATTTTGTGAACGTTAATGGTGACGCTTTTTTGTGAAGATTCAAAACAGTGTTCGTACGGATTGCAAATTCGTCCTTCGCTCATTAAACTGTATTATTGTGTATTTGTGTACTGTGTATTTCCTATTTATGAGACGTTTTCCATGCAAATACCATAAGTCCTTTTTTGACAAAAAGGTAGTTAATGATAATGAAGAATTATCATAGAAGGCTAAAAGCTTTTTACCTATAAACAGTTGTCAGCAAAAAATCTCTCAAACTTTTCATCATTCCGTCAACATAAGCTTAAGTAGTTAATCAAATTACAGATATAACTGCTTTGAAAGCGGTGGAAAATGGTGATGTAACTGTCTTGAAAGTGGTCTAAGTCCACTTTCCGCAAGCACATGATATTTACTCCGAAAATAGTATCAAATATAATGCTAGAATTTCTGAAAAATTCTACCATATGATGGAAAATGTTTCCCATTGTGCAACCAAGTAGATCCAATATAGTTGGACGAGGTCGACCATTACTTATCCTACACCACTTCGCCTAGTACAGTTATTCGCTCGTTAATAATGCATTGAAAATTACATATTATTCGCATGCAAAGGTATATTTTTCGTGAAAGCCCGTATATTGGAGGATGTCGAAAAAATGACATGACGTAATCCAAATTTAACAAACCTAATTTACGTCCAAGAAAATTTATTACTTTACAGTTTTCGTCATAAATATAGAAATTAGACTTTCTCTCCATATAAGGACTTGCTTTCCATGATAATCCCTATGTATGTTGGGGTCTAAAGCATTGACCTATGTAATTCAAATTCCCTACTGTTCATTTTGTATGCTACATTGACAGTATGGAGCAAATTTGATCATAAAATATTAGAAATGAAATATTTTTCTGAAGGAATTACCATCCATGGTATATATTATCTGGAGTGGAGTCTACGAAGTAGACCCATGTAATTCAAATTTGGACCACTTAGTTTTTATGTCAAATTACTATCATGAACAAATTTTCATCGTAACACATTAACAATTAGCATTTTTTGATATATAAGGGCTTATATATCCTGAGTAGTCTTATATGCGATGATATGCAAACTATAGATCTATGTGTTCCAAATTCGGTAACGTTGACTTCTTTGTCAATTTACAACTATGAACCAATTGTCACTATGAAATATTGAAAATTAGTCATAAAGATTCAGCGGTTACATGAGAGATGGTTAAAAAAGTTACCCAAAAATTTTATACCAATTTAGAATGTCAAACTACTATCAGACAGTGAGTTAGTTTTATCAAGAAAGTTTGAAAAGTGCAATTTTTTTTCCATATAATGGCTTTCCAAAATTAGACATTATATGGCGAATGGTCTAAGCAGTGGAGCGATCGGAACCGTTTTCAATAGTTGCAAAGCAAGTCAGTGAGCTAAATTTCATCAAAATATCTCCAAAA
>NW_023998414.1:14721953-14822553 GCF_014805625.2 Glossina fuscipes | reverse complement strand
TTTTGGAGATATTTTGATGAAATTTAGCTCACTGACTTGCTTTGCAACTATTGAAAACGATTCGGACCACTCCACTGCTTAGACCATTCGCCATATAATGTTTAATTTTGGAAAGCCATTATATGGAAAAAAAATTGCACTTTTCAAACTTTCTTGATAAAACTAACTCACTGTCTGATAGTAGTTTGACATTCTAAATTGGTATAAAAATTTTGGGTAACTTTTTTAACCATCTCTCATGTAACCGCTGAATCTTTATGACTAATTTTCAATATTTCATAGTGACAACTGGTTCATAGTTGTAAATTAACAAAGAAGTCAACGTTACCGAATTTGGAACACATAGATCTATAGTTTGCATATCATCGCATATAAGACTACTCAGGATATATAAGCCCTTATATATCAAAAAATGCTAATTGTTAATGTGTTACGATGAAAATTTGTTCATGATAGTAATTTGACATAAAAACTAAGTGGTCCAAATTTGAATTACATGGGTCTACTTCGTAGACTCCACTCCAGATAATATATACCATGGATGGTAATTCCTTCAGAAAAATATTTCATTTCTAATATTTTATGATCAAATTTGCTCCATACTGTCAATGTAGCATACAAAATGAACAGTAGGGAATTTGAATTACATAGGTCAATGCTTTAGACCCCAACATACATAGGGATTATCATGGAAAGCAAGTCCTTATATGGAGAGAAAGTCTAATTTCTATATTTATGACGAAAACTGTAAAGTAATAAATTTTCTTGGACGTAAATTAGGTTTATTAAATTTGGATTACGTCATGCCATGTTTTCGATATCCTCCAATATACGGGCTTTCACGAAAAGTATACCTTTGCATGCGAATAATGTGTAATTTTCGATGCATTATTAACGTGTAAATAAGTGTACTAGACGAAGTGGTGTCGGATATCTAATTGTCGGCCTTGCCCGACTATAATCTTCTCACCTGTTTTAAATTGTATTTATCTAATTAAGGGTTCAGTTCTCTTCTCCTGGAAAGCCAATTGCAAAATAGTAGAATACTTGTTATATTTATATATATACTATATATTTTGGCATTTATCATAGATCAGTGACGAGGCTCGCTTAAATTGAGATAACTTTTACAATTCGAATTTCGAATGCAGCCTGAACAGATTCAGAATAAGAATCAATCGTCATTCTTAGTAATAGTAAGGAAATGTCAAGCTGTGTAGATTTTGGATGCTTTTTAATGCATCAAGATGCGCTATTTTTGTACCGATCAAGCATATTGAAGAGTGAACGGTACCTCAATATTGCCTCAGTTAGAAGTATTTTACCGGGAATTTGAGTCTTTAGTAAATGGAGATTGTAAAGTAAATAGATGAGATAGAAATACAAAATTTCGGTTGCCAGGTATTGAATGTAATAAATATACTGCAAATTACTGCACTGATCTCGCGTCGGTGTATGGTGGTCGAGATCGAGTAAATTCAATATCTCTTGATTGTTGACTCGTATAAAATTGCTCTCAAGTACTTGTTCAGATTACGATCGCGCTTACTCGATAGCGACAGCTACTGGCCGGAAATCGGCCATTGATTTTAAAGCACTTGTTTGGCAGTCAAAGAAATGTTGTTTGTTTCTTGGTGTGAAAGAGGTAAGCGCAAGTCGTCTTCTCCCTTTACTTCATCTTGGAGTAGTTTCAGTTATAAGTTCAAAGTTCTTTTATGAACATTTTATTAGCAAAAAGGTAGCGAAATAAGCGACGATTAGAATTGAGTATATGATCTCATAACATAATGTCTTCCAATTAATTATTGATATTATCGGGTCAAATAGAATTATATTAAAAAGATTTATTTTAAGAAATTTATCCATGTCTATGTGTTTTTCAATAATCAATATTGTTAATGTGATCAGCAATTATTTCTTTTCTTTTTAATTTACTTAAAAAATTTCACTGACTGCGTTATTACACTCACTGAATGACCTGTTTAACGCTTATATATCATTCTTTACTTTTTTTTGTTATGCTTTATTGCTTGTGAGAACCTCTTCTTTCTCTTGGTGAAAACGCATACGAACATGCACAGAATTTAATTGTCTTATAATTATTTATACGTCTCCAGACAACTTGACGTTTCAATAGTTTGCCAATTGTTTTATGTGTGTAAAGTGATTGATATCAGCGGTCAATAAATTATTGCATTTAATGTTACATCCATCACTACAGAAAAGAGTCATACTATTCCTATTGATCAGCTTGTAATCCCCAAAGTATGTATACGTTCTTCATTTTTAATCAATAAGTGCTTCTGCGATGAATTACATTATGTTAGACGTTGAAGAGTTGGTCAGTCTGTCCATTGATTGGTGTTTCTTCATTGTCGTTGATTGTAAGCGCAATAAATATCAAAATTTCGCTCTTAATTAATATTCATGGGACAACTTTTCCTATAGATGTGTGTTCAATCCGCTTGCAAATGCATCCACAAATTTCGGGGAGCATTTATCATAAAATACACTTTTGCGAGTCTAGACATTTGTGCTCTAACCTATATGCTCTGATTAGAGGCGAGACTTGCCTGCTTGCTTTTAATTTCTTTCTTTGTGTAGATTTCTTTGTCTTTTATATTGCGCGAGTGCTTGCGTAACGCCTACGTAAATATATACATCTACATATGTATATATATATATATGTGTTAGGTGCTTGCATGTATTGTGATAATTTTTTCAATTGAAAAAGATTTTTATTACGCAAAATTGTTACAACGTATATCAATCAAAATATTTTCCATGATTCCCTACAACTTCTTTCATTCTCCTGGCAACAGGGCGACACCGTGTCGAAGGGACGATATTGCCTTGGTAACGATCCAATCATCGGCCCATTTCCGCCTTTCTTCAGCATTTTGAAATTTCGTGTGCCAGCTAAGCCATGCTGCATCAATCTAAATAAGTGGTAATCGAAAGGTGCTATGTCTGGTAAGTACACTGAGTGTTGCAGAATCGAACTGCAACAATGTATCTTTGACATCTCCGGCAACGTGTGGTTGAGCGTTGTCATGCAAGAGGATGACTTTGCTATATATTTCACTTGGGTGTCGATATGGATAGCTCTCCTGGAGTAACCCAAGACTTTTTGCGCTTGGGATTGTCGTATTAGATCCATTTTTCATTACCACACGCAACACGCCAACGCGAACTCTTCTTTTTTTACCCGACAAGCAATGAATCCGCGATGTTGAAACGATTCGAAATGACATTGCCCTCCTCTTGGAGCTTTACCAAGCTGATCGAAAGTTTTTCACAACTTTGAGCTGGGATTTCGCCTAATAAGTCTTGCAAGTGATTGCCTTCGGAATTTGTTTGGTTCTCCAGTCCCTTCTTTGTCATTGATTTGATTAAATTCAAAACTTTTAAATTATTGAAACCATGAAACGGACAATTGGGATATAATGGGGCAGCATCACCGTAAGTTTTTGAAGGCGTTTGATAGTCGCCGACAGCAGATTTCTTCAAATTACAAACAGCCCAAGTAATGTCGAAAATGCAATTTTGACCGTTCCATGATTTGCGTCTGTATACACTGAATAACTCAATAATACTAAATGGAAAACTGTTATTTTATGGTTCGCATTACTTTACCGTTTTCACTAATGGATTTCGCTTATCAAAATACATGCAAGCACCTATATATATATATATATAGGCAAACCTCGTATAACACGTGACTTGTGAAACACAGTTTCGATGCAACACATTATAAAATTTGCAATTGTTATGACACAATTTTGATATGGCCCGATTTTGAAAAATCGCAATTGTATTCCACTAGATGTTTTTCAATTGCAGTTTACTTTTATTTTTATTTTATCGTTAGTAAAAAAAGTTGCAACAAAACATTAAGAAAAAAAAAATTAACTGCAATTTTTGATGAAAATTCATTTTGTAATCGTTTGTATTATTTTTTTTCATATATTTTTAATTTTTGTATTTCACCATAATGTTGAATTATGTATATATACATATTTATATATATATATATATATATATATTTTTTTTTTTTTTTATAAAGATTTGAAGTCAACTTTATATAAAATCGTATGTATAACTTAAGACTTGGTGTTTGATTGGATACAAAAAATATATTTCGATGCAACGCGAAAAACGTCGCCCTAATGTACATTGTTTCTAAGTTTAAGTCTAATATTTTTCTACGCAACATCTTGGTTTTAAAAAATTAATAAATAAAAAAGTTTCGATGCAGGATGGTAGGAACTAACCGCGTTATGCGAGTAACGCCTTACATATATAAATATTTTTTTTGTATTATTTTTTAAAAAGGGGTTACAACTTGTTAACTCTGCGCCACCAGAAAATATGAAATGAAAACATAAGTCAACGAAAATGACCAAAAAGAAGAAAAAAAGAATCGAGAGCAAAAAAGCTGTGACACACAGCATGAGCGTTAAACGATGTCGGTACTGTATGCGATATGGCATATGACAGTTTTACTGTACAACACGGTTGAGAAGTGCAAAACAAAAAACGAAAAAAGGCCGACTTTAAATCTTGCAAAGCAAAAAAAATAATGAAAATAATGGAAAAACTAAAAACGAAAATGCAAAAGAAAAAGAAAAGAAGAAAACGTATCAAACAAAATAATAAATGTCCATGTGGATGTATCTATACGTACGCGTCGTATGCATTTATGTAACGGTTACTATGTGCGCTTGTAAGCAAATCTTTTGCTAACACACTTACTTAGTTTATTGTATGTTGGTTGTTATTCCCTCAGAAAAAGCTGCCTATGTTGTAAATTAGCTGTTAACGTAGAGCCGTGCATACATACATACATACATATACGCATGGAAACATTCATGCATGCATGCATGCATACATACATACATACATAGTATAGTAGTATAGCACAACTGAATGATGAATCGTTGACGAAAACTTGCAAAAAAGCAAAAGCAAAAACAAAAACAAAAATCAAAATAAAAAAAGCGATCACATTTATTTACTGTAGACAACAATATAATTCATTGCAATCAAACATCATCACAGCTTACATATATGAAGATATATTTGTGCATATATATTCATAACTATATATAAATCTTTATATGGCTGACTGTATATGTATGTAATAATGTATTCATATATTTTGTACATACATACGAGTACTTACAAACGTATCAATTTGTATGATTAAATTAATGTTTCATATACAGTGAATATAAATATATATATATATATATATATATATATATATATATATATGTGAGTTTGTGCGTTTGTGTGTTTATGTGTTTATATATTTATGCGTTCATATGCGTTCACTATCCATCCATCCATTCATTCATTCATTCATTCATCTAACCGACAGCCAAGTCTGTCATCAGTTAGTTATAAATTATGTTATAAACTGATGCACTCAACTACATCTGAATACATTATATGCTTATAGAAGAAAAATTTTACAATTAAAACAATTGAAAGACAACAATTGTGAGTGTTTTTCTATATTTAGCGGCTCTCGCAACAGCAGCAGCAGCAGCAGTAGCAGCAGCACCGGCAGCAGCAGTAACAAGAACGTTTGTATTTTAGTGTAAATGAAATGTAAGAAAAGATGATTATGAACAGACTGATGGACAACAATAAATGCAATAAATGCGAATAGTAAGCACATAAATCATCGAACCAATTCTCTCACGGCTTTCGTGAAAAATATCATTGAATGTTTTAATTTAAACATTTTTTTTTTTTTTTCTGTCTACCACTATAGAGACCTTATATTTAGTCTCAAGTTATTTATTGAGTTGAAATAGATAACCTTACATTTGTTTGTTTATAAGTTTTGACTGTTGGTTCATGTATTCTTTTATCTCATTATTTGTCCATTATTTGTTTCCTTGCTGTTATTATAAAGCTTTGCATTCACTTAAGTTTAATAAAAGCAAAACAAAACAAAAAGAATTAAAACTTGACAAGAAGAGAATGTAAAGTAAAAGTGATAAGTGATCCAATTGCTAGCGTTCCTCTGCAATGGATATGCGTAAAATTAGCACGCAATCTTGTTTCATTTCTCCAAAAGTAGAGTGGAGAGGGTGACTATTCGGAATTATTTTCGAGGTTAATTAATATAATTAAGAAATTTATGAAAATAAATTGAATTTTTATTAAACGAAATTCTTTTCTTTCCCGCTTTTATAATCAGTAAAAGCAAGTTTCTCAAGAGGGTTTTATATGATCAGGAGAAAATATATTTTACTATTCGACTAATTAGGTGTAACTTTTTGTTTTTCTTTTGTAAATGTTTGTGAGGAATTCCTTTTATCTGATCTGATCTCCTGATCTGTTTTAGCAAAAGCGCAAAATTTTTTTTTCTAAAACTTTTTAAACATACTCACAACACAATGTCATAATTTTCTATGAAATATTTTTATGTTTTCACTTTATAAGGAGAATTAAAAAGAACGCTGCGGTCCGCTCTTGTATCACTTTGCTTCGTTCTGTGATTCATATAACGAATTTTCATTTTTCAAGTGATCTGATCTGAACACTGAAGTCGGGTGCACAAAATTTCATCGAAATATCTCAAAAGCTGCGACCTGTAGGTTGAACATAAAGATACAAGGCGGACAGATGGACAGACAAGCTTAATTTAATTGCAAAGATACTTGAATGCACATTACCTTTTTTCCGTCAAAGGGAAACGTGTCGATTAATTGTGTGAGAACGTTCACGCATGTTTGTTCTTTGAAATGTTTGTACCCGATTTTAGATCAGCTTGTAAATGCTTAATACTACACTTTTTTGCGTATTTAAGAAGTTATCGTAAGCTTAAGCCATTATGAGAACGTAGAAGTCAATGTTACGTGTGTGTAATGTAGGTTGAAGGAAGAATTCATCAAGAGAATTTCTTAAATCTGGCGAGGTCTTCAAGCAATAGATCGTATATGTGATGAGTTCAGCAAATCAGTTTCGTCCGATATGATTGATGGCAATAAAAAAAAATTTCCGAAAATTAAATTTAATTTCAAAAAACCTTCTATAGAAATATTTAACAATATATTTATATATATGTAATCGCACTTAAGTCATTAAATATCACGTAGATACATTTGTTCGTATTTGTATTTTTTACATGTCATGAGAAATTTTTCTTAGAAAATAAAAATTGGCAATAAAATTACAAATTACAAGATCTGTGTATTCGTGTATACATGCGTATATGTGTGTGTGTTTGTTTTTGTGTATATATTTGTATATTTGTAATAGGCCTCCTGCTTGGAATTAACTCACAATTAAAAATATAACAAAAATTATTCATACTTTTAATTTTTCTTCTCCTTCTTTGCTTGTATATATAGTACATAGAAGGTATACTCAGTTCATTAGAGATTTTGTAACTTGTACTTGAAAATACGAGCCTAATAGATCTATTAAACTATCTATACATCCAATGGGATTTCAATACTGCTGTTCGCGTACCACACAGATTGTGTCAAACATTGTATTTTGTTGGGTTTTTTTTTTTTTTTTTTTTCCATTTGCTTAGGAATCAGCTAAAATGATTAATATATGTTTGCCCCAATGCACAATTACAAACCTTTGCGCATATGAATTCAACATTTAAATGAAAGTATTTCCTTTACATCATACAATCCGCTCTTCGTAAATGTGATGTTACATGCGAGATATCTTGTGTTACGAATGAATGAGTACGTTATGTTAATCAATAGCTTATACTATAGATTATGTTACAAAAATTGTTAAAATATTTGCGCATAAAGATTGCTGCTATGAGAGATATGCCGTACACTTTGAGATGCTTACAGTAGCTTCATATAGGAGGGTAACAGATCTAACGAGATTTACATGATTATTATGATAGACTTTAACAAAAGACCCTGCCTAAATCTTCTAGGTTCTCACATCTTATTTAGCTCAATTGTATAGTGGAAAAAACAATGTAAGTTTATCATATTCCCATAAAGAAAAAAAAAAGAAGGTAAATAAATAAAAAACAAATACTTTATTAGAAATGAGAAAAAGAAAAAATTAAAAAGGATATGTTCAGTTTAAGTCGAAGCGTGCAACGTCTGGCTTTCCTTTTTTTCGTGCAATGCTCGCTTGCAAGATGGACCGAAAATACATTAGCTCGTATATATTTTGTATAATATTTTTGACGAATTTCATAACATATATTAGGTAATTATTTTACAAATATATTCTGGCGAATATTCGATCCGTCTACAAAAATTATTTCTCTATTTCTCTCTCTCTCTCTCTCTCTCTCTCTCTCTCTCTATCTATTTCTCTCTCTCTGTCTGTCTCTCTCTCTTTCTCTCCCGCTCTCTTTACGTCTTTTATTTCAGCAGATGGACGAACGTTACGCAGAAATGTGTACACATGTTCAAATTTATTCCACTAGTTCTCTCTCTCTCTCTCTCTCTCCGGCTCTCTTTTCTTCTTTTATTTCAGCAGATGGACGAACGTTAGGCAGAAATGTGTACACATGTTCAAATTGATTCCACTAGTGTGTCTGGTATGGGGGAGGGGGTCTCCCCTGCATATTTATAGGCTACACAAGCCATTACTAAATTTAATATATATCCCCAGTCGTAGGTATAGAAAATTAAAAACCAAAACTGGTTCCGTATTTGTGTTGTCAATTTATTTGTAATTTGATGTGTTTTGCGAGTGTTTAAGGGAAAAACTTAATTAATTATGTTGCACTCTCGAAACAGTTTGTAAAATATTCAAAATACTAGATATGCACGTTGAGCTTCTCGAAATATTTCTCATTGACTTGCTCTCGTCTATTTTAACGAGTGCACTGTTATATATGATTGCAACGTTTGATGACGATGATCATCAACCGCAGAGTCATTTGAACAAACGTTTGCATCAACGTTAAGCACAAAGAAAACAAACGAAACAAGCAGATCAAACAGCCGACAAACATATATGATTACATTAGAGTGCACACAGGCACAAATTTGAAACCTAGTCACTGTAGATAAATAAGATTGAGAAAATCTGTGTTTTCTATATGTTTGTATGCATTTAGTTCGGTATGGAACACAAATATTAGCAAACATACACACACACACACACACACACACGATGATATACGCTTTCTATCGTGTAGCCAACGTATACATTATAGTATTTTTTTTTTTTTTATCTTTTAAAAGTAAGCCGATGTATCAACGTTACGCGTGTTTCGTCCGGCCGAAATGCTCCCTCCATGTATATGTCTTTGTTTTCTTTTAATGAATTTACTTTGAAATTTATATAGTTTTTGGTGAAAAGAAAAAATCTTCTTCTCATAATACTTTTCTAAGTATGTGCAGATGTAGTTCATACAAACAAACAAACAAACAAACATGCATACGGACATACATACATGAATGCATAAACGTTAAGCTTCTTCTATATAGCGCTGGGTAATGTTGCGGAAATTTTTCTCTTACGATTTATATGCGCAAATGTCCAAATGAATGAATACAATTTTAAATTGAATTTTCGTTTATTACAATTTTCTTAGAAATTTTATTTATTCGTTGAGAGTATAAATTTCATTATTTTAATTTTGCCTCTCATTTATTTATTTATTTATTTATTTATTTATTTATTTGTTTCTTTGGTTTTATTTAAAATTATATTAAATCTAATTAATTTACATTTCATTGTTGATGCATGCGGGTCTTTTCTACTTAAATCTCTCTTCCCTTCCCTTTTAAGCCTATATGCCCGCGGACAAGGAAATACAACCAATTGCAGTGCACTACAATAGGTCAGAATTACAGTGAAGATTATATATGAAATGTTTCAATTAATTGCTTAGCATAACACAGATTTTGTTGACTTGTAAAAAAAATATTTTCTTAAGATTTCATCATCCATCTGCTTTTATCCATAAGGTCTTCTTGTTTGAGAGATTGAATGATTGCTTCAGAAACACTTTAAACAGATTCAATTAATTTTTCTCCCTCTCGGTAATTTTTGGGACTTAATCGGATCTTCTTTTACGGCGGATACGGTATTAAGCATCTTCCGTTCAATTTCTTAAACTCTTCCGAGATCGCAAAGAGTACGAAATAATTGCAGCTGCATGCAAAAATATTAAAAATTTTTCTGGTGAAAAACCCATTATACCTAAGGACACCTTTTTCTCGCGTTCACTAGTGGGTTAGTCCAGTGTTTCGAAGGCATTAATGTATGCATCGGAAGTCTCATAAAAGCTATTTATTCTTGATTACTCATAAGAGGCGTAACTGGAATTATCATTTCTCTCAGTCCGCGTGGCGGATAGATTCGCGACTATCAAGTCAGTGTTCGCGGGTTTAAATCTCATTACGGTCCAATCTAGGTCAAGACACAACCCACCCACTAGGCTATGACCACTTTTTGTCGATTTGTCTGTCGTCACTTCCTTCCGGATCTCACTGTATTGCATGTTTAGAGGACATTTCTTAAGTGAGTGGTTATACTTAGAGAAAAATCAAAATCCGTCCTTTCGCTCCAGTCGCTATAATGACTTTCGAACCTGCCCTTTTACAAGTTTAAACTCATATTTTGTTTCTTACAACTCCCAACGCAAGTTATGCTTGAACGTCACTTCAATTGATCTGTGAATCCGGCCCTAGTTACTAAACAAGTAATTATTTGCCTCCTTTTTTTTTTTTTTTTTTTTTTTGCTAAACTCTGTCTTCATAATAGCGATTATTTTTAGAGATGAGCATAAAAGTGCAATTATGTCTTCAATTTTTGCGATATGTTCGACATATCGACGTATTGAGCGATTGATTACTTCGTCTATATTGCAATCAAATATCGTACATATGATTGAGCGTTGATGAGCATTCGGAAATATGGCTTAAGATAAATGCGAGTTCTTTCTGTTGTTAAATTGTGTCCACAATTATCTCATTTCGGCCATAAAATGTGCGCAGCAAAAACTGTTCGCTTTTCGTGTACGTAAGAATGAGGAACTTATGTCAAATTTGTTCGTCATAATATGAATCGCCAAACAATACCACACTTTATTTCCTAACTAATAATTTGCTGAGAGCATTGCCTTATTCGAGAAGAAGAATATTGACAGCGCGTAACGCGTGCAGTTAGTTAAACTAAGATATGGCAGCAACTTTGGCGTGGCCAGACTCGTTCAATTCGCGAAAGTTCAACTGTTAAGAGCATTACATTTTTGTGATTTATTTCACTTAGCGTAATGCTTATTGGTGGCCATATCCCATATCCATATTTTGTGTTTTGTTTAATTTACTTACGAAATATTATGAAAAGAAAAAAAAAATGTGCTCATCATATAGGCAGGTGTACGAGAAATAAAGAAGACATTTTTTGTTTCTGGTCGCGCAAAGGGTTAAAATATAAATTTCTAATCTTTTCGCAATTATATTGTTTATGACCAACAGCTGGAACAGTGGAGAAGCAGACTTCTCACTTATTTCGTGTGCGCATTACCTAACTGTTTTCTTGTTTTTAATATATAATATAATCTATTCTTCGAAGTTTCACCAAGCATTTGGTTGTATTTTGTTTTTTTTTTTTGTTTTTTTTGTTCGATTTCATTAGATTCGTTACATATTTAATGTTAATTTTCTGCAGTTGCATTAAGACAATAATTTTTATAGTATTTGTAAACAACTTGCCATATTTACAGACAGATACAAATAGATAGCATATAATTTATTATAAGAATGAATACAATCAAAAAAAATGTATTTTTGTTTTTAGATTATTATTTCAAAAAAAAAAAAAACTTTTTAAACAATTTCTAAGCAATTGAATAATAAATATTGATACATTGAAAACTATAATATAGTTAGCGAAATTCGTTACACACAAAACTTTCCCACGAAATTATCGAATGGAATGAAAACAAGAATTTGAAGACGAAGTGAAAATTATTTTTGCTTAAAATTATTTTTTTACCGACATTTCAAGAATTTCATATTATGTATGTAGCACAAGGATTGTTTATTAAAAGTATAGGTGAAATTGGTGCTATTTATATGTCCATGCTTGTACTCACCAGAAACAATTACGAAATATGCATAATATAAAAAAAAAAAACATGTTATGCACAATGATTGCAAAGGATTTTGAAATTTTTCAACAACAACAAAACTAAAAGTTAACCGAACAAGACGAGAAATGTGAAATAAGAAGAAAAACAAAACTATATTAGTTGCAAACATTTATGACTAATGTTACAAGGCAGCCTAACTGCAGTTACTTTTAATTATGAATACACCATCAATGCAATAATAAATGCAGGACGCATTTAAGACGCTTTATCCATATCCTTCGTTAGTCATATGCTTGAATATTGTTTAAGTATCAACCATTCTTTGTGTATTTTTTCCTATGATCGCAATATTAAGTTTCAAAATGTCAAAATGAAAGTTATTTGACAGTCTCTAAAAACCATAGCGAGCGAATTTATTTACAAAACATATATAGCCAATAAATAAACATATGCAAATCATATATGTGCTGAAATGAATTTTGAATACCCGCCATCTTAGTTGAGCTATTAGTCCTCGTTTTCGTTAGTTATTTGCTGTATCTTGTAATATATCACTCAAGGTGTCATCGGGCTCATCATCTGTGCGGCAACACTGTTAAAAAATTCATAAGATTTCTGGACAGTACCAACTTTCAAACGAAATGTACTAAACCTTTACGACATTGCGACCGCACAGCTTACAAGTTACTGTTTCCTTAGTTTAGCTATTTATGTTATTTGCCAAACAATGAAAAAGTATCAATTTTGTTGGTTGAAAAAATAAATTTGTGAGCACTTTGCTAATTTTAAACAAAGTCGTATCGCCACCCATCATGCTGAACGCTCCGGCTGCCCGAAATCGGCAATTGCGCCCCAGAAAACATGAAAAAGTGCACAAGATTAAAGTCGCGTGCGATAGATATCCTAAAGATATCAGACGAGAGCGCATCCACCATTTTGCGTGCATATATATTCGTGAAAGAGGTCTATTCGCAGTGGGTGCCGCGTTCGGCACCCACTTTTGACCAAAAAAAAAAAAAAAAACCATGTGTTGAAGCCATAACGGCTTCACTATTTGTCACAAGGGATGAGATATGGAATCATCGCTGCACTCCAGAGCTAAGTTAACGATCAGTGGAGTGGACAGTAATCGACGAAAGCCGCCCAAAGTGACTAAAAGAAGAAAAGTCTCGGTATAATATTCGTTGACTATCTTGAAAACGGACAATGGATCCGTAGTGGATATTATATAGCATTATAAGTGCGTTTGAATGACGAAATTGCAAAAGAACGGTATGCTAGGCCTTCGGCTTATTGCGTGATGGGTTATATGCGTTTAATTCCCCTTTCATGGATTATCAATGAATTCGCTTAATTAGTCACCATAAGCTTCGAAACTAGATGTGAAAGTTTATCTTTCTGATGCACGGGTGTTCCAGATCAATACAAAATCAACACAACATTGCTCCAGACCATCTTTGATGAGTTCGATGAGATGGATGGTTTCAATTACAATCGCATTCTTTTTTCGACGGTACGAAGATATTTTTCGATAATATGCAATTTGTAAAATTCGATATATATATATATATATATATATATATGTATACATATATACAAGTCGATGAAGCTATAGCTGATATTTGATATAAGACGGTTTCGTTTGTGCAGATACATATTCAAAGTTCACTTAGCGTAAATGTTTCTTTTTTGTTTTTTGTTTTAATCATATGTACATATAGGCGTTATGTCGACTATTATTGCAGGGTGGACCGCCGGGCCCTGTAAGCTTTTTCATTCACCAACTATTTATTTTGCTCGAACAGCTGCAATTTATTCATGTTAACTCATTATTGTTGTTGTTATTATGTTTTGTTATTGTTGGTGTTGCTATTCGCAATAAGTTTAAGTAGTTCGGCAGGTAATAAATTAATACTTAATAAGAGGGACAGATGATGGGGACAAATTCTTTAATTGAATTTAAAAATTCTTCACGCACACCTTTAAATTTAACTTCGATTGAATTCATTTTATTATCATTAATAAATGTATTCTGCTACTTGGAAAATTCCTCAAATGGAGCAATGTGAGTTTATTGATTCCAAAAATCTGTTTT
Organism: Glossina fuscipes; assembly: GCF_014805625.2. Lineage (NCBI taxonomy): Eukaryota > Metazoa > Arthropoda > Insecta > Diptera > Glossinidae > Glossina > Glossina fuscipes. The sequence continues at coordinate 14,808,397 of NW_023998414.1, read as the reverse complement.
TCCTTAAACTCAATGCATGCTACAAAGGGTTCTTCCATTTATTTATTCCATCGTTTAAATAATTTTTTAAAGTTTCTTCGTTCCGCAAAAAATGCAGTGCATTGCGTGCAGGCCTTTGAAGTAGTATTTTAATACAAGCTTACAGATTCTCCAGAATTTCCAAGACAAAGTTCTGTAACGTAGTTACAAGTTACAAGTAAATCTCACTAGCGCTGGCACATGCATGTCTTGATAAGGAATAGTTTTCGTCTTCCCAAGGGTGTGGTCTTTCTCTTGCCAGCTTCTTTAAACCATTTGATCCCGAACTGAAACTATTAATTTCTCGCCGGTCGCCATTGTTTTATCAGTTCAAAGGTAATTAATTAATTAACTAGACAATATGCTGTCTATGTTCTGAACTATGAAGTGATTAAGTGAGATCCGCAGCGATTTGCAGAAATTTCGGACTACAAAGATAAATCGAAAAGCGTGAAGTATACGTGTATACTCGGGTTTCTAAAATGCGTTTATTTGGAATGTGTCCTTGGCCCAAGAACACGTGTCAAGAATTATGATATTGCATATTGCGCTCGCCTTTTATTCCAATTGCATTCGTTGTTATTGGTTGCGTTTCCTACAAACAGTTTCATTCGATTGGGATGAACCAATGGTTCACCTAGCTTGTATTACAGTTATTTTCGAGTTTGAATACTGTAATGCATCCATTGTCCTTTATGTTAAGCAGGAAAATTCACATTATTCGCAAGTGATGCTTTTTTGATGCAGAGCTCGAACTATTCAAAGGATTCAAAAACCTACATCCTCTACACTTTCGAGGATGACTCCTACTATTACGCATGAATGCAAATAGGAAATTCACGATTTTATTAATTATTCCTTATAAACAGTGAGAATTTATTCAGAGCCTCAATACTTTGTCATGAATGAATAGCTGAAAACTAATGTTATGAATTGATGTTGTCCACGTCACTGCCAAGTGAGAGTAAAAAAATGTAACAAGTAAGAAAATTATATTCGGTCGTGGCCGGATCTTTTATATCGAATTGAATGTCGAAATTTTGGACGGGATCGATCCAACATTTAAAAATTATAATTATTTTGGTAATTTTTGGATTCGATGGCTCTACCGTTCCTAATTCTCCTCCGAACGTCATGAAAATTAAACCTTGAAAAATTTGTAACGACATATATACTTGTCGATATTTTAGAACGCAGATAAGTGAAGAATTGCATTCGGCGAATTGGTGTAGGATGGTTAACAGCCTGTCTTGCCACGCAATAACCTTATAATTTATTTCTTACAAAGAATTTAATTTACATAAATTTGCATAGGAGTGCGTCGTAACTGGGAGTACACTCCATTTGTTAACAGTGTGACTTTCTCATTATAGGCATTATTTTTAGGTTATACCCTATAATACATATTATCTTCTTTACGCGAAAGGGACATTGGTTTTGGAAAACGAAATTAGCACTCGAATTAAAAGGACGAGTTCAAAAAACCGCTCGAATCCGAACGGTGACTATCTTTGATTTTAATCCGTCGGCAAACAGAAGCAAATGAGTTGTTGCATCGAAGTTTTTAGAATAGGTTTTGGAATAGAGGAAAGCGTTAAAATTGAATTGGGAATGCATCCAGAAGCAACGGTATTGGATGACCTATGAATGGACCTCAACAACTTCTGGATGCGTATCATATTGCCTGTCGAGAACACGTTAGAATCACTCGACTGGCGTTTCGAGCGTCACAGACGGTGTTCGACATTACCTTTTCTGCTTGTTAATGTAATGTTTTTCTTTTAGCGAGTAAAAGATGAAAAACTTTTACGATACTTTTACAGCACGATAATAAAAATGCTGTCAAAAAGTTAGAACAACCAAAAAAAAAAAAAAAAAAAGAAGAAAACGAAAACGAAAACCAGCAATGCATAATGTTTTCGGTAATTAACTTTGACAATTTTTTTTTTTTGTTTTTTTTTTTATTGTTTTTATAATAAGGCCGCATTTTCACGAAAAAGTTCTTTCACTACGCATTAACTTGCAGCTATAGAATTTATGTCGTTGAGTTAACTTAGAGCTTATGTACGCACTTATGTAAAGCATAAAGTATTTTTCTTATTTGATAGATGACGCTTTGCGACCTTTTCAAAAGGGCCCGTTTTGGCTTCCTTTGCTTAAGGTAATTTGTTAATTGTTATTGTTATTGCTATATGTTCGCATAAAAGAATCGAAAAATTCTGCATTCCTTCTGCAAGTTATGCAAAATATTTTTCATAATTAATTTTTGAAGGAACGCGAAGAAGGAAAACAATTCATTCAAACAATAAATTGATCTTCAATAAATTGATTGCTTTTGTGCCTCTTCACGCTTACAATCGTTAGTATCATTGAAATTCTGTTAGATGAAACTGATTCGTGAAACTTCAAAAGTTGCGTTCTTAATACGCTAAACAATAATAAAAGCCAAAGAAGGCCGTCGTTTTCTTTTCTTTTTTTTTTTTTTTTTTTTTTTTTTGTATTTCGAATTTACGGTTCAATGGGTTTTGAAATGAAAAAAAAAAAAAACAAAAAACCAAAAAAATAAAAACAAGAAACGATACAAATAAAAACTCAGCTGTGCCGAACGAAAACTTAGCAAACAAATCATACACAAATCATGTTCATGTTTGTTGTTGAATTCACTAAAGTTATCCCACGCTTGTCATTTATCAATTTATGTAAAAAAAATTGAATTGAGAAAAAATAACCGAACTAAATTTTTTAAAATCTGTGCATGAGATTCCCAAAAAAAAAAAACAAAAAAAATAAAATCAGAGATCTTCTGTTAAACCCTTCCATACTTTTGCACTTCTTAAAATTTTTTTTTCTTCTTCTTTTATTTTCGTTTTAGTTTCTGAAAAAAATAAAAAACAAGCAAAATTAAAGCTATTGAACTTCATTCTATAAGTGTACATATCTATATATATATATATATATATATATGTCCATGTATGCATGTAGATATGTATTTATACATAGTGTAAGTTACTAATCCATAAGCAGAACGAAAAAAAGAAAAAAGAAAGGGTTGCTATTTTGATCTCGCCAAAGCAGGACAAAGATCTCTTCTTTTTTTCTCTCGAATGCCTTCCTATGCTTCACTCCCTATGGTTTGATCCGCTTGCAGATTTCGCTGTTTCTTGTCAACCGTACATTTAAGGGCTCTATAGCAATTTAAATATTTTGGCGACACAAAGTGTTCCGTCTTCTTGTCTGTTTCGGGTTTTTGCGCTATTATCTTGAAATAATTTCTGCTGCTCGTAGTCTCTTTTTTATGTTCTTTCGCATGCGTGTATGTATCTATGTATGTATGCATATATGCATGTATGTGTGTGCATTTAAACTTCAGCTGTTTCAATTTTGTCTCCGACATGTCGTTTCGGGGGATTTGTGTTTTCTTAGCCACTACTTCTCATGGTTGGGGATTTTTTTTTTTTTTTTTTTTTTTTTTTTGGATTCGCGACACAATTGTTGCTGTTGGTGTCGTTGTTAAAGCGCTCCTCTACACATAGAGTTAAGTATTTTTCTCCTCGTCAACATATTTCAACGTACAGGAATTTCAAATATTTTTTGCCTTAACTTTTGTTAAAAGAAAAAAGCAAAAAAAAAAAAAAAAAAAAAAGACTGAAAATAAATTCCATGCAGTGTTCAGGTCGGTACATTTTACGTTAATAGTTATACACAAACACACGCATACATGTATATTAACATAAGTTTTTACTCATTTAAACTGGTGCTACCGTAATGTGTATATGCGTCTGTATTATTTTATGTGTAAATGGCCTGCCAAAGACCCAGCCGCCATTATTATTATTTTATGTATAGAAAGATCTAGGACAGTGATTCCAAAAGTGAAAAAAGCATTTATTTCTGGATTTAATTTCGATTCATATACCTAAAACGCTTATAGGCTTATATCTGAAGGAAGGGTTAGGTTATTACAAGAGATTCTTCGGGCCTTTTTTTGCCTTTCTCTTTTTAATTTAATCTAGTTGTTAAAAAAAGAAAATGTAAAAAGAACCTTATGTATATTTATGTACTTCCACTTGTTTCTTAGGTAATTTCTTAAAGATTTTTCGGAAATCGAAAATGATATCCACAGTATGCATACTTATACTCGATAAATCTATTTGGGCATACTTTTGGGCATTGCAAATGTAACGATAAACCTAGCATATTTAGCTGATGATGATGATATATGTGCGAACACCTTTAGTTCATGGCTCTTTGGCTGCCTTATGAGAAAGTTTAGAAAACTCTGTTTAAATATAAATACTTGTTTTTTAATGGGTTCGTTGAATTTTTAGTGCGCTTTGATTTTATAAAGGGCTTGCAATCAGATTATATCTTTAGGAATGGAAAATTTATCAAATTTGTATATCTATATATTTATGTATGTATATATATGAATTCTACTACTCGCCCTTTGCTTCTTCTAAAGTTCTCTCCATTGATTTTTTGAATCATTTCTTTGAAAATTTTTATATTTTTGTCATTCTATATAAGTTATTTCGGTAAGAAATTTTATTACGTCTATACGAACTCGATTGTCTTCTTTTCCCCCAATTTCGATCAAAACAAAAACCTCCTTAGCGGAGAAGGATGAACTCTCGTTCGTTGAAAATGGAAAGTGTTATTCATTACAGCCGCAGCCGCATGTATGATCTGTGCAAATTCTTGTGAATAGAAATGAAAACCAAATGGCTCTGCTTTGGGTATAACGAAATCTTTGAGTCAATAGATAAGGCAAAAACCGAAACTTATAACCGATAATGATTTCCTAATAAAAATCCGAATTTTTGTCGATTCGAATTTTACAACGTTTGTAAACTTGAAAAAAAAACTTCAATATTTGTTTGTGGCCGATTGTAGGGTTAATTCTTTTCTCGTTTTTTTTTTTTTTTTGTGTTTTTTCTTGTTTTGAAAATATTTTAATATATCTCAACTTTGTTAGGGCGAAAGAAATCTGAAAATGTGCATTTATAGCCGTTGTCTGAACACATGTAAACTTGCACACACTTATTCTCTTAAATACTGCATGTAAACGAACATAATTTATACGTTGTTGTTATTATTTTTCCTGCGGTTTGTTTAAATTGATTTAATATTACAGATTTCTTTTCGGAATCGTTGGTTGCTTTTGCATGTGTGTGTGTGTGTGTGTGTGTGTGTGTATGTAAAAGATTTTGTTTGTTTTTATTTTTCTTCTTGATCTGCATTATGATAAGGAAATGAAATTTTATTTAAAAGAAAAAGATAAGTAAACCACAAGCAACACTTTCGACATAAATATTGAAATTGAAATTTTAAGGACACAATTTTATTAAACATTACCTGAAGTGAATCATGTCTAAAAGTAAGCCAAAAAAAATAAAAAATAAATAAATAAATAAAGAAGAAAAACATATGTAAGATCTGCTTAAGCATTATGAAAGTTGATTTCCTTGCCTAAGGCAAACATTATCAATCCTCATTTTATTTACCATTTAATTTGGAGTGCACGGGCCTTACTTTAGCAGCGTTGCAGCATTAAAATGTACCTTATTATTAGAAAGAAGCAGGAAATTTGCGCGTAGACGATCAACTTCTTATTGCAATCATTAATTTATAATGTTGACGAATAATGATTGAATTAATAATAAATTGATGGCGAACACATCTCCGTTTCAACTTCTCGACAACTATGTGAAAATGGTTAACTTGGTAATGCTCGTTTCACCTAACGTTTTACTAATACATATATGTAGATAGCGAGCACTTTATATCTGTTTGGATTCCTTAAGCTTACTCCTGGACGTTACAGATTAAATACGGAAAGCTTATCCTTCAATGATGATTGTACAAAAGTAATTATCATCACCTTTGCTAACAGGTACGATCTGATTTCATAACAAAGGAGTTATGAAGACGATAAAAATTGAATTTAAAAAAATCTTTCTATTCTCACATAAACGGTAGACTTAATAGCAACACGTAGGCAGAGACAATGCTAGATAGGCAGTGATGAAGAGTAATTGAATCTTGTTCTTTATCTTTACAATCTGGCTTATGATATAAATTAATGCTCCAGTAGTAATATTTTTCAATCCTTATATAGTGTCGGCTCCTTTCAATCTGGAAGGAAAAGTAATCGAAAAATTATTTCCACAAATGAAAAGAGCAAGCGCTTGACGAAGGGATCCTCATTACTTATAAGGTTAACAAAAGTATGGGTTTTTACTTTCGTATATGTATTCGCTTGTCATTTCGAAGCGAGAGAATTACCGATAGGAAATTAAATGCGGTCATATAACTACTAATGTTAATTCGGAAAGTTTGTTGCTTTCCGCAAAACGCATGAGATAAGTAATCGCTCTTCCAAACCATTTTCATAACAGCTTATGCAAAATGAATTTAAACTTGCATTGTTATTCCCCTCGTAAAAAGAGGTAGCACATGCATGTTCTTGACTATAGTCTAAGATGTTTTTTAAAATGTGCGACTGTTTGCTGTTGCCAATGGCAAAGTCCTAACAATTCAGGCAGAAAGCCGAAACTTGGCAAAAATATACTCTCGGAAAGAAATATAATTTTTATTAGTTAAAAAATAAATTATATACAAACCGAAAAGGCTTAACAGCATTGTTGTCAATAAACTGCAGCCATTGACAGACATTAGGGAAAAATTTTGTAGAAAACTTAATGAAAACGATTTTATACCATCTCGGGGCAGAATTGTTCCGATTGGATTAAATTGGGTAAGAACATTATTATCGAGCAAAGTCGACCTTTAAATATTCTACAGCACTTCACCAAGTACAATTCTTCATTTATTTTCTTGAAATATTGAATATCGGCTCGAATTCGATAGTACAGAAATGAGATAGATAGAAGCCTAACTCACTAGGGTATAAACACCGACATCCAGGGTCGATTCTAAGGCAAATGTAATTCTGTTGTCGACAAGCACTAAATCTTTTCACTAACTGAGTGTTAAGTGAGATTTAACGGGGAAGTGTTAAAGGTGTTAAAAGTAGGGTAGTGATCGTATACCCTATATATAAGTATTATTGACTTGGATCTTTTCCTCGAAGTACTGAAGAACAGCAGCTATCTATAGCTAACGTAAACAAAGTTAACATGTCAAGTACATGGAAAGTGAGTTAAAATACGACATTATATGGGACTGGAATGTCCAAGTAAATATAATAAAATAAAATTAGTCACTTCTTTATTGTTATAGTCGTATATTTACAATTATTAGCAGAGAACACAAGTTTTATTGTTGTGTTTTTAGCTATCATATGTATAGCGTGTATTTATCATTACTGCTTTCTTCCCAAACACACGTTTATTATTTTTATATAATACTTGTAATCTCAAAATAAAAAAAATAAATATAGATTTACTTTTCTTTAAAGATAACTGACATTTTTGTCAAGGACGTTTTTTTAGCCATGCCATTAATTAAAAGTTCTTTCGCGATGACACATCATTCTAAAGGACTTATTCGCTGCAATTCGAACTACGGATGCCCACCGCTTGAGCTCAATATGAAATGTAAATCGTTCAATTTTGTCGTTTGTTGTTCATAACGTTTACGGGATATGAATACATAGGGGCATCATATCTCAATTTAAATTTCCTTCGATGCAATGTGCAATGTATGCAATATTTCAATGATCTGCATTGCCTTTTATAGTCTTGAATATTTATTATACGAAGACCAGTATATAACCCAACGAATAAAGAAACGGATAATGTGTGGAATATTTATCTATCTAAAATATATATCTAAATGTTATGTAAGTCTGTTTTTTTTCAAACGTCCGTCTGTCTCTCAAAGGTGTCTCTGTGGCCGTCTGTCTGAAATGCCTGCCTGCCTGCCTGCCTGCCTGCATAAAATATCTACTTGTCTAGATTGTTTCCATCTTTTGTCGATTTGTGATGTCCGTGTGTCCGGAATGTTCGGCTATCCGTTGATGACACGATTACGACCTTAAAAACCTAGACGTAGTAGAACGAACCGTTTTAATAGTTCTAGGCGTTTTCAATTGCGAACTGCCTTGAGGTCAGTCATGAGTAGGCTCAGATTTAATATAATCTTTAAGCTTCTCCTTTCCTTTTGAAAAATAAGTGCTTCAAAAGAATGGAACCGATCAACTCATACATCTTAAAAAATTGACTTATGCGTTCATGTCGATAAACTCTAAAAGGTCAATTTGCTTCAATTCAGCTATGAATGTCTGTCCAATCACCAAAGACGCAAAAATAATAAATCGAAATTGAACGCATAGATTGAACAGAGAACACGTGAGGAGGGATCTCATGGAATATTTCGTAGACCGATCTAAACACTCAAGTATAAAAGTAGTCCCGAAAGACTAACTGTAAACGAAATACTTAACAATTTTCATGAATTTTATATAATATGAAAAATTTGCGCCAAGGCGAATATAATTTTCTTCTGTGTTCCTTGTGTTAATGCGCTGCTTTCCTATAAAGTCTGTCAAGCGCTATACATAAAAAAACTTGGATATGATCTTTATTTGCGCAAATATAATAAATTTTGTAAAATTATGATATGAAATATTTATAATATGTAATCAATCTATGCACGACATGTATATGACATACAAAATAACTAGATTTTTGCATTAGCTCACAAACAAATATTCCCCACCATATATAGTGTAATCCATTTTTTTTGTGATTCCGAAAGTAAACGTAAGTAAAGCAGATTTCTGATTCCGAATTGGATCAAATTGTTTTTCTATATCTATATTTTGGACCTTGCCATTATTTGCGGAATATGATGAATGCACAATTCTACAATGTAGAGAAGTTGTTAAAATTTATTAACGATACGTTCCGTTCATGTCGGATGAAGCTTACGTTACGTTAAGTGATTTCGAAAATAGGGATTTTCACCTCTTTGATGGTTGAGGATAACTCAGATGTGTATTCCTAAAGGGCTTTTCTATGTCCAAAAATTAGATTTTTGGCGCGATTTGTGGGCCGAAAAGGTCGGTTTCGAATATGAAAAATGACATTGCAGTTACTTTTTCAATGGGGAACGCTAGAGAAACATGATAACTGATTTTCCATTGGAAAGATTAGATGATTTGTATTTGGACGATAATGGTGCAATCTGCTATAGGTTTCCGTTATAAAATTAATTTGCTCGAAGGAAACTGCATTGATCCCGAGTACTTCAAAAATGCGTATGTAAGCTTGCCACTAAGATCATGTGATATAACTCTATTTGACTTTTTAATTTGGGGCTATGTTGAAAACCTGGCCTTCGCTCATTCCCATGAAATCATTTTTAAATAAAAATTACATGAGCCCATGGCTGCGGCTAAGTATTTATTAAAGTAAGAATATTATGTAAGGCAGTTTACACGTCATGGCGGGCGTGTGCTCTGACCAATAGCTTAATCAATTCAGAATGTAGTGATGATCAAGATTATATTCAATTATAGGTTAGATATTCTATTTACTGGGTCTTTGAGGTTTCCTTTTGGGTTTGGGTTGCAAACATTCTGGGGAAATGAATATAGCCTCCATCTATATGTATATATATTACGCACATATACGCATGGTTACGTAAAATGCCTTCCTTGCGATTCCATGTTTTATTCGAATCTTGCAGCTGTTAAGTTTGTACCAGTCAATCGAGATATTTGTACATTACAACGTTTGTGGTACAAGGATTTATTAAGTTCACGCGGGTGTATGCAACATCCAATAGGACATAATCAATTTCTGAATCGATTTAAGTTTCGCTGCCCGTCCATCCGATTTGATTTGATTTCGTTTGTTCAACCTGTAGTTAGCAATGTTTGATATATTTTGATGAAATGTGATGCATCGGCGTGTTTTGATCCAAGAACGAACGCCATCAAAGATGGTTCGGATTGGACCAATTTTTTGATCAATTACCATAGAACATCTTATTTTGGAATGTCGTTATATAAATAACTGTATTAAGGAAAGGTGTGTAGGGTATTTAAAATTTGTCATACTATAATGCTTTCACTTATTAAGGTTAATATTTCAAACTTTAGGGGAACTATTATTAAATTTCGTATCAGTTCGTTCTTCCAAGAATTTCTGTTAGTCTTTTCGGTAATCATCACCTGCGTAAGCTATTTTATTGTATGACTTCGGCAAGAGAAGCATCCGAAATCTGTATTTGTTTTCTTCATTCTAAGAACTTGGTTTTGGTACTAGAAAGTCGAGTAACTTTCACGTTTTCTCAATTATATGACTTTCGCAACAATATCTACAAATTTGATACCTTATTGTTTACCATCATATTGTTTATTGGTAACAAAGGTTGGTTTTGATAGTAAATTTTTTGATAACTAATCTTTATATAGTCTTTCGCTTTACTACAAAAATGAGTCATCTTACGATTGTGTTTTAGACATTTAGACATGCTTCACTTTTTTCATGTAAATTTCACGCGATTATTTTCATGATTAGACGTTGCGTTCACATTAAATATTTGATTTAAATTTTAATGTGTACCGGCATAGCAAAGCCATAAGAAATTTCAGTTGATACTTACAAGGATAAAAATTTCATCGAAATGAAGGTAGTCGGCATTGTAGCTTCGCTAAAAATGTCTTTGCTAAGTTACGCTTTACCGCGAAATAAAAAAAAAAAAATGATTGAATTGAAAAAAACATTAGAAAGCCAGCGCACATAAAACAAAACTAAGGCTTAAATTACGTCCACAAAACTGAAGAAGAGAGACTAAGTTGTTGCTACTAGCTCCCATAGACACAGTCGCAGTTTAAACACTGAGAGAATGCAATGGCCAAATCGAGTTATAATACCTTTCAGAGGTAGTACGTAACTCACGACTTTAGAGAAATCTTGGAAAATGCCGGTAATGGCTACCAGAAAAACTTAGTCTCATTACTAAATGGCTTTATTAACTCCGCCAAAATCGGCCCCAAAAATGTTTCATCCCCATTCGGTAGTTTGGAAGTTAAGTTTTACTGATTTTTATTCTGCACTTGAGTAAATTCGTTAACATTTTTTATAACAATCTTTGTACGCCGTAACTTTTCGCCCATAGGATGCGTACACTTGGAGGTAAATTTTTTATAACATCAAGTATTATTTATTTTATTATTTGTCTTCTATGTTTTTGTTTAGTTCTTCTCATCCGTTTGTTATTCTTTCGATATCGTTCAGTTATCAATTACCTTGGATGGGTTTCGAATCAGGTGTGAAGGTAGCCTATTTTTTACTAAAGGCAATAATGATGGCTACGTACATCATGGGCGAACATCAGGACAATTTTATGATACGTTGGTCGGGGAATAGACCTCAACAGTTGTTCCAGGCATTCATAAATTATAGCGGACAACTGTTTGCAACTTATCTCAAGCGTTTGATTACGACTACAGAATTTTAAAGAACTTGACTACTTTTTTTTTTATTAAGTGTTCCAAATTTTATTGCCCTTTTTTTGTGAAATTTCTGACTTACTTCTTCTAGTTGGGATTCTAATGTAATTATGTTTACATTTTTTAGAGCTGCTCAGTCGTCGCCAATATCGAAAATACAAATCCTATAGTCAGTTTAAGTCACAATGTGACATCACATGTCCATCCTTGGCCTATTGGCCTATGTTTTTCTCTTTACATCAGAAATTATGTACGAGTTTTATGCGCGAATCTGGTGAGGAATTCGAACATTGTGGTCAGTTAGTCAAAATGGGCTACCTATTATTCGATTATTTCTAGCCAGGCTTCTCTACGCGCTTTTCTCTTCCGATGACTACGGATATTTTCTGACTGTTCAGCGATGTTATTCGGGTACCTAGAGGCGATCTAGAGAGAAATAAGACTTACTGCGGATGTGATAACTCTCATACTTTTCAGTTTGGTGCTCAACTCACATAGGGAAGTCAGCAAACGCTAAGCGTGCTCTATTTAACTACTGATATATAAAAGAAAAGCTAACACTACATAAAGATAACCTAAATTGACCTAAGGGTGCGACCAACACGAACTTCAGACTTTAGTCTGCTGCGATTGCGTAGTTCGCCTAAACTTTTGCCGTCCGTAGGGGAAAAAAGAAAAGTTGACAAATTTGAACGCTAGAAATGGCAGACCCATAAATTCAGGGCAGAGAGATTGCCACTTTAGTCAAACATAGACTGCGTGTTATATCCGAGAAGGACGGATGGGCGCATTACGATGTATATGTTCGTCATATGTAGTCAGCTGGTTAAATGTGGTGACATATATCAAAGCAGAAAGTGTTCACACCTTCTATTCGGCTCATTCATGTCTTATATTCATTGTTATCTGCCTGAGTGGCCGAGTAGGCAAGAGTCTCAACTAGCAACTCAATGGTCGCGGGTTCAAATCTCAAGTGCGGTAGGGTTTTTAATAAAGCCGAAAACCTAGATTCAACTGAAGTTTCCAAATCGATAGAAGTATACGTTATTTTTTTATGTTAGCCTTACACTTGGAATTATCTTTTGAATTAAAGGGAACGTATGTAAAACGTTGACTACCTGTCTGTTTAGATAAATGATCATCTAGCCATACGATTGGGATATTTTCAACAACTACTTAAACTGTTTAATAACAGCGTGTCTTTTGCGTGACTATTCACACTCCTTTAATCACTTTAATAGAAGAACAGATGTGTTGTTGATGGCTAGTCTCATCAAAGGTATATGCAGCAGCATCATTACGATGCGTCTCTGTAAGCAAAATTAAGCATTGCTGCATTTTTCTTCATCTATTGCAAAACTTTCTAAACTACAAAAATCGAAATAAAATATGAAATTGAAGATTAGTTCAGTCGAAATGTTAAGCATTAGATAATACGAAATTATTTAAGGTCCTTCGCTTATGACCTTTAATTCAGTATTTGCTTCGTTTCGCTAAACAAACAAAATGATTTTTCCTGTTGAGTGAACAGCTAACAAGGTTAAATTAAAAACCTATTTAAGTCAAGAGCTTAAAAATTGAAATTTGCCTGAATTCTTGCGATCAGTTATGCTAATAATCGAAGACGTACATGATTGACGAAATTGTTAACAATGCGAAGACAGATTTAATTTCGTAAGTACTTTGCAATATTTACATCCACTAATAAAAGGCAATTAGTTGTATATAATTTATTATAATCTAATTGTTCTGTACCGCTTTTAACATACACTCTAGATCTTATTGTAACGAGTACAGCATGCACATCAAAAGTTATTTACTCTCGATCAATTTGAAATTTCAAGTCGGTTTAGGAATCATCCAACTTTAGCAGTCGAAAAAACTCGTCGCGGTATAAAAGAAAAAGTAATAGAAATACAAATAAAAATACTAAAGCGAATCACGGCGTACCGGTAAATATCCTACATCACTTCGCTTCATTGCAGTTATTAATTTCAAAACAGGACGCTTCTACTGGAAGTTGTCAAAAAAAAATGACAATTTCGTTTTGAATCATTTACGATAGCGGTCATCAAAATTTCTCAAATATTGCGAACTATTGGTTGAACACAAGGAATCAAAACGGATGGATAGACAGACAAAATTAAAAAATTGATTCAGAAATTAATTTTGAATCGACTGATAGAATAAAAGAAGGATCTTGCTTGTATGCGTTTGAGTGTTGCATACACTTTCGTACAAACTTACTACGCACACCTATCACAGATGTTGTAGGGTATAATTAACGAATTCTTGCAAAAGAATAATAACGATGATGAGATCAACATTTTCAATCAGAAACCCTATGCTTAATAGTATTATAATTGATTGAGAAAATTTGTATTTATTATATTTATATTTATTTATATTATAGCATTTTCTTCTTTCGTCGAACTATATGAAGAGAACACTTTAAACGCTTTTTTTCTTCTTTTTTGCCTAATTTGTTATTTTAATCATACGTTTATCGGTTAATACCTATTCCTTAAACTATGTTGTTGAAAATACTTTTCTTTTTTTCTCTTTAAGCCTTTATTGATGTTAATTTGCTGGGAATATCCTGATTTTGAAAAAAATTTTTCATCAATGTTCGATATAATAAATGTACGTGAAATTTTTCTATCTTTGCTTGCCTTTGAAATGCAATTTTGTTTAGTTTGGGAATAAATGATGTCGGTGGCAGTAAATGCTTTAAATATATTTTATTGAAAAAATTAACTTAAAAAAAAAAAAGAACTTAAAAATGAAAATATATCACGATGTCAGGTTTTTAAAACGTGAGCTTAACAGAATAATAAGCAACAAACTTTACGTAAACGAATATACAAATAAACAAAAACCTCATTACGTTTCTAACACAAGAAACATTTATAGGCAATAATTCGTATATGGAAACGTAGATGATAAATTTTTGGTTTCCTTTTGTTTTCAAATTTTTTATTTATTTTATTGTGCTTCGCGTTTAAGCAATCATGTTATGTACTCTACATATGCTCCAGGAAAAACTATTTTCAATTGAATATTGAAACTTGAAATTCTTGCGTTCATGCGAAGCAATTTATCGTAATCAGTTGTAGCCAAAAATTGTTAGATTGCAAAATAAATTTTAATCCACGTTGGAAAAATTATTTAAAAATAATTTTCGAAATCTTACAAAATAGCCGCGCATATATGTATGAGAGCGCATAGTGAGGCAGCGTGATTCATGTACGAAAACAGCGGGAGGCCTACAAATTTTAACGCAGCCAAGAAACACGACATAAGAAGCGGGAAATTTTCTGTTCAGATTAAATTACAATTTCTGCACACATTTATAAGTTCATATAAATTTCATTTAATTTTTTGTCGTTTTTTGTTTTTCTTTCTTCTTGTTTGCTTAATTCCACCGACACTGCAATCGCAGCCAAAAATAACGTACATTTTATATAAAAATAACTGAGAAGGTTACATAGTCTCGAAGTGAGTATTGGATACACATCATCTAAGATGGATTTCTCGTTTCTTTTTTTTTTAGTAGACATGGTACCGGATCGATGGAGACTTAATTTTTACTTGCGACTATTTACAAAGGAACTATTTACAGGAACTTGTTTTTATTAACATTCCATCCTATTAGCTTCTCATATAGTTGGTCGACTTTTCCCTTCAAATATGAAATATCACGACTCACGCCGTTTGCCTTTGTGAACTAGTGAAAAATTACAGATACAATTCTAATATTTTCGTTAATCCTTTAGCTTTAGCGTATCGAAAACTCCTTACGTATCATTTTCAAATGCCATTTTGAAGAAATTTGTAAAAAAAACTCGCATGAGAGAAAGGGATGAAAATTGTAAAACATATGTTAGCGATTATTTTAAGAAGTGGCTTGTTTCGCCGAGAATGCATTTGAAAACGTTTTGAAATATATTTTCAATAAATTTTTTATACACTTTTACGATTATTCTGTCATCCCAGAATCATAAAAGCCCCTTTTCCATGCTTCCTTTTTTCCTTCCAAAGTCACTTTTTATGCTACAGCCTACCGGTTTTGCACTGCATCTGTCGAGAACATTGTACATGTTTGCGGCAGCTTATTGGCTCACTTCGAGCTCAGCGCTATATAAGTTGCGAGTGTGCCCCTAAGCATTTCTTTCTTTTTTTTTTTGTTCTTGTTCTTTTGTTTATTTACAGATGGGTTTTTTCTTTATATTTTCTACTTTGTAATAGGTGGTCCTAACGTTCACACCTTACGATTGAATTTCAAAAGACTTCTTCATTCGATTGTCATTTAATTGCATCAAATAAATAAATAAATAAATAAAACTTATAATGCTATAATTGAATTCATAATTAACATACTACAACATTATCGCAAATGTTTTTTTTAAATTTCTTGGCGGAAATACTGACTCCTTTCAAATCGCTCTCAGTTCGGTTTTTCGGTGGGGGGGGGATTGAGGGAGAGCTTGAAATTTCAAAACAAAAATATCTCTGAACTAATAAATTTTTCCTCTCATATTTATTAAATAAATTTCATGCTTTGTGTTTTTTTATGTTCAATTACATATTTATGGGCGTATGTATGTATTATTATCAAGTTTGTTTTATATGTAAACTGAAATTTTTTATATACACAAGATTACATCTGCAAATGACGTATATGTAAAATGAGCATATTTATACTGTTTGGCTCTTTGTAAAACATTCAGAAACTTGATTGCGAGCTATAAAACATTATGTTATGCTTGCCCATCGGTCTACATTTTGGAATATTTTTCTTAACTGACCGAGTTCTTTCCCAACAAAGTCAGAGTGTCGAATATTGAATTTTAAGTCAGTTCAGTTGTCATAAATTCTTCAGCCCGGTATGAATTTTCAGTGTGCCTGTAATTTCTTGTGCTATATAGTGACAGAATTCTGTCAAAATAACATACGAATCTTACGTTAAGTGTAGAGAGTATTTAGTGATCCCTATCAACACGTGGTTGCATGCAACTTAAAATCTGTCACGGATGTTTATCTGAGATTTAAGAGAAAAAAATCACCAGCGGTCTAGGAAAAAAAGGAAACTTTACTGGCAAATTGTGACAGACAAAAAATTGAGACAAATCCTTTTTAAAGTTATTTAGCGCATCCCTGTAAAAAGCACATTCCGATGACTCAGATGATACGCCCACAAATAGTAAACTACTTTACAATTTCTCTATACTGACCTAAGACAAAGTTTCAGCTAAACGTTTTTTGTTTTATTTTATCTCATATTCTACAAAGTAAAACTTGTTCTCTGTCGGGTGTGCGTTCTTCATTCATAAATAAACAATTGCATCCTTGCAGTGTATGACGTAGCGTTCTTAACTTGAATATTTAGCATAATATCGTTGAAGAGTAGCGTACAAAATGTAACCAAACAATGATGGAATAAATATTTAATTTTTCTAACTTAGTTCGGCAAAAGTGTTTGAAGAAATGTAAGAACGACCAAAGACCAATATCTATATCGATACAATTTAAAGCGACCAAGAAAATATACAATGAGATCGCCTTCTTAAACAGGTCCCAAATTTTTGGAGGATTCTTATATACCCTATATACCCTAGTATGGAGGTTGTAAAAATACAAAAACCACACGAACCGCTATAATCAGGCTGGGCAGGTCATGTCATACCCTGTAACAATAATTCGACTTTTTTGCTTTATGAAGAAGGGATCAATAATAGGTGTATGTAGTCTGAATTTACTAAATAATAAATATATATACATGTCAAAAAATGATCATTCTGAACGTATTTCCATTATAAAGTACTAAAATCGAGACCGGAAGGGTTGAAAAGTCCGCATATTAGACGAATGGCACGCGTCCAATTCTTCAATACGATGAACTGTCAGTTTACACTTTATTGCCCTACATGGATAGCAAGATCTAATTAATGGAAAGTAAAAATTTTAACTATGCTAGACTTATATGGAAAATTGTATGTAAAAATTGATGTTCCAGTGTTACATTTTTACAAAAGCCCAAGGCCGGTTATTTACACGAAAACGTCGTGAATCACTCTTTAAAATAAAAGAAAACTTATGTTCATATCTTTTACCGTTTAGCT
Source organism: Glossina fuscipes (assembly GCF_014805625.2). Classification (NCBI taxonomy): domain Eukaryota; kingdom Metazoa; phylum Arthropoda; class Insecta; order Diptera; family Glossinidae; genus Glossina; species Glossina fuscipes. Next base: position 14,790,832 of record NW_023998414.1, on the reverse strand, counting down.
TGTAATGTATAATAAATAAAAAAAAAATAAAAAAATAAAATAAATTCTTATTTGATGACCATACACTTGGATGCAATTAGTGTACCATTTTTATCAAGTATTGACGAAATTATTACATAAAATTATATGTGATATGCTTTTCAAAGAAAATGTACATGTGTATGTGCGTGCATATGTGCATACGTGCGGATAGCCTTAACGTATCACTGGCTTAGAGCGCACTCTGTTTCACTTAACTGGATGATGCGTATAAATAACTTTGTCCGCATGGAAATGAATTTTTTTTTTTTTTTTCTTGTAAAAATGCTGGAAACACATAGGACAGGATATATGCGCATACATTTGCTTAAGGAAATAATTGCTTAATGTCAAGCAATTATACTTTTGTGCTTTGTACCATATATTAAGTGTTTTTCTTTTTCGTTTTAAAAGTTTTTAGACGGGAAACATATTAAGCGTGCATTTTACTTTATATGCAATTAAGAAATGAAAAACTTTTGATGCTTTCTTGATGCCTTCTGCTTTGGAGTTGTTGTTAGTTTGATATGTTCCTTTCCTATTTTTTTTTTTTTTTTTTTTTTTTTAGTGCTGAGTATTAATATATGAAAATGAGGTGTTAATGAAATTAATGATATGTTTATCGGTGTAGATGATAAGCATTTTTTGAAGCAATTATCGTTAAGTATATTTATAAATAAATATTTTTTTCTTTTCTTTCTTTTTGTTTCATTTCCAGGTAAGTTAATTAGACTTTGGATTTTCACACCTATCTAATGATCGTGATTACCATTAACCATATTTTCCCGTATCGGAATAAATCTTCAGTATGTATGTAAATAAGCATTTTTTTTCTTATTTTTATTTTTTTTTTATTATTATTTTTTTTTGCTTTTTATCTAAGTTAACCGGCAATAAGTTAATTTATATTTATGCAATTACTGTAAATGTTTTTCACATGGCATCGAGTCTTTAATGTACCTCGTGTATGAATGACTCTTTCACAATCTCTTCTTTCTTTTTTCTTATGGCATGATCATGCATATCATTAATCATTTGCGAATTTGATGGCAAAACATGATCATATACTGGTAATAAATGTTAATGTTTGTTGTTGTCGTTGTCACATATAAACAACTACTAATAATATACGGTTATATATAAATGCATATATGTACGTATAGATGTTTTTCATATTTTCATATGTTTCAAAATTTGTTACCAAGCATTATTTCAAATATATTTTCAATACAATTGCGGTAAACGTCAGATGAATTAGACAGCTTAACAATGATTAACATAATAAATACGGATTAGATAAAGCGAAGAGGATTGACCTTAAAGGAATTAGCTCATCTGTCTATATATATATATAAAACTGATTAACTATACTAATAATAAAATCAAACAGAAAACAAAGACATGTCCACGTTGAAACACGAACCCAATCGACAGATAGTTATATATGCCTGAAATAATATAACAGTGTCCCATTAAACTGATGCGAACTTCAATGTTTAATTCTCAATCTTGTAGTATCCTAACGTAATTTTTTAATTGAATATTTTAGTTTAGGTATGCCATGGCAACACAAGTGCACGAAAAAAGATCTGATTGTATGTCATTCGATAGAGAGAGTCTAAGCATTATTCAGATTTGTACAAAAGTCTTTTAGTAAATTGCGTATTATAGGATCGGTGTAACACAGCCGGAACATGTATCGGCTGAAAAAAGTCGGGAAATAAATTTGCGATTCGGCTATTAGCTGCAGCTTCAAGGTTGTTTAACTTCGTGGTCAAGACAAAGTCTTAGAAAGATTTAGTATCTTTTCTCAAATTATTCTTGACCACCTGCGTGTAGTTGCAATAGCATAATTTATTCTGCGGGCAATCATAACTTTCACATAGTCAACAGTCAAAATCTTTTCTTTTTTTTTTGTATTTTTTAAGTACATTAATTTTCTGTTAGACCATGGTGAGCTAAACCTGTTACTATGGTGGTACTCTCTATACACGCCTATAGAAAAATAATAATGAAGTCCACCATTGAATAAATTAATCACTTTACCGAGATCGGAGGCAGAAATTGTTACGATAGTCACTTATCGTGATCTCTTTAGCGGGAACACTAAGTGATAGCTATTTTAGTTAGCGATTCTGTCAGCTGTGCGAGCAGCGTATCCGTAATCATAGTGATAGCAAAATTTGTCCTTTCGTGAATAGAATTAAAAAATGTGTTGTTGTTTCGATAGGGAATTAAAGAACGAAAGGAGAGAACTACTCATTAATATTGAACAACACTTTGAATAAAAGTCTTTTGTAGCAAATTTTGGGAGAAATAACTATTATAAAAAAAAAAAAACAATTTTAAATAAGTTTCAATTTAATTGAAGTGAAAAATAGGAAATAAATTTTACCTCATTTTCTTTTATGTGAATATGTATATATACGGAAGCTGGAGCGGTTAAAACTTTAATATGCAAGAGATCGGTATTTTCGAAAAGTCGCAAGTATTTATTGTGTTGTAGTTCACGAACATCGAAGTTTTTTTTTTTTTTAATTTTGGTCCACTGCAATATCAGCGTTCTACTCTCCAAGTCGCTGTGCTTGACTCTCACATTTATGGAAATCTTGCGAAATAATTAATTTACCATGTCATGACGTCCATCGTACGTAATTTATAATTAACACATTTATCTTATTGTAATCTCTCCCTGCATTCAGAAGCGCCTTTGTTTAACGTCCACATTAAAGGGCTTGTCAAAACAAAATTTGATTGTACCATTTCGGAACGAAATGCGCATGCAAAATATTATTAAGACGAAGCATTTTAAGTTCCCTGCGACTGATCGACAGATTTGATTCTCCTAAATTTGCCTTGTGGCGGCCGTCGTTTTTACGAAATTTTCTTTTTTCATTGCGTCGTCATTTTAATTAAATCTAAAAACGAAGGTGTGTCGAAAATATCAGCATGACCGGACGACATTGAGAAGTGACCGAAATATCGTTTGACAACTCACCTGTCAAAAACGAAAGCTAAATAAAAGCGTATGCAAACAAACACTAGCAAGCTAATTAAAAAAAATATATATACCAGTGGGCTATGAAAAACATATGTACTGTAATATAGCATTACAGTTCATCTGGATTCATCTGTAGACACGTCTGTGAAAAATAACATTTTTATGAACCCCCAAAAAATCCCAAATAAAAAAATACGATTGTACGACGACGTCGGTATGCAAAACATAAAACAAATCCTCTTTATCCCTGTTGACGTTATATGTAAGAGCAATTGATTTCGTGTTGTTTAGTGCAAGATTACTGTTCTCCACTGCAAACTGTTTGTTTTTGTTGTTGCGTATTGGTTGATCTACCTACAATAACAAAGAGTCGCACATCAAGTCATTTGATTTCGTCTTACAAATTCTCTTTTGCATTTCGCCTTTCATTAGCATACATACAACTGTAGTAGAGTTCTCTCTATATTTCATCCTTTTTTTTGCAATTCTCTACAAAAATTCTCCTTATATGCTGATATGGCATTTCGTGCTCTTTTAATTGTCTTTAGAAGAAGAACGCGGAAATTATAATTGTATTTGGATGAGTTTTTCATTTGGATTACAACTTATGAAGACATATTTATGAAAAGCTCATTTCTTTGTCCTAATCGTTTCTGGCAATCATTCACTATCAAATCCTCAGAATTCAAAAGCCAAATGCAGTTCAATATCACATTAAAGTTTTGTTCACGTTGTTAAGGAATGATTTTGCAGTAAATAAATAAATAAATAAATTCCACTCAAAATTCCCTCGTAGATTAGCGGACCATTGTTATACGCGTGAACAAAAAAGTGCAAGCTAAAGACCCTGTGGATAATGTTAGCGATCAACTTTCCAAACGGAAAATGCATATCGTAAAAAAATTGATTCGCCGCGAAATCATAATTTGTGCATAAAATATACACGCTTTGCATAGTTTCCATATCTTTTTCCGGTTTTTGCAAATGTGATGCTACGGTCTCAACAATTGAATCGAAATCTAAACAGAAACTCTTGGAAACCCTGCCAGATTTTGCTTCTCTGAAACGTTTTGCACTTTTCAAGAGTTTCTCATCTAAGCTGGACTTTTCAAATAGTTCGCGAACAAGTCACACCTTAGTGACATCATCTGTAAAGCAAATCTCCTTTGATCTTAGATAGCAAAAAGATAAACCAACGAATCATTTTTGGTGGCGAAAACTAAAAGCTTTTTAATAGAGCTGTTGGAATAAATTACTTATTGTCCAATAAGCTATTGGATCAATTTTTATGAATAACTAAAATCGTTATTAATGAAGCGAGTAATTGTTAATCTTAAGGCATCTCTTTCACTAACTATTTCTCTTAAGAAATCTCTTTTCTACAAATATGTTATATATTTCAAGTTGTTGTACGATAAATGGACGAGAGCGGCATCAATCTGTTCAGGAGAATTTTTGCATTTTCTTATGCCTACTAACGGGAACCATTGAAACTGAATTCGCAGAGTAAACAGTTAAACAGTGTAGTGTACTCTCCCTAAACTTCTACACCTCCAGCTGAAGTATTGTTGCGAATCTGCCCGCGTTCGTCAAATCGAGCGCATTGCACTATATGCGGCTTTATGAAGTTTTCACCGGTCGAACACCGGATTTCTGATTTTCCGGGTGAACGATCGTTTCCTTCTTAGGCGTTCCTTGATCGAATCAGACTAAGTTAATATCTGAAAAATGCCTACCTTTTTCAGTGGGTCATCGTCAGAGGGGACAAGACTCCGGGGAAATAGTGGGTTTGTATATAGCACATTCCAGGTGAATGTTTCGCGTAACGTTACCTTGATAACTTTCTTAACATATATTAAATTAATGGTCGATGCTTACGCGAAAAAGTGTTTTTGATTCCTTTGACAAGTTCCAAATACATGCCGTACGCCCTCGCGATCCGTTCTTATGCCATGAGTCAGGCATATTCATCTACCCTATCAATAGTAGACATTGGACAGAATTCACCCATCATTTTTCATTGTGTGAATTTGCGCCTTGTTTTGAAAAGTGAAGCTCCACGCAAATGGGGTCCCTTGTACATAACTTAAAGCTTAAAGCTCTTAGAAAGTAATGCCTCCAAATAGGACGTTGATATAACCATTAAGTACGATGTGCGATTATTTAATTTCTCTCATGATATTTCGCATATTTCGCATAGGGCTTAGTAAGATGAGAGTCGTTTTTGTATTTTGCCAGAGCATTCTCGTTAAGAGGTGAAAATTCTTAGTCACCTGATCATTTCTTTAACTCATACTCATCGACGCTGGTTTTGTGGATTAACGAATCCTTCTTCTTTTATTTGATTAGTTTTATTTGTTTTTGTGCAGATCGGTTGCTTAGTTTATAAACAAAAAATATTCGTATATGAACAGGAGAATATCTTCGTTGGTTCTGTTAAATGTATGTTTGTCAAACTGATCGAATGTGTAGAAAAGATTTTTTTTCTTTTCTTTTTGACACGTGTACCAAATGAGTCGGGTTAAGTCATACTTAACCTTTTGCTTGCTGTTCGCTCGCCATTACAAGTGTTGCGAATGAAAAATTGTGTTTTTCTTGTTTTTGTTCGTGTGTTTATGCAATCTGTTTTATTTGCGATCGTAAAAATGTAAAATGCAGTAATAATGCCCCATGGTTTAGAAAGTTGAAACAACCAACAAGTGCTACATGAGTCAGTGCGTTGGTGTTGGTTGGTTTATTTTTTCCTATACGAAATTTTATTAATACCTCTTATAATGTTAACAATTGTTTTTCATAAACTCTTCAAGGAGCGGGTGGTTTCTTTAAATTGGAATTTCGTAGATGAATTATCTTTAGGTTGAAGATAAGAAAAAAAAAAAACAAAAAAACAAAAAAGCAAGCTTTACTTGTGTAAATAAAATACTGTGCAACAAGCTATTGGAGCGAAGGCCTTAATGTTTAATTTTTTTTCTTAACAGAACAGAAACAAAGGCGAAGAAAAAAAGTAAATCAAGCAAAAAGGGTTGAAGCGTAAAAAGCAGCAGTCACTTCGCCGTAGTGTTAGTGGCGCTAAAATTACAAATATTAGTGTTTGTTTGTTTGTTTGTTGCCTTTTGATTTTGTCGCATTGCTTGTCTTGCTGCACAGTCTCAATCAGTCATCGTTTTTCTTCAGAGGTTTTTATTTTACTTTTTTATTTTTTATTTATTTATTTATTTTTATTTTTTTTTCTTATTTTATATGTTACATATATATATATAGACCTATACATATATATATATATAAATATATATATATATATATATTTATACATATACATATAAATGTATATTTATTTAACCTTTTTTTTACTTATTTTTTTTATTTATTTTCTTAAAGTCTGTCGTTGTTGAATTTATGGTTTAATGGCGTCATTTTTATGCATTTATGTAGCATAAATTACACAAACAATTGTAATTATTGTTGTTTTGTCATCATCATAATGCTTGCAATTTTGTCGCTATGTTGGTCTTAAGAGTTGATGCAATATTCAGTTAAGAGAAAACTGCTTAGTTTTTGCTTTTTACGAAACAGTTGCTTTTTTTTTCTTCTTTCTTTCTTTACCTCTCTTACAGAAATGGCTTAAAATCTGGTTTTCTACGAAAAAAAAAAAAAAAAAAAAATGGTTCAACCTTTTCCACATACACACCATTGATTGAGATTTTGCAGAAGTAGTTTACTATTTTTTTGGTTTTTGGTTTTATATATCGATATACGGGAATTTGTTGCAGTCCGTTCGATAACAATATTTCTAAATGAGTAGCGGTTAACGTGCGAAAAAGTCTGAAAAAAACAAATTTCTATAAAGACATTTTTCAGGTATTTGTTTAAAAATGGACTGATAGAGAGAGAGAGAGAGAGAGAGAGAGAGAAAGAAAGAGAGAGAGAAAGAAAGAGAGAGAAAGAGAGAGAGAGAGAGAGAGAGAGAGTGAAAGGAGCGGGGAGGGAGGGAGGGAAAACAATTTGTGAAAATTTTGTTTTGGAGCAGCACAATTTGTATTTGGCGGTAATAATTCAAAATTTCGCTTTGTATATCGTTTTAAAGAAAGCAACAACAAAAGCAAAGATTTTTATTATTTTTCGGTGGAATATAAGTGAAAATTGATGCTGTATGTGTGTGTGTTGAAGGCATGTTTTTTCATCGGTTTCTATAATTTTTAAATTCTTTAACAAATTTTAAGACGATTTTGTAAACGGGAAAACCTTAACAATAGACATAGTTGAGCAGCCATAGAGATGGACAAACGAGCAGACGGAGATGCTTAGACGAATTCAGCATTTGGTACCGGTTAAGAATATGTGCACCTTATGGGTTCTTTGAGGATTGCTACTGCAAAGGTTTTGACACAAAATTGGGTCCACGTGACAAATTCTTTCAATTTGTGGGCAGGGTCTAGAGCATAGCCCATGAAATAAACCTTTAAAGTTTTAATGGATCTATTTCTCGAAGTTTATGAGTAATGTGCAATAAATCAATGTCTTCCCCTGTGGAAAATGGAAATGTTTTCAGTTTACATGGTAGTGTAAACGTGTTCATCTACCGATTGAGCGTATTTGCAACACCAATTGATTCGTGCAAGAACATGCAATGTTTCTAAGACTGACATTATTATTTTTGCTGGCGGAAGAATATTTACCATAGCCATTAGATAGATGGGTAGATGGATGAACGGTTATGCTTAAGTGAATTTCGAATTTGATTGCGTTCAAAAATATACATACTAGGTGAGGGACTTTCGTGCTGAACATACCCATGTTTTTCAGTAACGAGTATAAAAGTTAATTTTTGCCTTATATTATGTAAGAACATTCATACGGAACGGCGTTCAACAAATGGTTTCATCTCGTCCCATTTAAGCGTTTTACATTCATTCACTTGGCCAAAATAATACTTTCCACGGACTTTTGTCGAAAAATGCAAAAAATGAAAAATTGCTTTCATATTGCATCAATCAATAAGTCTTCGGTCTAACATGTATGTAGTAAAACTATTCGTAGACCCATACTTCAAAGACTACGTGTCAAAATTACATGACATTTTGACAGGTTACAGTTGCTTTAGCGGCGCTATGTTTGTAATTCTCAAAGCATTGGAAAAATTTACTTCTTGATGAGAAGGAATACCTCTCCTCCTAAGACCGCGATTCTCTTCTTTTGTATATCAAAAATAAAAATCTTGATTTCTTTCGTGTGACGAAATCTTTATATGGATTTCGTTAAAAGGCACCTAATATTCTATATATTATTGTGTCTCTTACTAACGGCACAAGTACGCTTCAAAGAACAATGAAATATTTTATTGTTATCAAATCGTCTCGTCGCTGCTGGGGTTATGTAGCTGCAACTATCATGAAAAGTAATCGATATCTAGAAATTTGTTATGATTGGTCATAATATGATAGCTCAGGGTGGCTACATTTGAGTTCAGACGCCGACAGTTCCACTAATGCGTAATCGAAATCTGGTGGTTTGCCCCTTTGGAATAATTAAGTTTTTTATTGTAGCCTGAACAAATGCTTATTAAAAAATTTTTCTTACATAATTTATTAATCAAGATCTCATGTTCTTAAGCATGCAAGATGTAAGTTAAAAATATATTATTGCATGATTTCTAGGCTACTTTTAGCGAATTGATGATGATTGCAATCTACGTTTTCTCAATAATACTAACACGGCGCGGAAACTTCCTAACACGCCGTTATTTTTGAAACGAGCCGAATGTAAACCGTTCTTTGAATTGTTGTCTTAAATCGTTGGCGAACGTAAGGTTCTCGCTGTTTTGTTAGCCAGGACTTAGTCAATAAGCATTTGGTGTCGCCAAAAATCTTCAAATCTTGCTCGATTAATGTCGAGTTTCTTAAGTAACCGTTAGATAAGAGTTGTAATCGACATACTTGATTTTAATAAATTTTCTAGAAATACAGGAATATTGCAAGCGTCTAGTTTTTCTCCCTTTCTCTTATTGGATAGTTTATTTGTGTGCCAAAAACCCAACTTACGACATCGCATTCATTCTCCTCCACCAGCAGACCTTGCAATATTGAATCTGTGCAATAAACCCTGCTTTACGTGCGGCATGAGGAGGGGGGAGAGTCGACAAACCGGGTAAATTTTTACGCAGCCACATATTTCAGAATGAGACATAAACCATATCAATATCGCGAGCAAGTAATGGTTAAATTGGCTGATCAGTGAGTCTTTATGTTTGTTACAAATGTTATGGCAAAAGATTTATTAATACATACATAAAAACTTTTTAAAAATGTTTAATAAATATTACATTATAATTATCAAAAAAAAAAAAAAATAAATAAATAAATAAATAAATAAAAAATAAAAAGAATAACAAAAATGACTTACTAAGTGTAAATATAATTTAATAAATTGCCAAACACTTACCATAAAGAAAAAAACATAACGCACATCAAATATGACAAGACATACTACCGCACCGGTTTGCAGTTACTCGGCCATGACAGTATTTTATGGTGGATTTTTTGGCCAATTTGCTTTTCATATAGTAATCAACAAATAACGCATAAAAAAAATCGGGGATTTTTTTTGCATATTGTTTGTTGACAAATGCTTTACTAAAGGCGAACGAAAAAAAAAAAAAAAAAAAAAAAAAGGAAAGAAAAATAATGAAAACAACTATAACACAATAGCATCCATCAGATCAGCTCTCATATGCACAGACAGAGCGCCACACTTTTATATATGAACTACAAATAACTGCAACACACAAATGACGCATACAACCACAGCATGAAATCTCGGCATATGAATGTTAATATAGAGTTCGCATATATATGTGCACTTATATTTGTGTATATGTGCCGTGCATGTAATGCATCAACTGTCAAAAAACGGCAGACAAGACTCTAAAGTCTGAAAATTGAATGAATGATTTGTGTGGGCTTACGTTTTACGTTTACTTTTGTGTTTTCTTTTTATGTTTTATTTTTTATTCATTTTTATTTTTTATTGTCTTTGCGCTTCTGAATGTGTATATGCATCTGTGGTCCTTTTATTTCATTTTTCTTCTTTTTTTTCTTTTTTTCTTTTTTGGATATCACTTTAAGTCGTGTTTTGCATGGACAAGTTATGGTTTACGATGCGATGTACAATCAATCAACAACGATAACAACAACCAAAATATAACATAGGCAACACCGTTGAATTGCACTGCACTATTGTCACTAGTCGTAGCAATGATAACTATATTGACTGCGAAAGTGTAGAGGAAACAGTGACATTATTTACTTATAGGGAGAGAGTAGAAAAACCAAATTTGGAAATTTATGGGGTTTCTCGCTGGGAATGCCCAATTAAATGTGCTTAACATACTGATGGCTAATTGCGTTTCCTTTTGATTTTTGCTTTCAATTTCGGATTGTAGTCGCTGTTATCTGTTATCTGTTAGTCTTTTCTTTTAGACGCTTGTTCCTTACCAACTAACTTAACTTTTAATTATTTGCTTATGAGTGACGAAATTGTGTCCAATACTTTCATTACGCCTTGAGCTTAAGCGCGGACTATGCTGTCCTTATGTAAATGTACTTGGACGACGGTCCTTCTACATAAATGGAGAGGCCATATTCACCAATGAAGCGCTTTAATTGGGCTGCGTAGTTCTGTCAGCGTCAGCATCGATTACGCCGACTGGACGACCCAATCGATTTGGCACACTCTCAATACAAAACTGTGCACACGAACGTTCAATGTTTTCGTTAGATTTGAAGCCGATAGCTTAATTGTTGCTACCAGAAAAATACTTACTATAGATATTAGAAACTGACAAACAAACGGATAGATGGACCGATGGATATATTTAGATCGATTCAAAATTTCATGCTGATCAAAAACATATACTTATGCATGGAGGGGTCTCTAATACAAACATTATCGATCAGCACAAAATTTTGGAACGATGTGTTGTTTCTGATCTGCCTATCCTCTTGTTTTCGAAAGGCTTATCGTTCCAAACGTTGTAAAGACATAGACTTATCATTCTTCATTTATTTTTAATTAAACTTTATAAAAACTGACCTATCATGAGAAACGTTATGTGGGATGTGATCCAAATAATGTTGATGTCTGATCTAGTCTTGCTATAGCTAATTCTCATATTAAGTTAGTGTTAAGAACATGTTTTCATCATGAAATATTAATAGTTCGTAGAAACGGAAGGAATTCAAAAAATAACTTAATCGTGTCCGAATTTTTCGCATCAGTCTAATATAACGATACACAATTAATAAATGGCTTCAGTCGAGAAATTTCAATGACTGTAACTTTTTACATAATGAGTTATGTTGTGTGTTTGATTTTACAAATTCACTTCCACACACAAAACACCCGATCATTGACCCAAACACGTCGGTGCACCCAATTTCGATAAGACATTTCAATAATTACGAGCTGTAGGTTCATCATAAGAATAACGAAAAGGCGTCGGAACGACGAGGCGGGAAAGAAAATGATTTCGGAGCAATTGCTATGATGAAAAGTGGATCTATCCGAAGACTGTCCGGGCATTATTGGCTAAAATTATATCCTCACAAATTTAACATACCTTGTGCCATAAGTGATACAGAGAATAGGAGTTTACGGGAAACATAAAAAATTTCAGCGAAGAAACTTGTATTCGCTTACAAGCGTACGCATAGTAGACAAAAAACCTATGGATTTCAAGATGACAATGCTTAAGAACCAGTACAAACACATGTTAGAGTCTGCCGAATCGCTCACTTTTGACAAAGCGTACGCAGTTCCGATATATTGATGAATATGATGATGAATGATGGATGAATATTTGAGATGGAATTGATGACGACAGAAATTTCTTAATCCTCCCCCTGTGGCCCTGTTCGGCACAACTAAAAAGCTCTACGCTAAGTTTGTGCTGGACATCGTGCTGTACACAGATAAATGAAAAAAACGATTGCCCCTGCCAGAGAGCTCCCCAAAGAAATGACTTATTCAAAATGGAGTTTGGTTCACTTACCATTTACGTGAAATACGTGTTTTTTTTTTTTAATATATAGTAAAAGATATCAATTAGCAGTAGTTTCCTTTCATTTTAGATATTGGTTCATGCGATTTGCATTTAAAAACGATTTCATGTAAATGAGAACCTTGGAGCTTCTGCGACAATTCAAGCCTGGAAGCCTATTGAGAGTTGGCGGTTTATTGAAGTAAGCCAATGCCTCCTGCTGCCAAACTATAAATAATATTTCCGCTTAAAATCCGCGCTGCTCATTTTTTTTTAATTCGATATTGCGCTCCTTTGTAACTCTGCTTTTAGCTAGCCAATGCTTTTAACAGGGAAACAGCTAAGATAGGCAGATAAAGAGACAAATAAGCTATGATGATATGAAAGTACGGCCTTTAATTAGATGGATTAGTTATCGTTTATCGTTGTTAATTTATATGCACTCAAAACTCGTATATAACAAAAAATAAGAAAAAATGTATATATATGCAAATTAAAGGAGAAATTGCGCCTAGAATGTGAAATCATTGCAATTAAATGTCAATTTATTGCAACGAAATGCATCCAACGCTTTAACTCTTTCGATATCTTGGACTGATCTTTATAGATGATAGGGTAATAAAGCTTGGCAAGCGTAGGCAGGCCTGTGTGTACCCGCTTGCAACTAATATTACATCGTCAGATTCAATTGTAATTATTATCATATTACGCTCATTACGCTTAGGCATGAAATATCCACAATAAGCCAAAATTATTATTAAAAGAAAAGAAAAAAAGAAAAAAACCTCACAGCTGGTCTTCGATATACGAAAAAATTCAAATAAAGTCGGAAAAAAATGTTGTTGTTTTTTTTTTGTATGCACAGTAAATAATGCACAATATAGTCATAATAATGATGATAATAATGGTAAGACCGATGATGAAAAAACTAACTGAAGCTCAATTTACATAATTTTCAATTGAGTGCATTTTCGCATTCAATTGGAAAAATATTTGCGGATTAACAACAACTACAACAACAATGTTATAAAGCTGCTCAACACAATAACTGTGTGCTTTTATTATGAACAATAAAAACTGAGAAAACAAAAAAAAAAAACAAAAAATAAAGAAATGAAGGGAAAACGAAATTCATTGTATGCAGAGTGAGAGATAGTAACGAAAGAATTTTGCTGCGTTGTTTTTTTACTTTTATTTCATTTTTACATAACCAACAATGATTTCATTAACTGTTAAAAATGATTTTTACAAAAATCGACTAACAACACGTTCAACGTCTTTCATATTCAGTGCAGCCCTAACACAATAACATCATATCATCGGTGGCATGCGCTTACCATCATTGCCAAGAACATCGTAATCGTCGTAACCATTATCATCCTTATCATCATTATCATCATCACTATCATTATCGCGAAAAATAACATGTTTTTTTTTTTTTTTTTTTTTTTTTGTATAGTATTTGGTTTTTATTACTGTTGTTGTAAAATTATGAAAAATATTTTTGCATATGAAAAACCATTCATAGTTTTATTGTTTAAATATTATTCTTCAACACAATCCGAATGTTCATGTGCTGGGGTTTAGCAGAACTAGAGTATTGAAATCCCTACTCTATCCATTAGCCGTAAGTGGTGGTACATATCAAGAGGAGTTATTATGTGTGAGTATCGTAGAGAAAAAAACCATAAATTACGTATAGGTGTGTGTTTGTGCGTGTATTTGTTTGGTTGCCTCTTCTCATTGCTTTCATTGTTTATTTACATATTTCTATGATAGTATATGAAATGAAATGAAATGAAATGAAATGAAGAAAAAAAGACCCAAAAACACCAGAAGCAAAAAAATGAAAAGAAGCGTTGGTGGGGAAAAAGGAAAGAGAGAAATTTTTAATATGGTTTGGTTCCTCATGTAATGCTCTTACTTGAACCCATATGTGTGTTTAATTGAATGCAAGTAGGTGTGTAAATATATGCATATATGTATAAACACTTATGTGTATGAGTTTATATTTGGTTTTTCATTAAGCTCATAAATGTTTTGAAACATTCATACATATTTTCATATCAACCTATATATATATATTTATATATATACATATATATATATATATCCGTATCCATATAAACGTATAAATATATATGTGTGTGTGCATATGTGCTATACGAAAATCATAAAAAAAAAAAAAAAATGAAAAATGAAAAAGTAAAAAATAAAAACATAACAACATAAAATAAAACAACGAAACAAATAAACCAGCAACAAATGCCGGTATGTTTTCAAAGAATGGTCGATATGTGAAAAATCTTAATTAACTTGATTTTGTATTTTTACTTTTTTTTTTTTTATTTATTTTTTTTTCTTATCGCTGTTGTAACTATTCGCTCATAACCTTTGCAAAAAATTGTAGAATATGTCCTGTGCATATGGTTGGAAAACAAATTATTTCATTATAAATCGTTGTACTCGGAGAATGCGTGCTTTTGCTATTTTGTTTGTAACGTGTTTATTAAAGATTCCAATATAATATAAGCAAACAAACCCTTAATCCGTATGAGATTATGAAGCGTTTCCATCCTGTTTGTATCACTTAGCTTCACATATTTTCCGTTAGAGTTTATTCAATTCATTAGCGAATAAACTTAAAGTTAAACTTAACTGCAATATATTAGGTGCTTGCATGTATTTCGATCCGAGCGATATCCATTGGTGAAGATGATAAACTAATTTAAAATGTCAATGTGCACAACGGTCAAATTCGATCCTTCGATTCCATCTTTCTTTACATAAATGAACAGTTTTGCATTTAGGGGAGACGCAAGCTGTGATACGCTCATTTCTACAACTGCGACAACAAGTCACGCGGTCACGACCTAGGCACAAACACAGCCAGAACTTTGGGGGCGCGGAAAACATGTTAAATTTATCATGATGTAGATTGAAATGAATTTTCCTTCATTTGGAATATAACGTGAATTGTTGATCTAAGGCGTAGTCTCCCTCAGATATATCTAACTAGCAACGTAGCAAAATTGCGAAGAAGACAAGTAAAGATCTTGCGAACAAATTCACATATTCGCAAGGACGTGAATATCGCGATCATAACAGGCGTAATTAAGGACATGTTACTAAGGTCCTAAGCCATTCGTATTCTTTTGCTTGCTTCGTTGCCTTAAAAGAGGAATATCTCCGTTTAACACGTAAATTCGCTACAGGCGTAACCATTTAGAAAGTGAACTCAATTAAGGTGATTTGCTACGGAAGTTATCACTCGGCTTAAACAGTTATTGTAAGTTGCATTAATAAGAAGATACGATGAATAAATGATGATTTAAAAAAACAAAATTGCAAAACCAATTTACGATGGGGGCTTACGATGGGGACTCGTCTTTCTTGGTTTAACTATAGCGTTCGACACTGAATAATGTTACTCTTGGCATGTTACACTTGCCGTAAGCAAGGTAAAGGTAACTAACGGTCGTTGGTCTATGCTTGAAAGAAACTTTTTTCCATGCCTCTCCACATTTAATTCGTCCAATGTGTGAAATTTACCTTCTCTTTTTACTATATAGCGTACCAATCGCTTGCCTGTCTCCAACGAGTCTGTGCTGATTCGTACCATTTAGAATAACAAGTCAGCAATATTTCTTTTAATGGGATCTTAAATCCAGTAAGAGGAGGCATTTCGTTTTCTTTTGAAAATTAATTTTGTGATGCTATAGTCGAGCACTAGATACCCTAGGCAAGTTCGTTCACTAATTTTCTTAATAATATGCGAAAAAATTATACATCATATCCACGTAAATGCATAATTTTCATGATAGCGCTCATATGAACGGATACGCGGTCTAATTTTAGCAAATTATTATTTTTCAGTTGGTTGATTGGTCATAGTAAAAGTCTAAAAGATATGCCGATTTGATCTAAATTCCCCATAATTAATTTTATTTAAGATTTGGGATCCAAAAAATTGATCTCCGTGGTACACTAATCTTCGGTACAATATTATTATTACGAGCGAATTTTCATCAAGCAGTAATAAAAATTCCCACTTTTTACTCTATGTAAATATTTATTTTTCGTAGGAACAGCAATGCGACAGGGCATTCAAAACATTACCCAATCCGACCCAAGTTTTTCACGCGACATTAGAATGTCGAAATGCTATTACTTTGCGATTTTTTTTCGCGAAATTGTGAATATTATAATAAGTCGAAAAAGGTCGAAGTAGTGATCCGTTCCGAATCATTTTCAATATTGTTGATCCTTGGACCAAGACACATCAGTGCGAGAAATCTCATCAAATTACCAAATTGAAAATTGGAAAGAGATAACAAGCTGACATTGTTTTAAGGTGTTTTTGGAAAGTTTTTTTTTTTTTGAATGGAAGGCGTATGCATTTATATTAAAAATGATATACATGAAAGTATATTGAAAATATCAACACCAGAGGGGCATTCTGGCAAGATGTCTTCAATTTAGGACGCTCTGTGACAGGTGTTGCTTAATATGACCATCACTCAGGCGATGTCACCTACATGTGTAACACGGTGACGTTTAGAAAGAAATGGGAAACAAGACAAACAAGATAAGAAACGGGCGCAGGTTAGTGGATTTGTGTTCAATCATGTCAAGTGTCATTCCTTTACCGTCATGGCTAACATCTTCTTTCTACAGACCGGTCTAAGTGTGACGACTCTCCCTTGACTATGAAGCAGTAGAGCGCACGGGGAAAGTGAAGGTTAATCATATTCTACATAAAAGTGCGTCAACATTTACAACCAAAGCTCGAGTTGTTCTTCAAGTCACAACCAAAACTTAAAACGATTTTTCGCCCATAGAAACCCTTCAAAATCCCTACACTCCCTATAATTAATCCCGCACTACTGCACTGAATTTTGAAACCGCGACCATCGACTTGGTTCTCGTAGCTACTTTTTACTCTGCTATGCGGCTGGGAAACATGTCGGTTTTCCTTTTGAAAAATCCTTAATTGAGAAAGATCTGTTCAAAGATTTAGAATGTTCTGTAGATGTTGTTTCTTGTTATAATGAACTGTACTGTTAACGTTGTCGTGCTTACCCCTCAACGACCCCAAATTAAACAGAATATACGACAATTCAGAAAATTACACTCGATTGGAATCCAATCTCTTGTGTCCCTCGCCGTTTTCATATTCTATGGTATAAAGTGTGGCGAAGTGAATTTTTTTCCGAGTTATACTACATCCGCTTCACTGTGCGAGTAACGAGGACTAAACTAAACACGGCAAGAAGAGGTGTTTTCAGCTTTTACTGCATTATGGGCGTGTCATTCCGCGTTCCGGTAATTTTTCTTGCAAATACCAAAGCTGTATGATCGTTTTTGCAATAGCTATTGCACGGCTTAGAAGACGAACAGATGAAGAAACGAGCTAACGGACATGGTTAGATGTATTCCGAATTTGACGCCGGTCAAGAATGTATTTATTTCACTTTTAAATTGGCTTCTTACAACGCTCGTAAAGGTTTGGACACAAAAACGAAATTTTCGTTCGCGGTAACCCGGGACACTCCTATTCACCTCTTTTTATTTTTCTACAGATTCCTTAAGCATCGTCGGTTGGAAAGTACGTTTAGATTTGCGTAAGCTTATTCGCTGGATTTTGTGAGTAGTGAGAAAAATGTGAAATTTTTCTGCCTGTGGAACAGTTGAGTATTGAGTTATTCTTAGCTTACGTGGTATTTATTATAAGCGTATTATTCGACCGATTCAGCCCATTTTCAACGCCCATCTGTGTGCAAGCATTTCCATTGTTTTGGACATTACACAGAAATAGTGGACGGACAAACGATTATGCTTAAACCGATTCACAATTTGATGGTGACCGTTAATATACATACATACTTCGCGACGAACTCTCGCGCTTTCTTCTACATTTTTCTAAAATCAGTATTCCATCCCATCCTTTGGTAATGGTTATAAATATAAAATAATTACTCATACGGCATATATTCTATATTGTTTCATGTATGCATAACAAAAATTTTACTTCCAAATTTTTTTTGGTGGTCAAATGATAAAAGATATTTTTGAAAATATCTATAACGAAAAAAATGAAAAGAGAGAAAGTAAAGGCCAACATCCCAGCATGCATAAGAAATGAGACGAAATAATTCGCACGAAAATATTTGCAAGCACATTGGAATATTACGAACAACTGAGACAAGGAAGAAATGACAAAAAAAAAAAAAAAAAAAAAAAAAAAAAAAATGGGGGAAAATATTTCATCAATAAGTGCAACATGTGGAAATTTCTAGTCAAATAATTTATTTTTTTCTCTTTTTAATCTAAACTAGGGAGGGATGAACAGCCGACTGCAGAGATATGTAAAGAAATGAAAATGTTTTAAAACATTAATATCAACACCAAACAATTTTATTTGAAATATGCAGTGTGGACAACTTGAATGATAGTAAATTGACATATGGAAGCATAAGCGAACTCATGCATGCACAGCAACAATTAGTTGCAGTACATGCATATACGTAGAGAAAAGGAAAGGCGAGAAAGAGAAAAGTGAAAAGTGAAAAGAGAAAAGAAAACATTAAAGCCACCACCACCACCATCAGCAAGAACTGGATAACTTTGTAATATGTTCAGTATGCTCAATAGCTGATGATGATTGAGTTGTATGCCAATAACCAAAACTGTCGTTCTATGCACACTGTTGACAGATATCTTGATGATGATGATGATGATGATGATGATGATGATGGTGATGCTGATGATGTTGAAACGAATCGGTATTTGATTTTTGCATTTTTTTTTTTCCTTTCACTTTGAATGGTTTTGTTGATTATATGAGTTTATAGTCGCGATAGGAGACTAGGGAGAAGAATGTAGAGAATTTTTTTGCCCAAACATTCACGATATGATGGTAATAACAGCAATAGCAATAGCAATAGCAACAGCAACAGCAACAACAACAGCAACAGCAACAGCACCGACAGCACCAAACGAAAATCGTAGAGAAAATTCCATTCTTGTGCAATATGAACAAAATTGTGCATACCAAAGTTCTACTGGCACTTTTTCATCATCATCACTGAGACACTGGACAAAGTACATCATTCATTTATGCATGCATTTTTGTAAAATTCAATTGCTAATAGCGGGATACGTTTGCACGAGTACTAATCTACATATGGGCGTGTCTCTATATGCAAATACACCTGTACACATGCATACATACGCTTTTTCGGGTGCGTGTGGCGGCCTCTCTTCTATAATAACATTTTATTACTAAAATGCAGTCTATCGTGTAGATATTATTGTCTATTTTATTAAACAATACGAACAATAACAACAGTGTGCGATGATCGTAGCGCCAATGGGAATAGCAGTGAGTGAAATTTGATTTCTGGTTGAAATTCTTTACTATCCCTTGTTGTCAGGGGGTTGTTGTAATTGTTGTCGTTATTATTGGTCTCAGAGATACTTTTCATAGCATTCAGTTGCTATTGTACGGTAATTCTCAAATATTTCCATATCGCTACGAATTTATGCATACCATTTGATAACCATATCGATAGCAATATTGATGATGATGATGTTGAATTTGATGTTGATGTTGATGCTGCTGTGGATATTTATGTTGACTGCACAGAGGTTTCTACATTAATTCCTTGCGTTTCCAACCGATTAGCTTAACCCTCGAAAAATTCTTGTATAAAACAAAAGCAAGTGTATCAACAAAGTGACATAACTCGGATGAGTGACGATGATGTTGTAATAATTTTCCAAAAATTTTTGAAATTTTATCTTTTACAAAATATTTCCTAATCACGACGTTAGCCAAGGAGAGATAATTTTTTGAAAATTTTTTAAATTCTTTACCTAAAATTAATTAATATGAAAAAGTTTGCGTAAATGTGTGTACGTATATGTTACTATTAAGATATTTAAGGTTTATGGTCATTTATTTTAATTTAGTGCGTTTAGATGACGATTATTATTATTATTATTGTTGTTGTTGTTGTTTTTGTTCTTTCTCTTGTTCTTGTTGTTATTGTTGTTGTAGTCACTGTTTCTATAGCTATCAGAAATCAAATGCACACCGTCATTTCTATCTATATGGATAACCATACGCAATAATTTTAAGCAAAACGTTATTAATTTTGAAAATTAATATAAGCATTCATCGTGCAACACATACTTTCGTTG
The DNA here is from genome assembly GCF_014805625.2 of Glossina fuscipes. Taxonomy (NCBI): domain Eukaryota; kingdom Metazoa; phylum Arthropoda; class Insecta; order Diptera; family Glossinidae; genus Glossina; species Glossina fuscipes. The sequence goes on along the minus strand of NW_023998414.1, from coordinate 14,770,574 downwards.
AATACAGAGAAAATTAATAACAAAATTGTTCGGAAACCTCAACGTATATGGACAGAAGCAAAAGCGCACGCATAGGCATGTACAGCATACATTTGCCCACATCCTAACAACAAGAACAACAATGTTTTGCATATTTGGCCATTTGTATTATTGAGAATAAATCAAGGCATGCAATTGCATGGATCTACATATTGTTCGTATTGTATATGTACACATATGCATATTTGTGTATGCAAGTACATGCATATGTGCATCACTCGCAATGTGTGTTTCAGGTTAATTAACAAAATTTCGCCTGAATTTTACCCACACTTGCATATAAATGAAAATGTTTGAAAACCTGAGGGGCTGTATGAACGAACGAACATAAACAGAAACACAAAATTATGACTACAAACTTACATATGCGCAGTTACATATATACGTTTATACGTAGATACATAAATACATAAATATATATATGTACATTACATATATATTTATATTTATATATATATATATATATATATATATATATAAATTTATTATATTCACACAAAGCGTTCAATACATGTATACGAAATGTATTCGAATAAGTACGCTTTTGTTTATATAAAATTGTTTTTGGCATCTCTCTCAACGCAACATCCCTTCACTCTTTTTTTCTTTTTTTTTTTTCGGTAATTCACGTCAATTTTTGCTTATCCCACCCACCTTAAAATAATTATTTAGTAAATATTTCATTTTTAATGAAATTCCCAAAAATTTTTATTCGCTTTTTTCTTCTAAAAATTTCTTGTACATATTGCTTGCTGCATGTATGCTGCATAGATGTGTGTATGCATTTACGTGTGCTTGCATGAATGCTAAGTCTCAGTACAGATGTTTGTGCACGCATTCAAAGTTGTCTTTCGATTGCGTTGATGCTTGGTTTGCTTATATTTCCACATCAAATTGTCAGTAATTTTTTTTTTTTGGTAAGAAACGCTTCCGACCTTCAAAACTATTAACTGTACATGTTCACGTTCTCTGCATTTTTCTAATCTCATTGAAATCCATATAAATCACAAGCGACTGAATGCTAGCAGATTTTAGCATAACAACCAACCTTCGGGCTCCGTGGGTTGATTCGTTCTAAACGTATACTCTTATCTGTCGTTAACCATTACCTTTTCGATTCTTTGCTTGAAATTATTCATTAAATTATCAGTTTCTTCATTACGTCATCATAAGAATGAACGCTTTGCTCAGCGATAGGTCACAAGTCACAAATCGCAAATAATAAATAGAAGGATCCTAATGTTTAACAAACGCTGCTACTGTGACAAGCATATTCGAGTGCGGTGCTTTGAGCTTTTAGTCAACTAGTTTGACAATGCCATACTAAAAAACTACTAGCGTTCAGCCAGCAAGATTTATGTGAATTCTATGGGGAATGGAAGAACTACGTCACCATGCCCTTTGGCCGATTGGGACTTAATTGCCTTTAATAACCTTTATGGCTCAATTGTGTTGATTTTAATTAGTAGCATTTCGCACGAGTCGAAATACAACACGAAACAAGTCATAATATGAAATAAGAGGCATGAATATTCGACTTTGTCGCTGAGCGTTGCGGCTTACCCGTCCCACATCATGACATCTTGCATCTCGCTTCCATTATTCCTTCACAATGCCGCGACGCTTCCTTTCAATTGAAATAAACAATTAAATAAATAAAATTTCCAAACAATCGTGTTTTGTTTTTTATTTTTTCTCTTTTTCACAAACTACGTTGGGTGCAATTCATCAACATCGTGTTTATTTTGTTTGAGCAATGAAAGTCTATTGCATAATGAAAGTGGATCAAATTATTGATAAATGAACCAAAATTGCATTAAATTTTATCCAGTGATCGGAGTTATGTAAAGAATAATTACTCAGACAAGTAAAGCAACTCTTTCAAAGTGATGTATGGTTTATGTTAGAAAAAAAACTAAACAAAAAACTTTTTGCACCTTTAAGCAATGATATTTTTTCTTTCAATCTGGGGGTTAGAATATTTTATGAAGCTTTTTAAGAAATGTGAAAAAAGGTAAGATTTCTTACGGCAAAATAAAAATTTGACAAAGAAACTCCATTTCTTTCTATATATAACGTGCATTTCTCAGACCCTATCTCGTATGAGGGTTCACATGAAAACTAAGCCTTTGTATGCGAAAAAGGTCTAGTTTGTAGTGCTTCATGATGAAAAACAATTGAGAAATAAGAAAGTCAACTCTGCTAAGTTTGAACAACGTTAGTGTCTCTTTTGGTCCCCCACTACATATAAGGCCTGTCATGACAAATGTGCTTTCCCATGACAATACTCTATAATTTTTGATATTTCACCATGAAATTAAGTTAAAACTTGTATTAGAGAAAGTAAGTTTGTGTATATAATAATTGGCCCTGCCCAACTGTAGTGTTTCTGCTTGTTACCTTTTCTTCATCAATCCGCCGCGTTGTCACCCACATCGCCCATATTTCGGTTTGATACAGGCGTTTACCTGCAACCTCCTTAAGGTAAACGCAAATGAGGTAATCATAACTGTTTGGGAAAATCATTGTTTTTCTTCAGGTAAAATTTTTTCCGCTGGGAATGCTGCACACTCGCTTACCATTTAAAAAAATACTTAAAGCTATTACTTCTGTTAATGTAATAAAACTGCTTTGACTCTAGGGATTTAAGTGCCTATAATTCGCAAATATTTTTACTTACTTTGTTTAAACGATGTTCGCCTAGCACTGGGCTTATATTCGTTTTGTCAAATGTTCGCAGTTAGAAAAGTTACTGATCAAACTCTTAGTCTGGCTTCCATAACAAACGGCTACTACGTAGGCATATATACATTATATCTCGCACAGATACTGTTACGTTAAGTAACGCAAAAGAGCATTACGCTTATGAATTGGTTGCCGCATGACCATCTTATTCATGGTTGCATGTATTTCTGGTCACCGTGGAAAACGAAAAACATTTACCTTTATTTGTCTATCCTTCGATTGAAATCGAATCGTTTTGTTATTGCGTTATTCTATAAAAAAGATAATCAATGTTTACGTTATACGTTGCTTCGAATATTATATGTTATTGAATAATAACAGCTTATGTAGATCAGCAAGTGCTCATTGCCATAGATATTAAATATATTAAGATAATGTTTATTTCTGGTATACATATATATATTCAAAAAAAAAAAAAAAAAACCAAGGATCAATACGAAGGTAATGAATGTATTTTCTTTTTTGTTTTGCTCGATTCTCTTTCCTTAAACTTATTTATTTGTAAAGTCATTAAAACTGAACAACTGGTCGTATGAGCGACGTTAGTATTATGCTGCGAGAGAGAAGCATGTCGGTAAAAATGTATTTTGTTAGTTAGGCAAAGAGAGAGAAGATCCCTAAAATATGTTATAATGGTCTAAGCTTTTTTGTTTACATAGCAGAAAATAATTTTTATATAAAAGTTATAACTAAAAGGCAATATTTTAATCAAACAACTCGAATCTGTTTAATTTAATAAATTTATATCTAAATGAGCGAGTATAGAAAACTTAAATTGTTTATTTAGAAATTTAACGGATTTACTTTACAATTTTCTTTACATTAAACTATACATACATACATATATACATATATATATATATATATATATATGCGTAGGTACACCACTATTATTATTATTATTTTTATTATCATCATCATTGGACTCGTTGGCCACAGATTTCTACGAGTAAATTGTTTTTATTGTATTACATTTATGAATTTAAAAAAAAAAAAGGTTTTTTCTTTCTCGTTTTTTTGCTTTTATTTGAGGTTTATTATTATTATCATTACTGTTGGTGTTGTTGTTGTTGTTGCTGTTGTTATTTTTGTTGTATGTGTTTAATAAACTCTGTTGATTATTTTTAAAATACAAAAATCGAGTTAATTTTTTTCCACACGTCTATTGTAATTATTGTTATTGAAGTTTGTGTTGTTAAACATTCAATAAATAAATGCACACATCTACACACGGCACGCAACCAAGCACCAAAAGAAAAATGCATGTGTGGAAAATACACAAAGCTTAGGCATATATATTACAATTTTTGTTATTGTTATCGTTTATGTTGCTCTTGTTGTTATTATTATTATTATTCTTATTGTTGTTGTTGTTTTTGCTGTTGCTCTTGCTTTTTTGTAATTATATTGCAGTAATCGTAATTGTAAAACAATCGCATATGTACACATACAATTCAGCTCTCACACATCTTTATATATAAGTGAATAACTACTCGCTGTATTAAAGTAGAAAAATTTGCAAAATGTTTATTTATTTGTTTTTTCATTGTTTTTTTTTTTTTTTTGTTTTTGTTTTTATTTATTTTTTTTTCTTTATTTGCGAAACGAAAAGCATTGGTTTCACAAATATTCTATTGTTGGTTTGGTTTTCACTGCTCCATGTGTATATGAACGTGTGTGCGTTTATATATTTGCGGCGAGCAAATAATTATTAATTAATTATTGTTGCTGCAATCGTAGCCGTGTTAAACTTTACAAGCAATTAAAAATGTATATGTTTATATGTATACGAAAGTTTTTATACATCTATAAATAAAATGTTTAACCAAAAAAAAAAAAAAAAAAAAAAAAGCAAAAAAAAGGTAAAATGGAAAACAGAAAAAAGAGTACACACTTGAGTGCTTGTACTGATATGATGTTTGTGGTATAAAAGTGCATTTTTCTTCATATTCAATTATGTTTAATTATTTACTTATGTATTATGAAATCTACATAAATAAATTTATAGAGAGTGCATATAATGAATACATTTTAAACAGTCATGTATTACATATAACGATAAGAGAGACATTTTTAAGTTACACTTAAATACACACACACACACACATATATATATATATACAAAAAAAAAAAAAAAAACGTACATAAAAACAAAAAAAAAAACGATTATTTCATATTTAAATGAACCTCCGGGCGTATAAATGATTACTACAATACTATTAACAATGCAGTGCTCACACGCCACACAATGTCGCTTTAACAGCAATTCCTTTCATAAAATTTTATACTCTGTGAATATAAAAACGTGGAATTTATTTCTGCTTTATAAAGCAGTCAACTCGATTGAAATAAATCTGCAGAGAGTTTAAATATGTTGACCTGGGGCGAAAAGATAATAAATTTATACAGATATTTTACAACCTCCCTTTTTTTTTTTTTTTAAATTTCATTAGGCTGCTTTCTAGACAAATGCTTCATCTCTATCCGTTATAGGAGAAGATTTGTTAAGCAATCATTCTTGAAAGGACCGAGTGAAAGTTGAGAAGCTTATGAAACATCTGCATATTTTCATTTTCCTTTGCTACAAGTATATATATGCGTGCATATACACCATAACCGACATGCTATTCGCAATTCTCCTTCATTCATGTTAACCCTATTTATATCGATAAACAAATATGTTAAGTTTTTTATTCGATTTACAACGCAAAGGGTTTAACAGGGACTTTATTTTAAGTTTTTTTTCTATTCATTATAATAAATAAAACAATTCGTCTGTCAAATTTAAAAGATTTTGTGATATCATTGCCTTAAAAGCCAATATCAGTTTGTGGATTTTTGTTTTTATTTTTTAGTTCAAATATTCCTTACACTATTCAAATATATGTGATCGCGGGTAAAGCAAAATCCTAACGGGACCAAAAATCAATACGCCGCACATTTTTGTGGAGCCACATTACAGATATTTTAAGGGCACTAAATAATTTAGCGCATGTCAAAGGTACCAAAAGGACTAAAGAAAAATTTTTGAAAGTCTATATCCAAAAATGTAATCGCGTTTTTCTCGCAATCACATTTCCCAAACATAACGTATCACTGGCTCCTTCAATTTTCAACCACTCTCCCTGGAAGTTTTTCTCGATAAGTTAAAATTGACTGACTCCTTGGCCAATGTTCGAATTATTTTTTTCAAAAGCGAAAAAAAAATTTAAAGAGATTAATGTGGTCGTTAATTTTTTTTCAAAAAAGTCACCCGTTCCTCGTTAGATAGAACTTAAGTTCTAGATACAAATTTTAAGCTGCAGCGATACGGTAACAGAAGCCACGTAAACAGGCAAACTGCTTTGCCAACACTGTCCTCAATCATTTTGTTTCTCAAAAATATTTCATAGCCGCTTTTCAATACACCCTAACCCTTGTAATTTTACAAAACAACTAAAAAGAAATTTTGCTCTCGGCACACAAGTGGAGATATTGTCCCACAAATGTCCTTAAGGCGGGGTAGCAAACGGTTTTGCATAATGACGAAATTAAGCCCGAAATTGTTTTAGCAATCTAAACGTAAGAGAGATGCAAATGAATATTACAAAAAAAAAAAAAAAAAAAACTAAAGCAATATTAATATCTGTTACTAATGTACCGATTAGTGATGTTTTTATTAAATCAATTTGTGTCGGGCAGTTTAATCTTAGTTCGATTGCCATTGAGAATCTGCCTTTTCCATGCATGAGAATTATCGTAGTGGTCCTTAAGTGATTTCCACAGATCAGATTTGGAGAGCGTTTACGATCCTTAAAAATTGCACCGACTACCATCGTATATTTTCTTCTTATAGAAGAACACACTTTTTTTGTCATCTAGTGAAACCGGTGTTTTTTGATTACTGCCTGCGGAACGTAGTGCACATGTTCTAATTTTAAAATCATTTCTCAGATAATAGATATAAACTATTCGTTCTAAAGCAGAAAGAAAATTTTTTTTTGCGCTATTCTTTTTAAGTATCTCACATTAATGAATATTCTTTTATGAATGTATGCTTAAGTGCATGTATACGTTCCAGTATTTTCATTATGTCGAGTATTTAAATAAAGGAGTCGAAGGATGTAAAAGGCAAAACAGCAAAGAAAAAAAAAAATACTCTAGAATTCATGGAATTCCTTAATTTGATACGGAATAAAAGATAATATGAAAAATAAATAACCGAGTGAGTGATAGTAAAAGAAATTGCAAAAAAAAAAAAAAAAAAAAAATGGAGAATAAATGAAAATATGAAGCGCTGAAATATTTTCATTTAACACAATATAATATTATCACGCCTCTGACCATCTCTCTTCTGCGTGATAACGTTATCGCGAATGAAATGGAGAAAAAAATAAATAAATAAATAAATAAATAAATAAATAAATGAATGAATGAAAAAAAAATCAAAAGCTGTTTACCATTACAATATATCAGTATATCAGTCAGCAGCAAATGTTGAATGTTCATGTGTATAACTGTGTGCTCCTGGCAATAAAAGGCTTTTTGAAATTCTAGAATTTCAGCCACAGAAGCACAGGACACCCGGAATAATATAAAAAATATCCAGTTGTTCAGTAGCCGCCGTCACTATTGTCTTACTGTTCATCATCATGCTGTTGTTGCGTTGATAATATTGTTCCTTAAGCCAACTGACATTTATAGAGAGAAAAAGAATCCCTGACTGGTTCATTCATTTCATTTATATAAACATTTTTTTCGTTTCGTTCATTCAGCCAATCATCCTGACAATTTAACTATTCTGTACTTTATTAATTTGTGCATATTTGCAGTAGCAGTAGGCAACAGCAACGCCATCATCAGGCCAAAAGCAAAGCAAAAATATGAATAGTAATTTTCTTCAGTTGAACTTTCCTTTCACTACTTTCTCATCCATATGCATGTATATATGAACTTTTACAAAATTGTTAGCGAAACAATTTCAAATAAGAAAATTTTTAAACACAAGTTCTGTTTAGTGAAACTAAGAGCTTTATCCCTCCATATTAGGGTCATATTGGAAAGTCGCCGCGGTTTCAACCGTCTCTTTGTAGCCTGCTTTTTTCAAATGATTCCAAATTGCCATGCGGTTGATTTTTACTGCCACTAAGGCTTGTCTTTGACATTGAAATTTCCAAACCTGAATCAAGCAAACCGCTCCGGGGTCCTTCATTCACGCACCGCATTCCCACCGTACAATTCGCGAATTTTTTTTTGGCAACATTTTTTCCTTTCTATATTTCTTCAGCTATTTCACTCATTTTCAAATCAATATAGCTTTTGGCACGAGCAAAGAATTAGAAAAATATCTGCACAAAAAATGTAAGCTTAATTTGTCATCAAAGGCATCAACACCATCTCGCAAAAAAATTGCAGAGAATTTTCAATATCACCTAATATATCTAGGAATGTTAGGCTTTAACTTGAAAACCTCTTACCACGATAATATGCGATATAGTTAGTTTCGCAAGCATAACATTAAAATTACCTTTAATAGACATAACGACAGACCGTTGTGAAGCGAAAATTTTAGTTAGACACTTAAAAAAAAAAATTACTGAACAGAAAAAGAAATCTGACTTTAGGATGAATTCTCTTCTAAGAAGAACAGCGTTAAGACACACGCTTTAACGTCAATATAGGTTCTTCCGGTTCCCTCCACTCCATTGTAATCGGTGCAAATGGTCCACGATCCAACGATCGTGTCTATCATCTGTACTAAATAATAACTTCAGTGCAGATATTCCATTACCAAGTGCATGTATGATTTCCATTCTTATTCAGGACAATGCGATTTTTTGTTCAGGCATTTTTGTTAACACTATAATTGCCCGTGTGTTTTTTTTCAAAAAAAAAATGGAAGATTTTTAACTTAAGGGACCGAAAACTCAACCGATCTTTTTTATACGTAAGCGTAACCCTTATGTCACCCTCCAACATGCTTTGACGATGTGTGCTAATAACATTCTTTGATGAGTGACGTCAAGCATATAGATGCAGTGTTGCATCACAAGCGTAACTTTAACTGTCACATTAGTTGCATTATCCATAAAGTTGAGAAGACTATCAAAATGCTTTATCCATTGATGAATAGAAATGCAAGTTTAAACATGTATAAGAACAAATTAATTATCAAAACCGCGTTTCATTCGTTCACGTTTTATACCGCTCCGGCTTATGTTGTCCAGAATGGTCTTCCGTCGCTTATTGCCATATAAAAAATCTATATATTGCACAAAAAAAAAAAAAAAAAACTCTTAAACATAATCTGTAGTAGTCTAGCCTGGCATTTTTCTACTCCCAATCTGCGCTCAATTTCTTCCTTCGAACTTCTTTATGACAACATTTTTAGGGTTAAGCGTTGATTTTAGAAGAAAATATCGGAACTGGTGGCACCCCTATGTCAATGAAGGGCTATTACTGTAAATGTTTGCTTTTCTGTTTGTCTATTTCACTTTTTTAGATCACAAGATTCTTTTTTTTTTTTTGGTGATGTTACTTAACATATACAATATTATCATAATAATAACATATTAATTTTTAAGTTGTAAAGGAGGAGGCTCTTGATCTTCTTATCACTTTACTTTTTTATATCATGTCGAATGGAGTTTGTAAAATGAAAACGAAACGAAATTAATTAAAATTAATTAATTTTGTTGTTGAAAAGAAATGTGTTCTTAGTTTACGTTGCATTATAGCCGATTGCACCTATATCGATTTCGTCCCTTTACCATGCTAAGCAGCTAATGCTTTTGCCAACTTTAAAGCCGATATATTACGCCAGCTGAGGCATGCTTGTGGCTACAAGAAAATTGATGAGAGACATTACGCAGACGGAGAGACAGTTGGTTCGCTCATGCGTATGCGCTCATGTAAAACAGTTTAGTAATTGTTGGTTTGCAAGTTAGATGATCGCGCCATCTCTATTAAGTTTCTGATCAATATTAAGGATGCTTCAATTCAAGATTACGATCTTGTTTGCGGGCTCATCACACTCACTTTGGGCAAATTTTTGCCCATTGCACAACCGAAAGTTGGCTAACGAATGGCAGCGTCCTGGTCTACGCTCTCCGTAGTAGAACATGAACAAAATGATATTTACATAAATTACTGTCCACTATGCGTCTGGACTATAGATAAAATTATGCATATGTTATGATGTTATGATGAGCAAAGGAAGCTATTAGTAATTGCCGCGTATCAAAAAGAGCGATAAACAGATGAAACACTTTAATCCGCGGACATGCATGCACTCGATCGTCATCTGAGTAGATTTAGTCACATCTGTGACATCCTCCGCCAACCATTAATGTAATTCTTCCGTTAAGATAAAAGGATAGTCAAAGCTTCTCACATATCTCCTTAATTATTAGCCTCAAATTCAACTGAAATGCGTGTATAAGTATTGTCTAATTTAAACTTTAGTCTTAAGAAATAAAATCTGGCAAAATGTAATCTCAATAAGAGACAGAAGAGCTGAACCAAATCTCGATCTTTAATTCGTTATAAATATAATAATGGGAAGAATTTTCTTGGCATGAAAGTTGTGCACATCATCGATCAGTTCCAGTAATAAGCGAACAAATCATCAAAATGATGAAAGAGTGTTAAGCGTTTCCTCTGCCTTCAATTTTTGCATCGCATTCCGTTTTGCATAAAATTCTTATTTCAAACTCGTTTTTCCATTGTTTTCCTATTCCTAACTGGCATGTGGTAGTGTATATATATATATTGTATAATGCGTGGGGGAATGAATTGATATCTTTGACAATTATTAATATTATCTATAACAACCTGTTTGCTTTTTAATGAAACAACATAATATAGAAAACTATAGCTCTTATCTTTTTGAAATGAAGACTTATTTGCATAAAATTAATTCAAAAATAGACAAATAAATGAATAAAAGAAAAATAAAAAACGGGAAAATAATTTGCATTTCTGTGGAGAAACCTGTTTATTGGGAAAATGATTCATGGTGTCTTTACTAAAAAAATTAAAGCGAAAAAAAAACAAAAAAAAACCACAAAAACTTTACTTTAAGGCTACAAGGCAACAACAAACGCTATAATAAATAATAATAAAAGCAATATTCTGTAAAAGTTATTTATATAGAAAAAAAAAAAAAAAATAGGAAAAAAATCTTCTCTTTTGAGTATACCTTGAGTTGTTATGGTTTTCCAATAAGGCTCGCGCTCGCAGTTTCACTTTAAAGACCCCATATGTTTTTTCGTCAACTTTTTGCTCATTGCTCACATAAAGCGCAAAAATGTATAGCTAGAAATGTTGAGCTAAAAATTAAATTTACTAAGGTATTGAGTCAACGCGACAGCTGTTGTTCGCAAAAAAAATTTACATTCGACTTGCAACGAAACTTGAAGTGCCCAGCATTTGCTAAAAAAAAAAGCCAATTTTTTTTTTTGCTCCTTTTCACTTAAATAAGGAAAGAAACCTATAAATGTTATGCCGGGCTATCTTTTCCGTGGTAATTGAGTTTAGGAAACCTGTTTCCGTAATGTATTCCGCGTGTAAAACGGAACCGCTGAAGGTATATATAGTAAAATAGTAAAAACTTACAGAAACAGAAATGTTGTTCTGTAGCAGTGCTCGTCATAGTAGTAGTGCTCGTGCATTACGAGCCGATTATAATGAGATGGAGACAAGTATCGTTGTCGTTGTTGATACTGTTACTGCATGTTATGTTACCGTTTACCGTTCAATAAAACAATTCTTACATAAGACGAAATGCCTGTTAAGAGAGTTTAATATATCATTTATTTTAATGGAAATGAATCATAAGAGTTAGGGCAATACTTAGTAAACGCAATAGACGTGAAATGGCCTGAATAATGGCTGCATTATGAAAAATGTTGTTTTAATTGCAAATATGTTTAATTAAAATCACGGTCCCCACGGATCCCAATCGCCCCACTAATTACAGTAGAAATAAAATGAAGGAGTTCTAATAATAAAGAAAAAAAAAAAAAAAAAACTCTATAGAAAGGTAGAACCGCACCGTACCGAAGGATCGGTAAGTAGCTTTGTTACGGCCTTAGGAAGTTTTAAAACTTGACCCGTTGAACTGAGTGCTTTTTCTCAAACCCCTTAATAAAAAGGCGATCAGGCAATGTGCGCTTTAAATATTAAATGAGTCTTAGAAAACTATCTACGTTACCCCGTATAGACCAACAAGATAATAAAATTTGCACATTAGAAATTACCGGCTCTCCAAATGCTGGTTGCTCATGGCTCAGGCACTACAGCACACATTGTCAGATATCCGTCTGTAAGGAGTAAATTTTCAACTATTAGCCGTCAGCGATTCTATAGAAAGATTGAATTGATATATAAAGGTAATCGAAGTACATGGTAAATACTGATAGAACGTCGGCTTAAGATTAAACGTATATTTCCAAAACAATCTTTTAAGTCATATAAATGACGCTTTATAGGTAGGCGGATGGACAAACGCGATTATAGATAAATGACAAAAGCTATTACGATACGTATATTGATCGCAATTGTATAAATATATATATGTATATATTTATATAACTAAATATTTTTAAAATCTTTATTTACTTCTTTAGTTGATGTGGTCTTCGTTGCGTATTATTATGCGTTATAGAGATTTTTTACCACATTTAATATAATATATGCTTCGTACGGTATAATAAAAATGTAAACAATAAGTGTAGCTGGCAGCACAATAAACTGGTTTTCATACGGGTTAGAAGAAAAAAAAAAAAAAAATAAATAAATAAATAAATAAATATATATAAAAAATAAAAAAAGTAAATAAACAAGAAACAAAACATAACATAAAATAGCTAAGATAATATAAACTGTGCAACAAAAGATAAATAAATGCACATAAAAAATATAAGGCCGAGCACACTTTGATAAATGGATTGACATTTCATGAAAACTTTCGTTTAAACGCAAGTGTCATAATACCTTATGAGAGAAGTCGTCGAAATGCATACTAAATATTTAACTTGAAAAACTGTTAACATTTCAAAATATTCAAAAATATTGTCATCGGGATCGGGATAAAGAATATATTGAAGCGGAAAATGCATTAGTTCGTGAAATGCTCTTTTTCCCACGTCCCACGATTATGGTTAGGGTAGCCATCCTTCAGCCACGAAGTTTGTGTTAGAAGGCGTCACTGCTCAATAATCGAGGCGAGTTAGACTGACGCTACAAATGACGATGATATACGTTTTTATGTGATTGCAGAACTTTTCCTTGATGCAATTTTCATTATGAGAATGATGATGCCGCTGTTGTAAATACGTACGATGTGAACTTCGTTTTTGAATTGTATTAAAGACTTCTAATTGGCATGACTTGTTATTGCTCGCGTTGCTTCACGTTCGTCCCTATGATGGGCTGAAGAAAAAGTGTAGCCACACACATGAGTTTACTAATGCAACGTATGCAACCTAAATTATCACAAGAATGACCCTGAACTAAATCGAACGAAACCACATACCAGTTAATGCAACATAATGCAATAACTTAGGAACTTTGACTCGGAAGAAATCAACAAGAACTTCTATTCTGCGCTTGCCTGATATATTATTCTTTTAGCGGCTTCATGCCCATCATCTCATATAATCCTTTCGGGTGACTTTTGCGGTATTGGCGTTATTGTTCGCCCCCCTCTCATATCAGTATTTGTTTTAAAAATTTAAAGCGTCTTCTTCGACGCGTACATATGAAGACGTGCATTACTTTGCAAAAGGAATCCTGCAACCATCTGGCAACTTTATATACAATTATATGTACAGCTGAGAGTTATTAACACCGTTGAACGCTTGACGACAGTAGCAAATTTTACTAAGTAATATTATTGTCTTGTGGCTGTAAGGAGAAGGATATATACTCTAGATTATATATATACATTGTGGCGTAAAGCGTTTTTTATCGTCTTAACATTTTCTTTTTCAACTCCTTTTGAGGTTAAGTTCGTATCGCTGAGTTGTAATTTTTACGATAGTATTGGTCTTATATATAATATATAGGGAATCCCTTATATTTACAAATTATTTATTAGAACCCGTCCGGTCTTGTCCGTTCGAACATTGCACTTCAACTCCCTTGGCTTGATTGAATTCGCCTTTCGCAAATATCGCTCTTATGCAACTTTTTACAAACAACTTACCAATACGTAACGTCATCGCGACAATTTTGTGTTAATCCCTTTTTCTGCTAAACGTTCAGCTGCATTTTATTTGGTTTCCCAGAAAATCGACAAAGTCTTTATGAAAACTCAACTCGTATAAATATCGCCTATATATACATACTATTTAAATTAACCGCTAACCTTATTACGGTTTAGAAAAAGAGGTTCCTGTCCTAAATGAAGCTTTCTATCCAGCACAGAGAATCACTAGGTGAATAAGAAGAGAAAGTAAAATTAAAGACAACCCAGGTGTAATTTGCTATGCATCAGCAATTTTTGTTGCCGATAAAGCAGAGCCTTTATATAACATAGTTGATCGCAAAGGTCTAATATGTGGATGCTGAATCAAAATTGGACGAGTAAGAGTGAAGCAGTGAACATTCCAGAAACTTTGGTACGACATTTACAGAACAGAGATGATAGCGTGCGGTCAAGACCAATGGCATGGAATAGGAGGATGGCGAGAGTCCGCGAACTGAAACTGCAATTACCATTATTGTATGCGAGAGATTTCAACATTAGGAGCATATGAAAGATTGCGTATTCAAGCCATATTTCGTTTGCGATGATCGCTAACTTTCGAAACTATTAAATGCAGAAAATGACGCGAACACGATCGCTGCTATTACCTTTGACTGCAATTTCTTTCTATTATCAAAATGAAAATTTGAGTTGAAAGTAACTGAAGCGACGATATCTTGTTCTTATGCAGTTACCTGTTGAAAGATTTGAGAATGGATGATAAAATCGTAAAGGTTTACAAGCTGTAATAATTCGATCTAAGCACTCGAAACCTGAAAAGCAGCGTTATAATGAATAGTTTTGCCTCCAAAGGAACAGTTATATTCCGCCACATAAAGCTTCAGAGTTAACTAACTAACCGGTGTCAGCGGGAAGCCTCTTGCCACAGACTTTGCAACTAACGACGAAAACTTACATATAATACACCAGAGGCACATGTTGCCGTACTATCAGCGCCTACTTCTTCAGCTTCAAAATGTTCATTGTATTATAACTATAGGAGAAGCTAGTGATGAAATGGAAGGCTTTCCTTGTCTTTTGCATGGCAAGCCTGTCGACAAGAAGATCGTCGTAGATAGTTAATATCTACAGCATTTTAAATTTTGATCGAAATTTTCCATTTGACAGATTCGCAAAGTGTGTACAAAAAAAAAAAAAAAAAAAAAAAAAAATAAAGCAATAGCCGCTATCCATTACTGCTCACTTACCATGGCCATGACTTTCTAATAATATCAGAAACCTTGTTTATCCAACGAAGATTGTAAGCTTGGGATTGTGTGTAATCGTGTTCTCTTTATTATCCAATCAATATTATTTATGCATATATGTATATACATATATATATATATATATTTATACATTTATATATGTATATGTAATTGATTGAATAATGTGTATGTGTGTTTATACGCATGCAAATGAATTCTTTTCACCTTTTCTTCCTTATTCTTGTTTAAAAGTTGTTTATCAATTTTTTTTTTAAGCTTAAACAAACAAACAAATACAATCTGCACGCGTGTATGTACGCGCGCGTGTATGCCTGCGTATGTGTGTGTGTGTGTGTGTGTGTGTATACACCTATGAATATGTTTATGTTAAGGTTCTGTTTATAATTCTTCAAATTTAAAATAGCACAAAAATACCGGTTTTGTTGTGTTAAGAGTTTTTTTATTTTTATTTTTATTTTTTTTGCTTCTTTCAGATTATTTGATATTTAATATACACAAGATTTACAACTTTGGTCGAGAGCTAATGTTGTTCGTAATGCTGCTGTTATTTATATAAGCCAACGTACATATAAAAATCGATTTACATGTACAGACAAACAGTCACAATTATATACAACTTTTATGCATTACAATTATTATTGCAGCTTATGTTACATTTATTTATTTATTAAATCAATTTGCGATTTTTGTAGTTGTTTAAGGTTTTGTTCGTTTAGTTATTGTGTGTTAGTGTGTTTATTGTGTGTGTGTGTGTGTGTGTGTGTGTGTGTGTGTGTGTGTGTGTGCGTATGTAACGTGCTGTATTGTGTTTTCTTTTAACTAAACCTTTCAAAACATGTTACATGATTTTCTAATTAAAATCAGTGATTCATAACTTTACGTTTTTCAACTCGTACACACACATACACACACACACACATATATATATATATATATATATATTCACAATATATATACCTACAATATATATCTACTAAATAGATAACTAGTTACTTACTTTAAATATTACTTAGCCTTTGATCGAAACTTGAACACCCAGCATCTAAGATAAAGCTGATGGAAATGAAAGAATTTCTCAATGAATTTTTTTTATTAATTTTAGTAAAAACTTGCGTCAAATTTTAGCTCAAATATTCAGTACAACTCGTTAACAGTTCTCTCCTTGACCAACTGTTAACTTCGGCTTCCACAGCAGGTATTGACCGCCAATTGTAAAGTGGAAGGAAATGCAATTTGTACCAAGAATGGCCCGTCGGTACCGAAATTACCTGCACGAAATTGTTCAAATAAGATGATGATGACGAACACACTCGCCTTTAAAATGCAGTAACATCCATCTTACTTCTTCATATTTCGCATGTTATTGCACCACAACACCACAACAACAATCATTACGACACTCGATAGCAGTTAAATGTACCGTCGCTTCAACGCCGGCTTTACATACGCTTTGCAACCTTCAAATGGTTATATGAAGTAGTAGTACATCCAAAGCAACGTATCGCCCTTACTTCAAACTATAATACCTTTGGATTTCTGGCATTGCACGGCATTTTGTCACTCTTGTGGTTGGATTATTCATACATCGTGGCCTCTCATCCAACTTTTCTCTCATGGATTTTCCTTGCCCAACAGGAAATAACAACCCAGAAGTACCATGCATCCAATCACGCGACTACTTCTCCGGCCCTGTCAGTAAACCACAGACCTGGCATTAATCTTGGGCTTTCACATTAGCTCACTGCTTAATAAAGACAATGAGCAGACAATTTACGTCACTGTCGATGGTTTCTCCAACGAGAGTTCTCGTCGCCGATGGCTTATCGGAACAATTATGCAATTCGTTGACTGAGCATGTGAACTTAAAAAAAAAAAAAAAAAAAAAAAAAAAAGAGAGAGAGAGAGAAATTTTCATAAAATATTTACGTACTTTGCCAACATTTTTGCAAGTTATCCCGCGATCAAATGGTTAGTGTTTTTTTCATTTAACAAGATAAGCCCAAAGGAAGTCAATGAGAATAAAGTGCTTCTCTGAAGAACTTTGTATTATTTGTAGAGTTTTCAAACGCTTAGCTCTGAGAGATTGTTTTAGATTTTTAATGATTCCAACCTTATTTATGACTAAATTATGGCAATTTTTTCAAAGTTTATCTGTAAAAAATTTAGTTAACCGATATTGGAGCAGGATTAAACCAACTTAATATCTTATAGTCATAAAATATACATATATGTGCATGGGCGTGGGCGTAGACTTAGGTGCTCCTGTGGTCTGATCTGTGGTGTGATCTAAGGTTTTGAGAAGCGAAAAAAATAGTTTCTTTTTCATGGGTTTCGGGTCCAGTTTACTATCTTGTTATTAGTAAAGTTATTAAATTGCAAAACAATATAAAAATCCTTCAATGATTTCAAAAAATTAGGTTTGAACATTAATCATTGGCAACGCAAGAGCAACAGACAGCAGGCAAGGAAACGTAAAATCTGTTGCATCTTAAAGACATTAAGTTCCAGATCGTCTCTGCTTTTACCAGCGATAAAGTTTTTCGAGCAATTTTGCCCGGCATTACAAACGGGCCAACGTTGTTTATTGCATCCTCATATCTTTCATTTCAAAACCATGCTCTCACTACTTGTTGTTGTTACGTTTTATTTAGTTTTTATTTCTCCTTATCTGCCGTTCAATCACTGTTATAAAAGAGAATGTACTTTCCTTCGACCTCTCTTTCTCTCTCTCTCTCTCTCTCTTGTTCCTTCTTTCTGCTTACTTTTCTATACAACAACAACAACAACAACAACAACAACAACAACAACAACAAAGAAAAAGTACCTTAAAAGTTAAAACTTGTTTAATGGTTCGCTTTATTTATTTATACGCTTTTCATTCTTCTTTCATTTCTTTAATATTAAATGTTATTTATTTTAGTTTTAATTGACGACATCAAGTTAAGTACATTGTCTTCGTCATCTGGCAAGGTAGTTATTGCTATGCTGCAGAACGATCGTTTCAATTTTACTTTTTTTTTAGTTTTTGTTCCCGAGTACATGTGCCAGTACCTGTGAACGATAGCGACGGCTATAAGGATATATGTATGTTCGTAGTATCTTACCAAAATCTGTGCTTTCATCCAAATAGAAATGTGAAATCATGAAATTTTGGGATTTGTTGTACACACCCCTTAGAAAAATGTTTGACAATAATTTTTAAATTATTACATATACAATAAATTAATTATAGACAATATCGATAACCATTTGTTTTTATGCTAAAAATTTAAAAAAAAAAAAAAAATAAATGAACCAAGAATAACAATTATTAGTTGCTAGTTATCTAAGCCTTAAGAGAGAAGTCCGAAAACTGCAGCTGAAATTTTAAAAGCGATATATGTTTAATGTTTTTAAATTTGAATGGTTTTCGGCTTTTAATGCTTATTAGTTAAGCGGTTAACTTTTAATTTGTACCCAATCGGCTTTTTGTGTGTGTTTTTTACATATCAAAGCAACAATACAAATCAATTAATGAACGGCAAGCGGTCAGTAAATTTCGGTCAAAATAATTTGTTAACAATACTGGCAGTGTTAGCGGTAGTAATAGTAGTAGCCGTAGCAGAAGTTGTCAATCATATATGAAATCATATATGAAAACTATTTCTTTTGTTATTACGTTGCTGAACCATTCCCTTTAAACAATTACAAAATCCCAAATTCAATTACCCGTGCGCGAGGCAACCTCTTCTTGTTACTTATATCTTATCTACTTATCTTGTATATGTTATACAAGTCGCTGGAGAAAAGTCTATATATGAATAATCAAATTGAATAACGGTTTTAGAAAGAGCGAAAAAAGCATCATTGCGACAAAAGTCTTTTCCTTCCTCATCTCTCATCTCTCATCTCTCATCTCTCATTTAAATATATATATATATATATATATATATATATACATTGAATGTGTGTGTATACATTTATGTATGGTAGTGCGCGCATAAAACTAGTCTTCCATAGCCTGTTCTCCCTTTTGCTCGTTATTGCCACGTTACGTGAAGATTTACATTGATTGCCAGTCAGCCTGGTTAGATAGCCTGCCCACCTGTCACTTAGACTAGCACTATGTGCAAATCGTTATTACGAGTACCGGCAATCAAGCAAGCATCATCAAGCCTTGAATATCGCTTTAGCAACAATAATTGGTCTTTCCTTTCTTCAAATTACATACAGTAGCTGATAAAGTATCTCAATGCATCTACACTCCCATAAACTGTAATTCGTATCTAACGTTTTCCTTCTAACAGCGAATAAATTATATTTATTTTCTAAATATATATAGTTATATAACTGCAGACAAATCGAATATTAGCTGTTAAGATTATCAACGGCCAAAAACAGTTTTACTATTATGCCTTGCGGTCATTTTAAAATTTTCAGTTTCAGCATCTGTATATATATATATATACGTGTCTGTGTGTGTGTGTGTGTGTGTGTGCGCGCGTGTGCAAAACGAAACGTAGGAAGGAATTGCTTTTATTATTTTTTCATTTATTTATTTATTTATTTTTTTTTATTTGGTTCTGTATGTATTTCTTTTATAATAAGTAATTGCAGCCGTTGCTACCGTTTAAAAAATCTTATATAGTCAGTCAATGCAAAGATTTTTATCGCTTAAGATAATTATGGAATAATTTGTTAGCATAAGTTTAAATGCTTCAAATAGATAAACGTTTTCTAATTGGTTACCGCTTATAAAAAAGAACTGAATACGTCTTAAAGTTACGATGAAAATCCCCAAAGAAGGCACATCTCATGTGCACAATATAAACAACCCTCGGATAAGTTCTGACTATTCACCATCTAAGGTGAACGAACATATGCAAAAATTTTCGGTCGAATCAAATTTGAATTATATTTATGGTATATGCAATACTTACTTAAACGTCTTACATAAAATTTTAGTAATTGAGAGGTGGAGCGCTTTATTCCACAACTCCTTTCAAGTGATGGGAAACCTAATGGATTAATAATATTCGGAGAATTTCTCAAGCACATCTGTAAGCATTTTAAGCATACAAAATTATATTTGAAAAATATTTGAAAAAATACCAAGCACCTTTATTACTCTCGCGAGGTATCTTTACCTTAAATGGCGTTGCGACATGTACGGTAATTGCTGCAAATTTGAATCTAGAAGAACAAATCACTTAGTCCATGCCTATATAGTAGACAAATCGGTAAGAATGGCGATTACAAGGTCAGCGGTCGCATGTTCGATTCTCAGTGCGGTAGAGTTAAGGTTGATCCGAGATATAGTGAGTGAGATATAAATAACACTTATCATCGGTTTGGTTCACATCCACTAGACTGCGGCCACCAATCCTCTATTTCTGTCTTTCGTTTTCCTTCCTCACTTTTTCTGGCCGTCAACACATTACGCGAATAGGAGACAACACCATATTGGATTGGTCATATTACAAAATAAAAAAAAAAAAAAGACAAACAAATGAAAATAACTAACGCGATACGTAGGTGATTTTAAAAAATATTTTCAATTTCCGACAACAAGAAAGTCAATCTTTTGTTAAAAAACAAAATTTAAATTAATTTATCAAATAATGCTTGCAACACATACAAATATATATTTGTATGTATATTTTATTATGTAGCAAATAGTTGTTATGCAGAAAAATCATCTCATTGACGTACCGCAGCAATGCGTGGCTCAAACGCATTTCTAATTCCTTCTTCTGCGAGGATTTTTCGTTGTTGATGGTGGGCCCTGTCCCATCCAGGATTTTCTACGATTACTCTTGTCTATCTATTTTTCAAGGGCGACAGATCGAGATTTCGAAGCTTAAAATGAAGTGCGCTGTGTACCCTTCGAAGAAAGCAGTGTAAATTTGTAAAGAATATAATCTATAGAAGCGGAATTTCTTCTTCCCTCCCTCTGTAATCCGTGCTGGCAATCCGTGCTAGCTATCAAAGTATGTAGACGTGTACTTAGGGGATATTCGCTAAGTGTCAAGCAACTCATATGTTCTAAATTTTTGGGCATCGGTAGCGTCCTTTTGATGGAAGAACATCAACTTTTCCCTAAGCACTTATATGACAGTCAAAGCAGGAGCTTGGAACGCTTAAACCTAAACGTATTTATGATGTCAACACTTTCTATGCGTCTTTATGTGATGTGAAGCAAAGGCAACGCTTGAAATGCTTGTCCAAAACAAATATACTCAGCTATGATATTTGAGTTCATTATGGTAAGTGCTTATGGTGCTTTTGTGATTGGTGTGATCTGTTATTTTAGTCCAAATGCAATATTTCGTCAATATAAACCTTTCTTTTTAAATCTCTTGAACCAATGGAACCAATGGAAACAGAATGCGTATTGAATTACGAGGACATGTACGTTGTGCGAATATCGAGCACGAAAAGACATTCATTTTTGAGATGCGACAATCTCTATGTGACATCGCAAACACATGTCACATTACCTTATCTTGATCAACATTGGTATAATCGTTTAGCTCACTCATACTCGTAAACAGTAGGATTGATTAAGTAACTAAAGCTGCTCCTAATACCAGAGAGCCGAACAAACAAAATGAAAGACTTAAGTCACAAACTTTATTTTTGATTTTTTCCTATTGTCTCACAGTCTTTTTGATTTTACTTTTTTTTTTTTCTCCTATTACGATACTATACATAAGGTACTCTTGTTTAACTATTCAATCATTTTTAATTAACAAACTGAGAAGATTGGAAGACTAGAATAAAACATCATATCCCGTGCTAAACAAAAGTATTATAACACGAAAGAGAATTTAATAAAGCGTTGCATTTAGTTGAACTAATTCGGTTTATAACTTAGTTTTATGATCGTTTAATGTTTTAATGAAAGGAGAAAGGCTTGCAGAGTTTTTTTGAAATACGATTGTAAAAAATAAAATAAAATACGAAAAAAATACATCACATATGCAATATGTATATGTGCGTGTATCTGTGATTAATATTTAACTAACAATCGATATGATTTCCTTTCTTTTATTCCGCGATTTTATATAAAATTAGAAATGCTGTTGAGCGTTATCGATATATACGATTGTTCTTTAATGCCGGTTGAAGTTTTTGTTGCAACATGTTTTATTTGAGACATGCTTGGCTACTGTTACAGCTTTTGCAACATTATCCGTGACTTGATAGCATTACTTAGCAGTTAAATGCAAACGGATACATTTGCAATTATTTTAGCGTTTTTTTCTTCTTGTTTGCAAAAAAAAAAAAACAGGCCTGACCTAGAGCGTAGAGTAAAATGTATACATTATTGTTATACAAAAGATGAGAACACATACATATATATATATATATATATATGTATATATATATGGCGTTCGATTTAATTGCTCAGTGTTATGTTTTCATTTATATAGAAAAGTAAAGAGAAACAAAAAAAAAGCTCAAAACACTTTACTACTTTACTTTCAACACATTCTGTAAAATGTTAGTAATGACTAGCTTAGGTTCTTCCCGGATCACATATAAAATAATATCTAATGTGATATACTATATATATATATATATGATCGTCGAAATGATTTGATTGCCATTTTTTTCAACTAAATTCAGCGATGTTTTACTGAATGAATTATAAAACTTGTTCTTTTGTGTCTTTTTGCCTGTGTGCGTTTGTTTGCTCACTGCCATCATCGATTAAACTGAACGTTTGTGGTATACAAGGAAACCATTGAATTGTAACGAAAACTTGTTGATCATCAACGCAACAAACAAATTTTTAGAGAAAGACGAAAGAAAAAAAAACCAGAAGATTTTTTCTACATATCTCGTCATTTAAAAATGAAAAATATACTAAATTTGTCATTCTGTTCGTAACATATAGAAATATACGTTAGAGAATAAATATATAAGTGTGTGTATGTGTATGAATTTATTTAACGTAGAATTCTATGAAGAAATGATATCTGGTACGTTTGTTAGTCTGTCAGTCTTTTGTCGCTTAACATTTGGACGCTCATGATCGCAAAAGTTAAGATACGGAGTTGAAGTTTTGTATGCATATACTCCTACTTGAGGGCTGCTTAGCAAAAATTTGAATACGAACCGGCCAACGCATAATAGTCGATAAGATGCATTTTTTAGTATTTTAAGCGAATATTGGTCTGGAATTCAATACAATCCGCCTACGAATAAGCCCATTGTACGTAAAAGCACTTTGTAACCAACTGACAGATGACAGTATGGCAGATATTAATCTAATATCTGCAGTCTAAGTATTTCCTAGTATTAGCTGAAACGCCCCATATAGGAAACGATGCGAATCTGATCGATTGAATCCGAATAAAGATTTAGTAGATTTGATTTATTATTCTTAATGGGTTGAAGTGATAGGTATTAAAAATTCGCCCTAAGATAAACCTAATTCTCTTCCTCGTCTTTATCATTTTTAACACCCTAGAAAAAGCTATAACAACTTTTAAATGATAGCATGTTTTAGTAGAGTTGCAAAGCAAAAAACCCGAACATGTTTATACGCCAAGAGAATCCAATCAAGCTAAAAAGGTTCTATTGACGATAGTGATTTCATTTCAAGCATTGAAAACAAGAGCAACAACTTTAGTTCGTTGTCTCTACATATATAAAATGATATATATATATATATATATATGTATAAGTATATAGCACACACAGATGGTCCGAGATGGCAGACAAACGAATCGAACGAATGACTTTTTCTGTTTTTATATAACAAGTGAGTTGAGATTTATTTATGCATGTTTGTACGATTGTGTTAATATGAAGCTGGTAGATGATGTTTATTGATTTGTTTATGTATGTATGCATGCATGAATGTAACATTTTCATGCACTTGTTTTTCTTTTTCAACTGCCTTTGCTTGTTTTTACTCTTTTTTTTTTTTTTTTTTTTTTTTTTTTTTTTTTTTTTTGCCTTCTCTTTACCGTTCATTGTTGGCTGGTGTGCTATAGTTGTTTGTATAGTACTTGAACAGTCAGTAAAGTCTTCCTTCACTTAACCCTGGCCCAAACCAATGCTTTTAATCGAATGAACAAATGAACGAACGAGCGTATAAACAACTGAACGAACAAAGGAATGGGTTTTTTTTTTTTTTTTTTGTTCAATTATTTAAATTTTCATTGATTTGCCTTTTAATGCTCAATTTTATTTAATTGATTTGTTTTTGTTTGTTTGGTTGAGCGTTTTATTTTATTTCGTTCTGTGTTTTTAATTAATCCTATTTTATATATGTATTGAATTCTTTATAATAAAACACAAATTTCGGTCTTAATCGCAGTCTATATTTAGCAGACATGAATTTAGTTTAGTTTAGTTAAACTTAAGGTAGCAAATATTCTCAACTGCCCTCTCACCTCATCTCTTCTAGGAGCACTTGGACAAAATTTATTGCAAGGCATACAAGTGCATAGAGGGGACTAGTTTTCGACATCTACAAATATGGCTCGCGAACCCAATCAAATATTTACACATTTTCGGTGTTTGTAAGGCTCCGATTTCGTTTATCGTCCTGTCATCCCTTCATCAAGCTATAAAGCTTCAATTTTACTTTGAAAAATACTCAGATCAGATAAAAGCTGCTTCGAGTACATCTTCAAACACAATACCAAAATAAGTTAAAATATTTGATCCGGCCAAGGTTATGCCCAAAAACAACAAGTAAATTAAATACATTGAAATTTCTCCCCTCCTCAAGCCACCCCTCCATTGTAAACAAAAAACCTTATAAAGGCGTCTTTTTCATGAGGACTTCAGTATGGAAGGAGGTACGTAAAAAACAGCTGTGTAATCTAATCAGGACACCATCAGAAATTTTTAGAAGTTAGACGGTGCAACTATATAAAGGCATACCCTATATATATATATATATATGTATATATATATACCTTTTATAAGAGCATGTAAATGTTGTATATGGTAACGTAATGCTTGTCATCGATTTTTTAAAATTGGAAAAGTTTTTTGCACTTAATGAGTTTTTCAGAATGAGCAGCCCTTTACATTATGGGAAGTGGTTGCAAAATTGACCTGAAACATCATTCTTGACTCAAAATTTGCTTATGAACAAAATATCTTGGACAGATGATACGCTGATAGACGAAACGACTGAGGGAACAATTTTGAATCGAAGAGCACAATAAAGTGGAAAGTTTTTTTCTCTCTTTCTCTCCGCTACAAGCAGTATAGAATGGAATGAATATATGATGGGGCCTGAGGCTCCAAGAACGTTAAGTTCACTAAAAGATTATCACCTAAGAATTTTTACAGTTTCGCTTGTATTTTATGCGCAATTTCGCTCAGCGCAGCCTGTGACAATCAAGATCAGAGATTTGGTTTGGTCCGCACTGACGTTGAAGTTACTCATGTATTAGTGCCTAAGTTCTACCTTAGTATTTAAGACAATGTTAAGGTATGACACTGAATAAGGATGAGAAGTCATATCAATGAACGTCAAATATATATTTGTTGTATCTATGAGAAATTCCAATTAATTGAGCTAATCGTAGATGAAAATGGAAACCGATATTTCTGTTCTTTTTGACCAAACTATCAAAGCAGCAATGTTACCATAACCACTTTTGTCATTCATATAAATTTATATAAGTAAGCATGTTAGAAGCCATACAGATTACAACAACAATAGAAAATAAATAAAAGCGTTGGGCGGACATGGACGGTTTAGAGTGCCCTTGCACGATCTAGGCCTTATAATCGTTCCAGATTAGTATTAAAAATAGTAGGCGCATAGGTTAATCGAGCGATAGCCAAATAGGCTTTCAATAAGAGTCTTCGTCGGCTAAAGGAATAGAAAATTTTTTAAATAAAAAAAGAAAGGGCGGGAACAACTTATTTAGATAGGAAAAAAATCAATTGTGGTCGTTCTTACGGTTGCTTAAGACTTTGCGGCTTTTTTCTGGCAAAGTCGCTATTGCCTCTGCGTACAGACAACTCATTGAACAGACATATGTTTCGATGCGACAAGTGTTCGAATAAAAATGAATTGCGTCAATTCTAATTTAGGTATTCGAAGCAAAAACGGGGCATGCTTATTCCCCAAAAATGTTCCCCGTCCAACGTCATTCGCGGTCTTTTTCAAGATGAAAATTTGTTGCACGAAATCTTGATAAATCTTTCGTAGTTTATTGCATTTTCACCCTAAGCCAACTCAATCATTTCAGTAGCTTCAGCTGTATGTTTCCCGGTATAAATCAGAATAGCGTCGCAGTGGCGCAAATGCTGCTTGTCGTCATCCATCTCCTTAAAGCTTAATACACAATAAACGACAGATTGTCAATAAAGGAAACTTATAACTCCATATAAAACTCCAATGTCTCTGCTAAGCGTACTCAAAAAAAAGAAAACGTAAATGCGCTCAGTATTCTTCAGCACGGACATCAACACATTTGGTTATCTATATATGTATCGTTTACGGTTTAACAGTCTTCGGCCAAAATCCATATCAAGTGATGCTGCCTATGTAAGTGATCCATTTTTTATTACCGAAGAGAGATTCAAGTTCATTCATGGAAAACATATGCCAAATATTAATTTTTTATGCTATAACTGCATCTGGTCGAGTTCATGGGAATAAAAGAACAACGTCTTCTTAATAGTTATGCGATATACTCAATTTTTAATGATCTTCACGAGTAACTTTAAATCGGTTAGTGTCAGGTTTTCAAATAATTGATTAATAGACTGGCCGGGTCTTGGAGTGGAAAGCCTGCTGAATGGAATTTTTTTGAGAAATAATTCAAATACATGCCTTGTGTTGTACATTCAAAACCATAAATACGACATCACTGTCTGTCTGTCTGTCTCTACCAAGTACGCACATATAAAATTAGAGCTCATTGCACATCGTCTATCGTTAGCTAAAGATTATTCCAACCTGCCCGACTTTTCGTGGACGCCACACCAAAAAAAAAAATTGCTCTTTTCAAGTACACCATTCATCGAGCCATTTTGTGCTATTTGTGCCGTGGGTACCAAAGCGCTGCTTAGCAAGTGCGTGACCCATCGATGCAAATGAATTGTAATCGGCAGAGCTGGAAATTAACAAGTAAGCCACATCTGATCTGCCGCCTGCCAGTGGTGTTCTTCCATATGGTGAACCGGTTTTACTATATGGATTGAATGACGGATGTCACGCTGCTTGTCTTGTGTTTAACTTGCAGGTCGCAATATGCAATGGTGAACCGTAGCCCACTATAATGTGTGAATGTTTGAATAGCGAATTAAAGCGTTGGTATCAATTGTTCAATCGGACGTTAACCGCTAATAACAGAGTACACTCGTCCAATCGTCGAGTCAGTCAGCAATCTATGTGTCTGGTACGGCTGGATCTACTTATGAGTTTTTACGGATGGAATTCTCCAAATAGATTTATGTTTCATTCCCAATTAGGATACGATCCCGGCAAGGCTGTCTTTTGTATCATTCCGGCAACAAAAACAAAATGCTGCCAGCGAATCTTTCTTATTTGGCACAAAATTATGGCCGATATTTGCGTTGTTAGGAAAAGTATTTTTTTTTTTTTTTTTGATGATATATCTTGGCATTACAATTGGTTATAGCTGCCAGGTGTTTACACTGTAATAAAAAAAAAAACAAGTCATACTAGGGCCATCTATGGGCATATTTCTGATTCATATTTAAGCACCTAGTAGGTCTTAGTATCTTTGTTCTTTTGTGTAAAGCGATTATTTTTGCACTAATATTGACTAAGCGCTACCAACACAATTGTGAATAAGTTAATTATGGCAAACCTAACACGACGCGACGGAAAAAAATAAGAATTTTGGAAACCAGCTTGTTCCACTAATCAAAGCTTTCACTAACAAATAGTTAAACGTGGGTTCAGTCGATTCTGTCATAATTCATACGGATTAAGCGTTGCGCGTTTCTAGGCGCTGCCCACATCCCATATTGCAAGCTTTAAATTGAATTTCATGTTTAGCAAACACAACGACAAATCAAAATACCCTGTAGGGGACAAAAAAAAAAAAAATGAGAAACAAATGCTTCCGTATGCTTATAACTAACTATAATATTAGTATATTCTAAAATTGCTAAGCATTTGTGAAGGATACAATAATATAATAAACATTGTGAAGTGTTACGGTCTATGGTCTAAGAACTTTTACTTGTTTCACAAAGCAATTAATTGATTTCTATATTAGATTTCACGTTTCATTACTCGATAATATTATTTGTGTATTTCAAATTTTTTTTTATTTTTTTTTTATTATTACACTCACTCGTCTCACTTGAGTTAATTATACAAGTTCATGTACGACGAAGAATTTTGAAAGAATTCTATAATAAGTAAACAATTTCTGCTGCTTAGATGACCATGTTTTGAATGGCGTTTACTTTTTACCGGTAGAAAAGAAATATTTTATATGCGTTTTACACAATTTTTTTTCAAAAGGAATTTTAAATTATAAAATTTTTTTATATTAGATGGAACAACATTTCTATTGAAGCGAAGGCGCATCTAAACTAAACGTAAGACACTCGTTCAATCTTTTCTTTCTTAATTGTAAGCAGCACTATTATCAATCGATTAGTACGCGGATTGGGATCCTTCTTCTATTCATCGCAGGAAATACATTCGATTTGCCGTTGCATGTAAGCCATAAAAATATTAGTCGACGGTATACGTAATAAGTTTTAGGTATTCTTGATCAGTGCAAACATGGGTAGATATGAAATGGGGAGAAGAAACAAAAATAATCTTTTTTTTATCTATTACTCTTGATTAAGTTCGAAAATCAAAAAATTAATCAATTCGTTCGATTGCAGTTACAAAATAAAAATAAATAAATAAAAAACTGCGGTTTTTCGTTAATGTCTCGAATATTTTAACTTTAACTAAAATTTGAAGACTCAGTGCTTAGCCCTTTAAGATGATGCACGAAGGAATCATATGCCACCTAACACCAAATGATCGGTTTCAGCATATTGCGACGAGCTTGAAATTAACATTTTTCTAAAGAAAAAAATATGTAATAATATGTGTCTAACTAAGCCAATCTCACTAGTCAGGATCTATTCGTAGACAATATCTATTCCGTAAAGATTAGTGATTTGTGAGATACAAAGAAAAGCAAGTAAGACAATTATTTTCGATCGTGACCAAATCTTTTATATCACCCATCACCGTTATCCTAGCGAGAGGGAGAGAGAAAAAAGTAAAGAAACGAATATCTCCTCCCCATTTTCATATGCAGTGGACGAGGCTGATCTTTTTTATTTTCAAAATAAAAGTTTTTGTCGCATAGGCGCATGAGCGTAGTAGTCGTCTCCTTTGAAAAGTGTAGGGCATTTGTAGGCAATAGCTGCATTTTTGCGGCCAAGGGAGTGCTTACAGCAGCAGACGGAAGGACCGACATACTTAAATCGATTTAGAGTTTGATTCTGATCAAGAATATATATATATATATATATATGCTTTGTGGGGTCCCTGAAGCTTCCTTCTGCAAATGTTTTCATAAAATGAATGTGCCTCTCAACCTTCGGTGATGGGTATAAGGGAAAAAAACCATTCAAAATAGTTGCAGAAATAAATTTCAAATGTTGGCGATTAAGTGTACACTCACTCACTCACTCATATTATTTTTTATTTAATAACGAAAAATAAAATTTCCTATAGAAATATTTTGAAGTTAACAAAAAAAAAAAAAAAAAATGTCATTAATTATTACATAATCTTACATATTTCTATCATCTGATATTAGAAAGAAACTTTTACACTACGATACATTCAATGTATGTTAATGTTAAAAAAAAAGGAAGAATTAATTTAATTCTTAACAATGGGCATTTTGATTATATGTTGGTGGTACATTATTTATCCTTTTTTTAGTGTCAATATGTGTGTTTTGTTTTGCTATGATTATTTCTTTTATCAATTTATGTATAGCAAAAAAAACATAATAATACTGTAAATAAAACAAAAGATATAAATTAAGCCCAAAGGGTGTTGTGTCTTCTACCCGTTTATTCCTTTGCACTCCTCCCAAGCACTTTGTGCACTTTGATTTTTGGAAATACTACGACTTATGCAAAGTTAGCCGATCGGTATTTTCTCTGTGTTATTTCGCAAATTGCTTGTAATTAAATGTTATCGTATAAACGACGATGATGACAAAGATGACGATGACGATGACGATGACGATAATGATGATATTTGAAATTTATTCCCTTAAATATAAAGCCTCCCCAAAAAAAATTTAAACTCTGGCGAATACTTGCTTTTGTTGAAATAACTTTCGTGTAAAGAGTTCACCTTAACCTTAAAGTTAACTGGTACGTGCATATCATTTGCGGCGGCATAGCTGATGAAGGGGTTACCATTGCGGTGACCGTGGCGTCGGGTTCATATCATATTTTTGTTTACTTATATTTAAATAAGTTGGTTGGCGTTGTCGGGGAAAGCTGAATCATATGAAAGACGGACAGAGACTTAAAAAATTTATCCTCAATAGATCGGTATAAATAAAATCGGATAAAGAAATTGTTATCGTCATCAAAAAGAAAAGTGTTGCAATATCTTGATCGAGGTATTTCGTTGATCTACTATACATCTACTGTAGGTTTTATGGGACGTGTGGCAACTGCTTGCACCACATGCTCGTATTGACTAAATTTTGTCGTTCTCTGGTGTTTTATATGGAAATACCGTAATGTTCTGAAGCAGTACGAAAAAAAAATTTATGTTTACTTTTTTTGTTTTCTTGTATTTTTATTCGTTTTGACCTTAACTCCAATTTTATTAAGAGTTAAGACATTTATTTAATCATGTATAGTATTACCCAACAAATTATGGTTTCATTTAATATCAATGAATTTCGATATAAAAACCGCAATGATGAGAATGATGATAACTCAATTATACCCGCTGTTGAGTTGGCCATGACGCCGATGATAATGATAATGATGACGGTGATGATGATAATGATGGTGATGGTAATGGTGCTTATGCTACTTTTGAAAATGATTATGCTACGCGACTACGGCATCAACAACTAAACGATATAAACCGAAACCAACTGATAACAACGTCTCAATGCTATAAATTTTTAATTTTTTTTTTTTTTTGTTTTGAGTTTCTGAAAATGCTGAGCATGAAGCGAATTTTCTAAAATTTAATACTTTTATTATGCATAATAATTCATTAAGAAAATTATTACTACAAATAAATGAAGCAACTGATTCCCTTTTGCTGACATTTCGTTCATCGTCATCATCACTTCATCTACATCATAAGCCAGGCTTAGTATTACTGCACACACAGTTACTGCAGCTATACACACATGAAATTCTCATATACTGCAACATAATGCTGAGGACTATAATGTATTAATTTAGTTATTTATTTTAAACCATATAGTAATACGCTTAAGGTTTCGCGGAAGCACTCGCAAAAATAGCTTATAAAATGTAGAAATTTTAAAAATAGCACAGGTAACACTTTTAAAACCTGAAGGCGATTAATTGACCAACCTAGAAAACAAAAATAAAATTTCAAATTTTCATGCCTAGAAAAGAATATAAATTAAAACAACAAAATTCCGTCAATCAGCTGTTTATGCTCAGTGATAAATACAGTGACAAAGGGCGTAACTCTTTACGCCTATAACTTGATTAAGTTTTGATTTACGTCTCGTCATTAAATTAGACGAGAAGGCGGAAGCTTGAAATGCAATTGTTGTTGTTATGTCCTTCAACCGTTCACGCTTTGATAGACGAAATGAACATTTTTCCCTGTTAACAAAAAAATTTATACACAATTTACGAAAAAAGGTGAAAGAGGTCACGAGCATTTGCAGGCATGCGTGCATATCTCAGGAACGTTTCTTAAAAGATCTATTAGAAAAAAAAAAAAGGAAAAAATTTTTATGGCAAGCTTACTGAAAAAACGTGTTCCCCAATGGGAACATTTACCTGATATCTTTTTGGGGCGATTGTATATTAGGCATTAATGAACAAAAACAACAACAATAAAAAAAAAAAAAAAAAAAAAGAATTTAGTTTTATTCTAGCATATATTGTAAATTGCTTGCAAGAATGCTTCGGTAGCAATGAAATGTTGAGGCGAAAATGTGTAAAAGTGTAAAAGAAGTGTACATCATGGAGTAAACAATCAAACCTAAAGGCATCAAAATCCTTTGGTTCTTGAAATAGCGTAAAATTTCTTGCGATAAAGAGAAGCATTTCAACTACAATAACAGTCAAACATGCATTGTTTCTTCGACAAGCATTAGTTTGCTTGTCGAAAATTATCGTCTATCGTTTAATAGTTGCAGTAAATAAAAGCAGAGAACCCTTTAAATTTGTAAGCAAAAAAAAAAAAAAATTTTTTTTTATTAAAAATTTTGCCCTGTTTACGGGGCTATGGCCATGGCATATAGATGCGCAAAAACATCGCCGATGTAAACATCAGCACATTCACGTTTAGTGTGTCTCGAATAAAATGAGTTTAAATTAAATCAAATAAAAACAAACAAAAAAAGGAAATGAAAATATTTTGTGGCACCTGTAGGGAAAGAAGGAGTTTTTCTCTCTTCTTTTTTAAATTTTTAATTATGAAATGCGCTGCTGTCGTTTTAAAAAGGAAAACTACTAAAGATCGGAAACGTTCATGTTGTTGGCAGTAGTAGCATTAACCACAATACACAGTAATACAAAAAAAAAAAGGAGTGTTGTTACAACATTTAACTTTCCTTCCTCCATCCTGTCAAGCCGACAGATGACCGTTGCTTGAAGAAATTAGGTAGAGTTATAAAAAACCAAATTACCTCTAAATTTTAAAAAAGAAACGATAAAGATTGCTTCGCGAAGCAATCTTCATACGTGTGGTTTTTTGTTTTTTTTTTGTTTTTTGTTTTTAAATAATAATTCAACGAGAGCGTGAAGGAAAGCAATGAAAACGGGCAATAGAGAATCAAAAGAGGTTAACCACAACGGCATGCTGCTTTCACATGCGCACACTTGACAGCCCGTATGGAGCTTTAGTAGACTCTCTAATAGATTTTCAAATTCGCTTCATACCTTAAGCAGCTCAACTCAACAAGAAGCTTACCTAACGACGGCGACGTGTTAGTTTAAGGTTTAATCTATTTAACAATAATATTCAGTAATTTTAATATAAAAAAAAACTTATTGCAAGAAATTTTTGTTAAAGTTAAGAGCAGCAGCTTCCGCAACAGACAAAAGTAAGATTATATACCAAACAGAATCCATATTGGATTGCGGGCTGTTATTGGTTATTGTTAGTTTTTTCGCATTGATACCCTTTTTCTTTTCCATAATACATACGGAAATTGCATTACACTAAAATTGCATGATAATCGTCTATTGACTATTGAGGTGCTGTGTGCAACAGCAATAAGAAAATTGATTTTGAAAGTAAAGCAGAAGCACTTTGAAGCTTTGCACATGATAAAATGAAAGTCAGGACAACCTGTTACCATTATTATGATCACCAGGCGTGTGCATAAAGCGCACATTGCCATATGACAAGCGCTACGGCCAAATAGTAAACTTCGACTTTCAATTACTTTAAGCGGGCAATAACTGATATATTCATAATATTCGCAAATGTAAGCACCTCCGAAAATTTCAGTAGCAATGAGAGTTGTGTTCGAAAAAAAGCGGTCGCCTTTCAATTGTTGCCAGATTGTAAAAAGAAGAAAAAATTGAAACGTTCATAATTAGGGACTCTCACCAACTGAACTCTTAACTAGATTTAAAGCCGCGAACAGTCGAGAAAAAAATAATAAAAAAAAACGGAAAAAGAGAAATCACAACAGCTTTGATCTGTATGGTCGAGGGCTATTTTTAAACTTTAAAACTCGCTGAAATCGTTAATTTTGTTTTATTATTTTCCCCTTACATCGATCGCTATCATTTCAATTACTACGGATTTTCTGTGTTCATCAACCAAAACCAACAGCAAATAAGTAAATAAATGTTCCCTAAAATCAACAACTTTTCAACGCTATTTGCTGATTAAGCCAAAGCAAACAAAACTATGTGAAAAGAAGAAAAAAAAAAAATCAAATAAAATAAAATCATCAAAAATCTGACACCAGTGCTACGTTTCTCCCTTCATTTAATTACGATAAAATTGTCTCGAGACAGAATTTAATAAAGTCAAGTCAAGCCTGCACTGCACACACGTATATCATCGAATATCAACACCATAATGGACAATTATAAGATACAACAGCGAGTTACAAAAAAGAAAAAAAAAAAAAAAAAATGTAAAAAGAGCCACTTTTTCGTAACATATAGTCGATAGTCAGTTAGACAGCCAGACAAAGAGATAGATAGACAAGTGTACAGTGAGAGTCATTCATTCAATCTACCATAATATTTCCTGATGTATTTGTATAACTGAGGGGACAGACAGATACATATCTAGTTTTTCGTATAATGTCGTATACATATACGTACTACAATAGGCGCTACGTAGAGACAATGTTTATTTTGACAAACATATCTGTATGCATTATTGTGTATGTACACATACAAATATGTTTAAATAGAATAGTATACATATTGAGAAATAATTAAACTATATGAAGCGGTCAGGTATCGTATAAGCAAAAGCTTGTCCGGTTTTAAATGTGTTAATTCGATGTATGCAACACTATCGCTGTGGCATTAAACAACTGATCGCGCAGTTGCTATTGCTGTTATCGCTTGATAAAGAGCACTTTATTTATGAAATTATGTTTATTTTTGTTTCTGTTCATTTTTTTTTTTTTTTTATTATTATTAATTTCCAATCGATATTTTTTCATTCTCTACAGTACAGTACTTTTGACAATTCTTGTAATTTTTCTTTTATTTATTACAATTAAGCAGCAATGTTTACAACACAGTATGACAGTCTTTTATGCAAATGTTTGACATGAAGGTGGATTCGTTCTTTTATTCAGCTAGAAACTGCACTTTCACGAATAGTCTTTTCCTTTTCCCTCCCTCTCTTTCACCCTCTATCTCTATCTCTCTATTCATGTGTATTTGTTTGCCACAAACTTTTTCTCCCTCTTCAATAATTCTTTCGATTAGTTTCTAACGTTGAAACGAGATGGCGAGAGACACATCCGAACTAGTAGTTCGTACCTTTAAGTTCCCAAGAAAGAAAAATTTGCTGGCTTTCGTATCTATATCGATATACGATAAATAGTTATATTTTCGATTTGATGGATGATTTTTATATGTGTCGAGAAAGTCACAACCCCTTGGCGTCCATCATTGTTATTTATAAGATCGCCTTAATAAATGGGCATGATCCGTCCACAAACGCATCCAAGATAGAAACAAAATTTTGCCTTATTTTCGCCAA
Organism: Glossina fuscipes; assembly: GCF_014805625.2. Taxonomy (NCBI): domain Eukaryota; kingdom Metazoa; phylum Arthropoda; class Insecta; order Diptera; family Glossinidae; genus Glossina; species Glossina fuscipes. The sequence continues at coordinate 14,734,933 of NW_023998414.1, read as the reverse complement.
TATTTGACCGAAAGAGAAATTTGTCCAGAACACCGAATGTATTGACTCTACATTAATTATCGTGGAAGGACTTGCGCATTAAATTGAGCTGGTATCTCGTTCCCCCACTACCTACTCAAGTAGAAAACAATTATGGCAATTACGACAAATAAACGATCGCTACCATAATGAAAATCCACAAATTATGATTTCTGACTGCTATGGCTAACAAAATCCGAAAAAATTTTAAATCAAATTTAAATTTGATCCGGTAGTTGAACTGAAATAAATATCTGGTAAACATGAACGCATCCGCCAGAAATAGACATGTAAAAAATATAATTTTGTTTTACTGTTTGACTGGTCATACCCTACACCGCTTGCCGTACAAGATATGTTGAACTTGTTGGGTTGCATGCAACATTCGCAAGAATTTGCGATAGACACACTCTTTATTATACAAATCGATTCAGAATCACTTTTTGAATCACCTCTGAATCGATCCAAGCTGGTCTGTCTGTCGTTCATTTCTTTTGTTGTTCAACCCACAGATCGTAATTTTTGGTATATTTTCATGAAATTATGTACATCGACATGTTTTGGTCCAAGAACGAACACTATGGGGAACGATTCAGACTGGACAACTTTTTCGATCGCTGTCCATATAACGCCTTATTTATAATATCGTTAAACAGACAAGTATAATTCGTCATGAATATGTATGTATTAAGCGAAGTAGTTTTGAAGATTTAATAGCCAGTTGTAGCTGACTATAATGTTTTCACTTGTTTTTTTTTATGGGTTTATTACATCCGGGGAAAAAAACAGAAAGGAATAAACGTAAGCTTAGTTTAATTTGAACGTTAGTTAGCAGTTTGAACGTTCAAACAAAATATTATAGAGCAGCGGACAGACGGACGAACAGCTGAACATGAGTAAGTAGATGTTGAATTTTATGCTGCCTAGTTATTTACCCCTGTTCTTCAATGATAAGCTTAAAAATATAGTAAATGTTGTGTAGCTAGCAAGACACCAAGTCGAACGATCAGTGCGAAGTTATTGATTATCGAAAATATATAATAAGATATAATAAGATATTTATAGTGATTTGTAGGGGGGAATTAATAAAAAATGCTGATTATTGTGGAACAGCTGTTATCGAGTTAACGGTATCCGTTCACCCTTTAACGAAAATAAAGATAACGTAAAAGTAAAGCCTAAGCCGAAAAAGTTTCGCATCTTCTTGTATTTTTTTTCTTTCCTCTGCACTCACACTAAATGCTATGTGCCAATTTTTTATAACGAATATGAAGTTTTTATTAAAAAAAGACTTACTGCATACGCTCTATAGCATTGTTTATAATAATGTACAGTGCTATTAATATAAATAAAGAATAGAGCAAAAGTAATATATTTTATTATGTGTACGTAAGCATAACACATACATTCAATTAATATGACTGTCTGCCTGTACGTTTTGCTTTGCTCTGTAAACATTTAACACTTTCTTTCGTTAATGTATGTGAGTTCTTAACATTTTCAGTATAGTATAAACTGTATGTTGTTTAACATCAAAATCACTCATACGAAAAATATTTAAAATATGTCTTTTAACAGTACTGTTGAACTGTTCAGCTCTTTTATCGAAATATTTTACATTCCAATATAAATGCCTAGCATACCCATACAATAACAAAACTCGAATTAGATACAGAATGACGAAGACTGATACATTTAAGTAGAGAGATTGAAAAAACGAGAGAGTAAAATAACATAATTCTATATGAAAACAAAAATTTATCAAATTCATTAAGCACAAAACTTGTTTCAAAATGCCAAGAGTGCACCTGATCTTGTGTGTCATTATAGTACACTCTTGCCTTTAACGTTTACTTGTCTTTCTCCATATAAATGACGTTCGTTCGCTCTCTCTCTCTTTCTCTCTCTCTCTCTCTCTTTCCGTCTCTCCCTCTGTCTTTTTTTCTTTCTCTCCGTCTCTCTCCATCACCGACTATCACCGACTTCTCATGTTTTGGTACGGTTAAGGAAGCAAGTTATATACGAATTTCCAAAGATAGTCAAGTCAGCTACGCATAGGTCGGCATTGTTAAGAAAATCACTGCTGCAAAAGGTGCAATAGATATGAGGATGGGTATCAGAGATTCGTCTTTTTCTGGATGTAAGCTTTCTCGTGCTCTTAATAATACTTCACTTTCTTGCGGAGATCCCAGCTAACTAACATATTGTGCAGAGTGTATGGATTGTGGTTTAATGTGTTGTTTTACGAGTTTTTCTATTCGATATTTTTCTTTTTGTTTCTCTGCCTTTTTATATTTATTATTCTTTCTTGGTTTTTGTTTTCGCTTATTTCTTTTTTTGTTTTTTTGTTTTTTTTTTGTTTAATTTTATTATAGTTGCAAGTGTATTTGTACGTGTGTTTAGTGTATGTAGAAATAATAACAACAGCAACAACAATCATATTGCTGGTATATGTAGTGAATGGAGAGCTGACTGTGGGCCCTAACTACTACCTCCATAGTTGTGCTCAATGAACTGGTTGTTTTAGTCTTAGAGTTTCTCTTGATTCTGCGCGATCGTGTGACGCGTTTTTGTACGTTAACGCTTATAAAAAAGAAAAAAAAAACAATCACATTTGTGTGCCAAAACCATTTGGTTTAGAGACCCCTCCCGTCCTTTCTAAACAATTCTTTCCGCCCGTGTTGTTTAGGGCCAAGTTCTTGAGCGAGAAGTAAAGTTGATTTCGTTTTTTTTCGCTTTTTTTTTTTCTTTGGTTTCATTTCAAGTGAATTCAAAGTGACTGGGACTGGGAAAAAGTTGCCATATATAAGTTAAAAAAAAAAAAAAAAAAAAAAAAAAGAAAAAAAAAAAAAAAAAAAAAAAAAAAAAAATTAAAAAAAAAAAAAAAAAAAAATAGGAAGTAATAACTTTTGAACATTTGTAAATTTTATAAATACTAGCTTCATTATCTCCACCCTATTCGTATTCTTAATCCGATGCATATATGAGTACATATGAGTGCATTAGTGCGTATGTGTACATGAATTATTAGCACACTCCTTAATGCAATAATAATGCAACGAATAGTGTAAGTGGTGCATTCTTGACAGCATAAGAAGAAAGAGTGTAAGCGAAATAGTAAAAAGCAAATAAAAATCGCTAATCAAAATCATACGCACATTACATGCAAACATCTAAGTGATCATTAACCTCTTGTGCTAAGTGAAAGAAAGCAACAAATAAATAATCAAAAGAATGAAAAAGTAAAAGAAGATAAAAAAAGAAAACATCTGTTCAAAATAAGAAGTTTAATGTATGACTTTGCGTACGCATGCATATATATATATATATATATATATATATAAATATATATAAAATATATATATATATATAAAAACATGCGTGTATGTTTGTGTGCAAATTTGTATAAGCGGTAACAAAACAAAACAACAAACGAGTGACAATCAATCACGATCATCAGTCTCTAAATAAACACAATAGCAACGACTTTGTATTATTATCGTTTGTTTGCCCATTGAATACAATCGTTGTGATCGATACAATATGCACTCGTATGCACACGTTCGCACACGTCTACCATAAAACCCTTGCTCGCCAGCATTTGTAGTAGACAAGTTTTTGAATTTTGCAAAATTTTTTTCTCGATTCATTAACTAAACCTAATAATAATATACGCTGAAGAAAGAAGTGCCAAAAATTAGAAAATAATTTTAAAAAAAAGCAAAAACAAACAAAATATACAAGCTACCAGCAACAACAACGAAAGAAAGAAAAGCTAGATAGAAATTTACGCAAAGAGAATTAAGAGTTACATATAAATGAACACATACATACGAGCGCGCGCCTATTTTTATCTGAATTTCATCATCGGCGTCATCAGCATCATAGCAGCTAAACAGTTTGCAGTGTCTTCAGCAGCTTCGGCTGCCTATATAATCAGCCATTAGTTTCTATATAGTTTTTGTGTTCGTTTATTTATTTATTTATTTTTTTTTTTTAATTTTTTTTTTTTTTTTTTTTTTTTTGGCATTTCTCCCTATTGGGGTAAGAGAAATATAGGAGGAAACAAAAAAGAAAACAGAGCACATTGAATAGAAAATCTGCTGATTTTAAGAAGAATACGTTGTTATATTATAATTTTATTATAAAATATAACAAAAGCAATCTTACGCATGAAAAACATTACCAGCTCAGGCACTTGCGGCAACGGTTTGCTGCAATTGCAAAACAATTTAGTGGTCAGTCATCAATTGGAGAGTGATGATGACACTAAACAGAAAGGTTTGTTTCTTTTTTTTTCTTTTACTTCAAATCTCTTTCTTTCGCTTGCTCTCTTCGCTTCTCGCCTTCTTGCTTCTTTATGATCTAATAATAATCATTTGAATTAAAAAATAACTTTCATACAAATTACTTTCACCTGACTGACTGACGATGCCGCCCGCCCGTTAATAATGCAAAATTCTCAAACTCGTTCAACGGTAACAGAGAATCGGGACTCAGTACACATATTCTTACAAAATTTTCATTTGCATTGTAAATCGATATCATCTGCCTAGAATAGTGCCTATAATATCTACTCGATACTACTCCAACGTTAAAACGATGCCTAAGATGTCATAAATTCTTCTACATCTCCTTATGCTACGTCATGTATTGATTTAAAATTTCCTAAATACTGCATTACGTTATATAAGTGCTTCAAGTAGGGACAACCGAACTGGCCTGTCCTTTGGTTTTCTACAACAAATTTTAACACAATTCCAAGTTTCAACGTAATATTATTTGGATCAGAAATATATATAATATTCCAAATTTTTCGATATATAAACAGGATTTGGATCCATCATAGATTCTTATTTACTGCACAAGCCAAATATTGCATAATGTAAAGAATATTGAACCTAAGAAATAAAATGACACTAATTAGTGCTAAATACCAATGCAGGAGATAATGTACAAGTTCTACATTATTAATTCGAGGAGAAGAAAAATGTATGAGGGGCGGGCCTTCGGGCGAAATCGCGCGATGTTTTGTCTTTTAATTTTAGTTTTTTCTTCTTCTTTTCTGATTTGCCTTACCTTTTCATCCCTCAGTTCAGTTATTATAAATTTTCGTTTTTATTTGTTTTTGTTGTTATTTGTTCTTTTTATGCCTATCACCGGAGAGTGAGGTGAGTTTATTCATTTTGTCAAAACGTTTGCAACACACAAAAAGAAGCGTCGCACGCCCCCGAAAGTATATGCATTTTTGATCAGTAAGAATGGCGGTCTTTTCGTCTGTCTACCTGTCTGTCCGTCCGTCCAACTGTGTAGTATCTGCGATAAATATGTTTTCGTTGGCAATAATTAAAATTTGGCCTTCAAATATACAAAAGAATTTGAAAATGACCCAAAGTGATCGAAGGACACACTCACAATGAAACAAAAACTGGAAAGACTTTTATTTTTTGTGTGTTTTGCGCATTGCTCGTTAACTGGAACAGACATACGATAATCGTTTCCACTTTTACTAGGCACGCCCGCCTACTACCAAAGACAATGGGGATCTCCCCCCACCCCCCCACCCGCCATTTTTTTATAATCTTTCTTTTTAAGATAACAATAAGGAGTGCAAAGCATTCGGTTATAACTGAATATAAGTTGGTTACTTGTTAAAAATTAAAAGCTTAGGGAAAAATTTATTTAATTCTATTTCTGATAACTCAGATTGAAAGCGAATTTTAATTTTGTGCGAGTACAAGTTATAAAGGGTCGAGGAAAGACACTGAAAATCTTGTGTTCGATATAGAAAGTCTTGCAATTCGTAATTCGTTTTCATAACGAATCGAAGGTACAGATATATTTTGAACTTTATTACGAACTTTGCATCCAATTCGTTTTTTTGAAATTCTCAAAAATTGAAACGCCCATGTTTTGGGTTGAAACCGGGCAGCTTGTGAAAACGGATTTGATCTGCGTAAAATGCGGCTGGCAGATCAACACAACTTTCAAAAATTTTTTTTCAAATTTCGATACATTTTCATCAATCGATGATGCACAGACAGACATCGATAAGAAACTTTCTGTAATCATTTATTAGAGACTCATAAAATTTTTGGAACATAGAAATGAACCAAAACGACTTATTAAATTTTCCTTCTCTCTTTCTCTTTCTCACTCTCTCTCTCTCTCTCTCTCTCTCTCTCTCTGTCTTAATAGGAAAAGGTTAATTTTTGCTGTGTGTACTTAAGATGCTTCCTAAGTCGGCTGTAACGCTTGCTATTTTCATTTTTACAATTATTATTATCATGTTTCGTTTACTCATTTTACCACGCTTTAAAGAGAAGCAGCTTCGTAACATGCGACCGTATACACCCAAGGGCTTAAGAAAACAAATTCAACTCATTATAATCAATTAAAATTCGACATAATTCCGTTTATAAGGAAAAGTAACGAGAAGCCAGCCAACCTACTTTTCCTAATGGGTCATTGGTTGCAGGTACTCGTATCCCAAATAAATAAATGAGACGAACTGAGTATGTTTTGTCGGTTGTTTGTGTATCTGTGTTTCTTGCTGACAATTGTCAGTCAATAAGCCAAGAGTGACTCAGTCAGTAACGTGGTGCTAGATTGACAATGTGCTGGTTGATGTTGGATTGGCTCGGCTTGTTATTGTCTTTCAGAGTTGGTTGTATTCAGAGTTTTAGTTGCGGATAAAGCTTAAGAGATATCTAGCACCGCCTGGATTTTTGTTTTCCATTTATTTATTTATTTATTTATTTATTTTATTATTATTTTTATTTTGATCTTTTTTTTCTTTTGTGTTTTTTTTTTTTTTGATTTTTAAAACTTGTTTGTTGTCGCTGCTGCTGCTGCTGCTGCTGCTACCGTTTTTATTGTTGTTGTTAATAATGACGGTGATTCTTTTGTTTGGCTTGATCATCTTCCTTTTGGAACCGCAGCTCAGCGGCAACCAAGAGCCAACAGCGAAAACAACGGTAATAACCAGAAGCGGCAGCAAGCTCTAACGCATTGAACATGTTTTGTAAAGGGGCGCGCGAGCTAACCGCATACAAAAATGAGCGAGTAGCCGTGCGCCTCGCTCATGTTTAAATGCTTAACTTAGTGTCTCCGGACAGCAAGATTTCATTTTTTTTTCCTTTTTTTTTTTTTTTTGTATGGAGTATTTATAGTTGTTTTTATTAATCGTCTAGATATATAGATACACATATTCATATACAAAGACGCACACGCACACATGTTTATTTATATATATATACATATATTTTTACATTTACATGTATAACCATATATGTGTACATATTGTTTTGTGGTTTTCATTTAGCAGTTGGTTGATAGGTTAGTTGCTGGTCTTGTTTCTTTGCTGTGTGTATTTTGTTGTTGCTAATATCTGTACTGCGTTTTGTTATGTTGCTGCTGCTACGGCTGCTGTCGTTGTTATGTTTTCTGGTGTTCGGTTGCTGCCATCTAAAGGAGTTTTCAAATAAAGAAGGCAAGACGAGAAGTTGTTGGGCCAGTCGTTGTGGTTTTTCTTTCTGGTGCTTTTTTCATGTATATGTCGAGATAGGCGATTGTTTATGCATATATGTGTTCGTGCATATATTGTTTTTTTTCCTTTTTTTTTATTTATTTATTTATTTTTGTACGTACAATTGTTGGCCGTTGTTGTTGCTGCCGTTGCTGCTTTTTCTCGCTTGATTTGTATTCATTTCATTTTCATATCTGTTTAAACACAAACAGACGTAACAGATACATACATATCTAATGGGCTTGTGCGAATATAGACAACAAAAATAACAATAATAACAACAACTACGTAGGCAAAATCAACAACATTTACAATATAGTGAAATAAGCGACAATGCCTGTTGTTCGCAACTTAAGTATAAAATTTTAAAAGTTTAAAGAAAAAAACAATTGAATTTATATCAAAAATATGTAATATATTATTGTATATGGTAATTTTAGTCTTTCCAAGTGGTATGCATTTTGATATAAAGCACAACGTAACATGACAACGTAAGTATGTCCAGAGTCGTGATCCTAATTAACGTCAAATCATCGATCCGTTGATTATATTCTTCTCTCTTCAGTTCAACTAATGTTTAATTGTAAACTAAAAATTCATTAAGATAGACTGTTGTTATTGCAACTTACTCAAATGCTATCTCAGTCTACGAAAGGCTATAAGGCTTAAGATATAACTTATTTTAGAGACTCGGTGTGACTAACCTCCTAATAGGTAAAACTTTTACAAATATTTAGAAACATTTCTTTCAAACGTAAGACTTATAACCGCTTTCAAAAGTATGTTCCGACCAATTATGTGGCCTACAAACGGGCAAACGTGTCCCAAGTCTCAAATCACAATGTGAAATTTTCATACATTTTTTTGTAAGTGGTACTCATGTAAGAACGGACCGTAAGCGTTTCTAGAGTGAAAATACATTTGTCACACCATGCAATTTACAGTAAGTATCGTCCTAAAGTATATATACTTTAACAATATTGGAGAAAATCACTTTAGATCGGTCAAATGCTACATCCACCAATCCAATCGATATCACCATCTGCAAGTCTTATATATATATATATATATATTTGCTTGAAATTTCGATCAATCCAGATATTCTTCACGACATGTTTGATAAAATTCATGTAACCAAACTGGGATTATCATATAACCGAATCGGTGTCCGTCTAATGTTTTACTATACCTAATAGCAGTTATAGTGAGTGCTTAGTTAGTCAAGGAATAATAGTTGCGGATTCGATACACAACAACTACATATTGGCCCATCTCTCTTTCTCTCTCCCTATCTCTTCCCCCCTTTTTTCCATTTCTTTCCAATCATCTTCGGGTCAAATGTGCTAGAACAACCAATTCGGTTAGGATGCATTTTACGTATTCTATAGGAGCAGCGAGTGAAAGCGACGAAGTCGTGCAATATATGACCAAAAGCGAAAACAAAATTCGTGTTTTCGTTTGCTTAAGAGATCTTAAAGCAACATCTCATTTTGCTCAACGGTTTTTTCTTCTATCACAAACAATAATATCGGAAACCGCTTGACGGCGTTTTAGTTCTAAAAGCTATCAAAAAAAAAAAAATTTCCATTCATTTTAATAACATTTGCGGATATATCTACTAAAAGTTTCTTAAGTTTTGTACTATAGCTAATTAAAATTAATATAATTTTTTATCTTGTGTGCTTCTTTTTTTTGCTTTCAATATACGCATATATATATATATATATATATATATATATATTCTTTTTTTTTTTTTAATTCAATTTAAAAACTATTTATCATATGGATGCCTAACAGCCGTCATTCATTCAGTTACTTGAATGTTCTTTTTTTTTATCAGTATTAGTCGCGTCAGCGGCAAAAAAACAATAAAAAACAATTAAAAACAAAAGCGAAGAAAGCAAAACAAATAATATTAAAAAAAAAAAAAAAAAAAAAAAAAAAAAAAAAAAAAAAAAACCAAAATTGGATATGCAATGAGGAAAACACTGCAAAAAAAAAAAAAATAAAAATAAAGAAAAAATACTAATAAACAAGTTAAACAAGTGATAATAACATCGAGCGGAGAGAGAAGAGAAGTGGAAAAAGAAGCGCAGCAAAACAAAATGTTAAAGAAAAACTACAATTGACAACAATGATGACAGCATTAGCACACCACTGACTAAGAGGCAAATAGCGAAATGCCAAGAACGATAAGAAAATAACAGAATTGTTACTTTCTTTCTTAGGGTTCTGAGAGAATGAAACGAATGCGACGATGCAGAGGAAGAAATTGCACAAGGCAAAGCAACACCAAAAAAGTCTGCCCACCGGAAGTTTAAACACTGTCACGTCCATAACGAATTGCCGAAAACTGCTAAAAGGCGCAAATTAAAATTTGCAATTATTTTTAAAGAAAACAAAAAAAAAAAAAAAATAATAATAAAATCAATAAATAAATGAAAAGAGTCCAAGTGCTACTTATTTGCGCTCCATTTGAGACTTGAGTTGATACTCAATTAATGTAAAGCAAGCTAACGGCGGAACAATGAATTGAATAATATCATCAAAATGATGAATGCGTACATTATCGCCTTCGGTCAAGATCTCAAGATGAGACGTAGGCTCTCTAAGCGGCTCCGCTTATATCCTATCCTATTCAGCAAAGCGTGTGTGTGTGCGTGTGTGTGTGTAAACATAACATGCACATACATGTATATACATTTCTCATAAAGCCAGATCTTATCGATGGCAATTTTGATTATTCTTCCCCCCCTTCGAAAATCTTATCTCATTTAATATAGAGCATGTAACCGGCAGCAGATAAGAATTTTTATATTTATTACTTTTCATAATAATTTCTACAACATCTAGCATCTTAACGCATCTGACGCGTAAAGGAGTAATAACGGGAAGATTGAAGTCAGTGAAAATTGCCCTGACTTCCTTTGGACGCACGTTACTCGCAGATAATTATTTTCCTAAAAAGAAAAAATTCGGTTTTAGAAAAGCGTTGAGAACTATTTAAATACAACTACATATTAAATTAAAAAGATATTTTTGTTGTATTTCACATATGGCTAATGCTAGCAGTTAATAAAGCCTATGTCGCCTTTCACGACTTTATTTTTTATCTTTCGGGTCTGTTTTGCAGACTTTCTTTTCTGCAGTTTTTCCTTTTTCTTCTGTTTTTGTTTCATGTTAATTAAGGGGATGGCATTTAGTAGATGTGCCCATTCAGTTAGTGTTTATGCGTTTACCGACTAAGCGTGCGTATAGTGGACTATAGTTACGACCAATTTTGGTTAACCATTATCGGCTATGATATCGGATATGAACCTGCGAATACTAATGCACTCGCATTTCTTATTTTTATTTTAAGAGGAAAATATTTTAATAAGCCGTTCTAAAAACAGTTGAGAAAGGATCGAAACCATTTCACAACCATACAATAAACTTGCAGAGGTCTCAAGAAGTGCTAATATTATAATTAAAACAAACAAAGTACATTAGGGAGTACTATGCTACTTTTTAAGCCATGAACTGCCTCTAATTTTCTTCTTCTTGTTCTGTTGGCTACTTCTTTCTCATTATACCCGACAACACGAGTGATGAAGAGTATATTAAGCATGTGCGACCGTATGTAACATCAAACATGTAACATGTATGTAACATAAACCGAGCTTTTATTATGGCGATCGATTCCGACTCATATTTTGCATCGATCTAAGCCTATCTGAATGTGTAAGCCTACGTCCAATGTCTGTCCATGAAAATTTATTTTCAACCTACAAGTTTGCAATCTATTAGGGACGAGAGCTATTGAAAGTGCTTCGGATCGATCCATATTTAGACCACTTCCCATATAACGCCTTTTTTTGAAAAAAATTGCAGCTTTGAAAACTTTTCGACAAAACTTGCTGGTTAACAAGCAGTTCTTGGACATTCTAAATTGATATGAAAAATTTGCTTCGGCTGGGGTAATTTTTTGAACCCCCTCTCTATATAACCGTTCCTACGACAACTGAATCTTTATAGAGGTATACTTTTCAATCCTTCATAATGAAAATTCATAGTTCGTAGTTCATAGTTCATACAAGTAAATTGACAAAGAAATCAATATAACTAAATTTGGACCATGTAGATTTATCTTTTTGGATACTACCTCATACGAGGACTCTACTGAAATGTTAACTCGTGTATGCTTGTTGCTGTTGATGTTTTATAATGGAAATTTGTTCATGATAGCAATCTGATATAAAAATTAAGTGGTGATGCATGTTTTAATCACACATGGGTCGACTTATTGGATTTCACTCTATATAAGATTTTTTTATGAATAATAGGCCCTTCAGAAAAAGGTTTAAAATTATGAAGATTTAATTTTATTATAATATTGTATTAAAAAAAATTGATCCGTAATAGTAATTTAGCAAAAAAAATTATGAAATACAGAGATAGTCACAAAATTGAAATTGCAAGCAAGAAAAGCCCACTAGTCCACTGATCAATTGGAATAATATGCGCAGATGTGGAAAGAGTGTAATCAGGTATAGATTGTTCCTTCGATATTTTGATGTTCTTACATAAGCTGGTTTTCTTTTCTTTTTTTTTTTTTTTTTTTGCGCATCTCATATTCATTCATACCGGAGAAGAAAGAAGTGCGAACATTCGCTTTGCGCTCATTACTCTTTGAAAGTGAGTTTCAAATTTAATGGTTACTTTCATTGTATAAGGAAAGAAAACGAATTTTTTTTTCACTAGATATACATATACGTTAAGAAAAGCCGCCTTTAAAGTATCGGATAGGAAGACTCCCATTATAATTAATTTGCATCGATAATATCAAGATGAAAGCAAATAAACAAGCAGTAGCAAGCAGCAGCTTTTAGTTACATTCATTTTGATGATTACCCTTGATATTGGCTTTTGTGGGTTAGTCAAAGTCAATTTTCAGTATTAATAAACTCGCGCTAAAAACAATCAATCCTTTATGAAATACTGAAAAGAATTCAAACAAGAGAAAATATTTCATAATATATTGTCGAAAAGGTTTACTGTAAACAAGCGATTAGATTATTATGATCTAGATCCACAGTAATGCAATTTCTTATATGCGCGCGCGCTATGCGTTTTCAATATTGGAAGCCAATGTTCTTGATTTTGGCTATTAACCTAATTCGGTTGATAATTAAAGATTGAAAGAGCAAAAAAAATAATTTGCATAATTTCTTTTATTGTCTTCTTTAAGTTGAATCCCATATAAACGTTACAAGTTAAGTATCTTTCTCTTCAATTTTTATATGAATTGAACAACTTTTGTATTTTTTTATAACTTACTTATTGATTTTGCACTACCTCAAAAGAGAAAAAAAACAAAAATAACTGTTCAACTAGTATTTATATAAAATACACACATACGCATTCACGTAAACAGATTTTCACATCTAATTCC
>NW_023998414.1:14690974-14721943 GCF_014805625.2 Glossina fuscipes | reverse complement strand
ACACATGCATATATATACGCACACAAACAAACATACATGCATATATATGTATGTATATATATATATATATACGCGACATACACACACTCGCAGAGAAACTCATCTTCCTCTCTCCGACTGGCTCTCAATAATCTGTTATGTACTGTGTTTTACCAATTCGCTCTGAATCTACACAGCCGTGTGTGCGCTAGTTGTGTGAAATCCCAACAAGTTATTGCGTTTATGTTATTTTATTATAATTTATCAAATTATAGATATGCACAGAATGTAAGAATACATATGTACGCCTACACGTATATATATATATATATATATATATATATATATTTATATATATTTATATGAAAATGTATGCATATATATTTAGCCAGATCATATAGCAAGACAGGCATATTGTCGAGGAAAAAAAATACTTGATGTGTAGATAAAAAAAATAAATATAAATATAAAACTTCTACTGAATATCAAATGAGTTTATTTACGCGCGCCTTTCACGCTGTACACATCCAGTAAAAATACTTGAGGGAAATTTTGTTAAGTTAAGCAAGCAAAAAAATCTATATATGCGTGTCTGGGCGAGAATCAAAGATACTAACCGTCTGTGTTATGTGAACATATGAAACTAACTAGGGTTCACGTTATTTGTAGACGTATCAAATCGGTAATCGGCTTATTGATATGAACCATTTTGAATACAATATTTCTTGCATGAGCGTAATATTCGTGAGAAACTTCACATTGATATCTGGTTGAAGTTGTCAAAATTTTTTTTTTTTTTTTTTTTTTTTTTTTTTGGAATTGAATTGTTTTGCTTGTTTCAGTTGTAACGAGTGTTGGCGAAAACATAATGCAATTAATTTAACGTTTGATCTGCGAATTTTAACTAAAACAGTCTATCTAAATATTGAGGCGATTAAAATATATATATCTTTATCCTTCCAAGCGGGGGTAAACATAATAAGAACGCATCAAGTGATGCCAACCTTTTTATGAGAGGCAAAATGGATGGGACTTTAAAAGCACCTTTTTTTAAATATATTATATAACTATGTATAAATAGAGAAAAAAATTCCATCTTAATTGGACCATAGAGAAGACGAGGTAAATGTACGCAATTAGGAATACAGATATAATCACTAATCTTCCATTATATGTATATGTATGTCAACAGCTTGGAAAACGTATCCTAACCACTTTTTGCAACGTAAGCAGATCTATATATAGCCTGTTGTCAATCAATTTCTTAGAGAATTATTGATCGGAAACCATACAGATTGCGAAAGTTGTTAACTCTGGATTTTTTTAATCATATTCCTTTGCTCCTTTCTTGTATTTCAATGTCATACAAGTTCTGACTATGTAACAGTACAACAACAACAAAAAGTACATTGGCGATTGATATCTAGTAAATAAATTTAGATCGATCTCCAATATATCTTTGCAAGTTGAAAACTCTCTGAAATCGTCTTGAAAAAAATACACAACAAAGACAATAGAAAAAAAAAAAGAAAAAGACAAAGAGAAAATAGTTGAGCCCACCCCCATCACTATTGAACCCTTACACTCAAGCAAAAAGGAATTTTCCTATTAGTTTGAATGTGTGAATAAATGCTTACGATGTTTCCTTTTCGATTGGACTCTGCATCTAATAAGAATCTTTTAAACAATATCTTCTTTAATTTTTTCTTCTTTTTTTAAATTACGCATACAATCTGCAATCTATCTTAGAAGACAATGAGTAAATATTGTATTAAAATGAGAAATACAACGGAGGTTATTGCCGCCCAATCGAAACGCTATAGGGATATAGACATGATGTTTAAATAAAAATAAAAAGAATTTATATAAACTTGGAAAACTCATTAAAACAATATCAAGAACGAAATTAAATTGATTTCTAAATGCAAGATTCAGTAAATGATGTCTTTTCAGTCTTCACATTTTAATGCATTCATCCAGAAGAGATATTGCCAAGGGATTTACTTGATTGTTCAGCGATTTTTGATGATTGGAATGGGACATCTAGCTCATCATGAATAGCTTTGTTGTTGACAAACTTCATAGTCTTCACATCATAGGACTTACTGGCTGTTCCCTATAATTAGTTATACGCCATATGTCTGAGTAGGCTGGAGAATAGTCATCTGTAAAATGCATTTATTTCTTCAAGAATGTTATCAGCGACCTTCTCAATAGTACCAGGCTGATGGTAAGGAATAACAAGTTTTTTTGCTCTAGAACTTCAAAGTAGTCTTCGTAGATAAATTTTCTCAAACATTTCACTAGAAGCAAGCACTAGTCCACTAATTGATCTAGACGAACTTACAACAGTTTCTGGCTTATTCGATTAGGCGTCATAATTATTTCCGCGTATTTCCATTGGGTTGGAAAGTGATTCAGTCTCAACATACGCTTAAAAATGAACGTTGAAAAGATGAAAGCCAAAGGTCGCAAAGACTTGACTTGTGCAATCTTAACGTTTTGTTTGCTCACTTCTTCTGTGACTTGGGTAAAGAGATAAATTTCTGGTACGCCAATGCACAAATACAAATTTCAAATTTTTTCTCCCGCGGTTCAAGTCTTACAAAGATTGTTAGGCTGAAAGTTTTTTTTTAAATACTGGGCGAAATTTTCGATTTTCTCCCTATCGCTTCTGCACCAATTTCCGTATCTGTCTCTTAAACGAGGAATTCGTCTGGTTGGACATTTAAAAACATTATTAAACGTTTTGACTCCTGAGTGGATTGCGGTATTAGTTTAACATGTTTCTGCATATGTTAGTCAACAATATGTAAAAGAACAACGAAAAGTCCAAAGTACGTGGAATAACCGTACGTGGATAGGAATTGTTGTCCTGCAAGAAGTAAAGAAAACAGCGAAATTTAATAACAGAGTAATATTGTGTGCTAACTGTGGACATCGCGATTCATACGACGTATTGTCGAAAAAGTCTTCATAAAAAATGCATAATTTATAGGTTTCTTATAATTTTTTATAAGACAGTGGACTCTGATTCCCCTTCATGAGGGCGTTCTATTTTAACCTGTTTATTCATTTATTTGCTTATTTTTTTTTTTTTTTTTTTGTCAGGTTATGTTGTGAAATTTTTCTTGCTAATCTCGAAATTTTATCATCAAATGCAAACTTAAGTAATATTTGTAGATTATGCTTCTTTTGGAAACAAGTGAAGAGATTATAGTGATTCACGATCCATTCTACAGTACTGCACTTAATGCAACTGTTCATATAACAACTTTTCAAAATAAGTCTTTACATGCATTCGCGTTTGGGGCAAAATATATCGGTGTACAAAATTTTATCAAAATGCCTCAATAATTGCGGCTTATAGAGTGAACACTAGAAAACAAGGCAGAGAGACGGATGGCGGAACGAGTTTAAATCGGTTCGTAAAGCGATTCTGAGTCGATTGGTACAAAAAAAGGTGAATCTATCTCAAGTCCTTGTGGGTACTGTAAATATCCGCACAAAATTAAAACACTCTTGGACTAGAAATGATGTAGGGTAAATACTCATAGGCAATCGGTGCACTTGCACTGCAGTTCTATAGTTACGTCAATGAGAAATATTACAATAGGTGGTCAATCTGCTAAACCAAACGTTTACATGAAATTATGTTATATGAAAAGTGAGTGCATAAAGTATGTGATTGCTTCGGGTCTTTTGTAACGAATAAAGACTGTCCGTAAGACGTATTACTTAAATAACAGAACTTTATGCGTGAAAGATCGCGTAAACGCCAAGAAAAGAAACAACGATAACATAAAAGATGAAGAGAAGATTTTGTTACCACTACCACTGCAAATTTATAAAATTACAAAGTATCTCGTTGCTATCCACTAGCGAGTAAATCGACTGATTTGAATCCTTTTTTGCACTTTATATGTCCAAATATTGGGCAAATTTATGTTCAAAGTTTTAGTTCACATTTTATAGGTCTTGGTAAGGGTTTTGCAGCGATAAAATAGATCTGCCCATCAATCAAGTTCGTTCATAGATTGCTATCCGTTTTTTAGTAACATTCTGTCAACGCCTTGCTCGCCCTCGGAGTAATCTACCATCTTGTAATTCCTGTTTTTCCTGATATTTTCATCCTTTAATCGGATGCCTTTACAAGCATTGCCCCGTCCTCTGTCAATAATAGTTTTTAATTACTGCCATATTTTTACACATATAAAGGGCACGTTATTTAAGTCGATGGCAATTAAAAAAAAAATAAAGGTCAACAGCTAGCTACTTTTGGTTGTAATTTTTTTTTTTTTTTTTTTTTTTTTGTTCATTTTCCATTTAATCATAAATTTTTAAAATTTGAAAATTTGGACGTTTAACAAAAATGTTTTTTTATCTTTCTACATAAGAAGCTTCTCGGTCGAAACAGTTAGAAGGAAATGACATTTACTTACAACATTTAAAAGCTGTAAAAGCTGGGCTTGTGTGTTTGTGCAAGTATGCACACCAATATAAATTTACATAAATTCTATTCACTTTGCTGGGATTTAGCGGGTATTGTTTGCTTATGCCTTTTTTTTTTTTATATCTTTGTAGTTTGTTGCAATTTTTTTCATATTCAACTCAATTCAATTTTCAAAGTTGAACTTTTTACATATATATCAGCTTGTACGCTTATATAAAGTGTAAATACATGCTGTGGGCATTTGTTAACTCTAGCTGTTTACTGCCAATGTCTATATATATATATATATATATATATATATATAATATAATGTATATCTGATTGCTTGATCATTCTCTGTGGGTTTGTCTCTTGGATACTGTGTTCGGTGTTTATGTGTGCGTTTTATGTTGCTTTTACACTCACAACGTGTTGCATATTTATTTGATTTAACTAATTTTTTTGTGCTCATATTCGAAACAAACATTTATATGTATATGCGTGCAGAGTTGTTTAGTTTATTTTATTCATTTATGCATATTATAAACGATATATGAATATTTAATATATGATTGCTAACATTTTGTTATTTTATTGTTCTTATAAATAAATGTTCGGCTTCAATGAAAAGGTTTATAAAATTTATTACCACTTATCACTAACACTACTTTATAATATTTAGCACTGTTACAAAATGCACACTGTCTAGAAATGCGACAACTCTGTCGCTATGTTAGTGCAATATTTCAAAACATTATGTTATGCTTGTACGGCGATTTTTTAATGTTAAATTGAGTTGCGAGTAATAAATTTTAACGCAACAAAATTCTCTACACTTTTGTGTTTATATATTTATATGTAAACGTGCACCAAAATGGTTATCATGTTCTTTTCATTTCTATAACCATCTCTTAAGGGTCCCTATTACCAAGTGACCGTACTCAGAGTGTGCTTGCAATGTAAATAAATAGATGTCGAAAAACGCTACGCGCTGAATGAATTTGCAGCTGTGTCTTGAAACATTTTTCAAGCTTAATGTTTTTTCTTTCACTTCATCTCCTAATTATGCCCATAAAAATGTTATCGCTTGACGTCCTTGATTTTCAACTTTCTGGAGCATTTTTTCCAATGTTAATAATATAATTAAACCTGTTTTTGTCCGCTAGATTGCGGCCAGCAGCACAAAAGATATATTCGGAGACCTCATAATCAGCTATTACAAAATATTTTCCATAGGCTATAGGATTCTTTTTTTTGCTTTTGTGCGGTAGAGATATAAAAAAGAGGTATAAAAAAGTTTTACTTAGAAAATATGTCAAAGTTTCACGCAGTGATGATAAACTGCTTTGCAGCCAAACTAAATAACTACGTTACACAAAAAAAGTTTTCCAAAAAATTTGAAATACATGGAAAAATTTTCAAAATATACATGATTCTCTCACTCTACTTGCCATAGTCCAAAACACGCCTATCCTTCTAAAATACTATTTCGTAATTGCTTTCTTCACTTGACGATATTGGAGTCGATTTACATTTTGTTCCCGTATATTTGGCCAAATGTTTTTATGTTGATATTCGTTTGCTTAGCTGCGTGTACACGTTGCGTTAATTACATATATACATGATCGAAATATATTTGGAATTTCAAACTTTACTCGGAATTCTTATCTATTTATCGCTTTGCTGCGATACGGAGGCAATCTTTGGGGTCGCCAAAGTAGCTAAACGCTAGGCGTGCGCTGCAACATGATCGGACTAAGAAAACATACTCAATTGAATCATTGAGTGCGAATATTTATTGAACAGTGTCCGATTTGGAGGCGTTTCTGAAACAATTAATAATGAATGACGAGAAGTGCATAATTATATGGCGTCACTGTACGGAAAGAGGGAAAGCTCTGCGACGGACCTCGCGCTGATGCCTATCAAGTCTACGCTGCACTACATTTCATAAGGTTAGAAAATTATCGTTGACAGCAAGCTGCGGTGATGCACTATACCGTTGGATGGAACAAAAACAAAGCTATCGTTAAGTTATCGTGAAATCACATAACCGTTCAGTGACCTTCTAGAGAAGTGACAAAAGAGAACTTGGCAAAAAAAAAAACGCTCGCCAAACCCTCGCTTAGTGTAGCTCTTATAGAGTTTCCTTGAAACTATTATCTTAAACTCCAAAGAAAATGACGTAGAACTTAGACTTCAGAACTTTTCCCCATGAAGCTATGAAACTTTCTAGCGTTAAGAAGATATTATTATGTTATCCGAAATTTTGTAATATTAGTTACTAATAACTGTGAATTCTCTGTTCTGAATTTTGATGTGCAAACTTGCAATACTTGTCCTACAACCTATCTATTTGTGCTACCATTGGATATGTCTCGTAACTTTGACACCTTTGAAAGGAGACTACGGCCAAAATATATGCATACGTACTATGTAATATCAATTTGATGGAACGCTTACGCCTATATATAGAGCACGATAGACTCAAAGAGTTCTCAACGAAGAAAAGCCCATATTTTGTTAGGATGCAAAAGATACTTATTAAAAAAAAAAAAAAAAAAAGAAGAAGAGTAATACGCGCAACCGAAGTAACATCAATCAACGTATGAGTGTATCGTAAGTCGGTGTGTTCTACGCTTTTTTTTGTTGTTGTACGGTCTAATAAAAAAATGAAATACACTTGTGTTATTTCTTTGTTGCTAATTTAACGAACAGATATTTTTCTAGATTTTTATCACTTGTTATCTGATTGTGTTTCAAGTTTATATTTAACTTTACTTTTACAAAACAGATGTTTTTTTCTTTTTTTTCCTTTTAAATACACACACTTATATGTGCGCATATAAACAATTTAATTTAATTTCTTTTTCAAAGCGACAAAATGTATTTCACAAATGAATAGAAAATCTCCGTGTGGCTTAATTCGAATCTTTAATACCACATTCGATCTTTAAATATAGTACATCTGTCATGGACATTGGTAATAATAATATTTCTTCATAATTTCATATAATTTTTCGATAATTGTACGCGCAAACTTTTTCATTCTCTTAGTTATTTAGTTGACTAAGCTAAGAGAAATATTTTAAATCCAATGTAAAAAATCTCATTACTTTGAGTCCGCAATTACTTAGGGCTAAGAGAAATATTATATAATTACGAACAGATATATGAATCGGGTTACGTCGATTTTTCAACCTTTCATCCAGTGAAGAGATCCAACTTGTTCTTGTTTTAAAGAAGACGCTCGGATTGTAGTTGTAATTTCGATTGGCAGTTGGACACCGATCGAGAAATAACATATATATACAGATTTGTAAGATACCTGTTATATATTCTCGCGATGCGCAAGCATTTTGCAAATTTAATACAATATCCCGCGAAACGTATAAAAAATTCTAGCTCTAATTATTACTAGCGCGCAAACAAAGTCGCGAATATTTTTTTAAGGGTCTATGTTTATCTATTTTTATTTATTTATTTTTATTGAATTAATTTGTAAGAAATTATAATTAATTGATACTTTTAACGAAAATGGGAACAAACACCTCATAATGGCATTTATTATTAGTATTTGCATAAAAAAATAATTTAGTTAAGCTTTTATGTTCAATACGTTACTAAAAACAACGTAAGCAAACACCCCCTCATTAATTTTCATCTTTTTTTTCATGCCATCTATGATTTAACTTGAAAAAATTTTATGTAAAATCTTTTTCCTAGAATGGAATCTTTGAAAAAAAAAAAAAAAAAAACCAAATATAAAATACGTATATAAAGGAACATATCACTCAATAAGTTCGTAGTTCGTGGCATATGATTATAATTTGTAAAATTTTGGTCGGAAGGTCATGACATTTTGACACATTTTCATTCGAAGGTTGGATACTATTACCTAAAAATCACATGAATTGATTCGTCAATAGTGATCCCACGAACTTATTAAGGGACATATTATAATATATATTATGTTAAAGAGAATATTTAATGTGTACGAATGTACGCAATACGCAACAAAGGCTTGAGATATTATAAATGCATGTATTTTTATATGAATCGATTCAACGAGCAGGTCGCGATTATCGAGATATTTTGTTATGTGAACAAGCAGACTTGATTTGAATACAAATTTGATTAGATCGCATTATTTCTACTAACACCCATCCCACTTATAATAACTTGAAAAGGAAATATCAAATGAATGTGGAAAGTTCAGATACGATGCGGCTATTAGCTGAAGCGTCCCGACAAATATGTTCTTATAGACGATAAGTTTTTACAACATTCAATATTTCATGATAAAAGTTGAGCTAAAGTAATTATTTAACGTTTAACTTTGCTCAGCTAAATTTAGGTTACGTAAGTCTTTTTTCTCCGACGTTTTACCATATAGCTGTTCGTATGTAAAATAAGTTTTTAAATGACAACAAAATCCCATATATGATTTATTAGATGAAAAAAGCTGCAGATTGGCAGAAGTGGTTTATAGGCTATTTAACGATCGACCTTGCGCGACTATAGCATAGTTATAAGTTGTTTCTTTTACGATACTGAAGTAATAAGATAACTGCAATACGTAGAAGAGAAGAAGGCATGCTTCCATCGTTTTTTCGAAATCTTTTTTTTCATTCAAAACTTCCCATATGGAACTTTCTCTTTTGAAAATTGATGCATAAATTGAATTAAACTATCGTCTAAATATTAAATAAGATCTTTGAAAATTCTGATAAGTTCTCTTTGTAGATCACCTGTTAATTAACATGTTTGGCATTTCATGTTACCGGTTATGCGCTATCTTTGTATTTCTTTTTTATTTACCGTTATTTTTCATCCTCTATCTGCTATAAAATAAATAATAAAAGGTGACAAAAGTCGCAAAAAATGGCCTTAGAAGATAAGGATTTAAAAAGCATGAAATAGTTTACCCCATAAGCATTTCGAATAAACGAAACTGCGCTATTTACGGCAATCGATCACTACAGGTCGCAAGCATATACGACAAATATTCGTTAAAAAAAAGTATCAAAACTAAAGCTTACCGTCCATTATCTAAAGAAGGCCCAGCAGCGTCTTCTCTTTTTATTAATTATCGTTCGAAAAATAAAATAATAATTAAGCGATACACTCCGATAGGACTTCGTTTCACGTGAATAGAAAAGCAGGTGGAATATAAAAAAAGAAGCCATTTTTCATCAGGAGTATGCATCTTCTCCCATAGGTTCTGAAAGATAAGAATTTTTGCAGCACACATTGAAATCGTCAGAGCTCTATGTACCCTCTGAGCCAGAGAACTTATCGGCTGAAAAGAGTTTTGCATTCAATTAAGAGGTTGTCGCAGTATACCATATGATCGTCGAAAATCCTTCAGCGTTGCTTTTTAACAACGAATTCTTCTTCCAAGAAAAGGGTGACAATGAAACCGCAGTATCGCAGCAATTGGAGAGAGAATAGACACGTCCGTACTGCCAGGTGCTAATCTCGCGTGATTTACCTATTCCTCAGGTTTAGTTTTTTATTAGGGTAAAGTGTAGAGTAAGCAGTTCATAATCAAAAAAGTCCGCTAGAAAGTATTCGCAACCTCGTTTCGCTTCCTAGAACAAACTTGAAAGCAGCTGCGGCCACTATTTTAGGACATTGTACCTCCTTATGACCAAGTGGGAGAGATAGACTTCCGTCAATTCCATATCTCATAAAACTATGGCGGGCTCCCCATGATTTGAAGTCGCCCAATTATCTGCTCGGTCGCCATTTTGCACTGGCAACAAGACAACATCATTTATTTCGTTTCTGACCTGAAATGAAAGAATTGTATAAACGGGACAAGATCAGGCAATATGGCACGAAGCCCCTCTAAATGTGAGCTCATTTAAGACGGTTTCCGCACCGCTGATAAGTCAATTAACATTACTTTCATAGATTTAGATTCAGTCCAAAAAAAAAAAAACGATGTATTTACTCTTGATAGCCTGCTCTGCTTGGAGTAACGCATGCAAGTACTTATAGATTGATCGTACGTGCAGTATAAACGTATTGATCTAATAGGAATGAAAGTGTTTTAAACTTTTCTTGAATTTCGTTCTCAAGTCTCTGCAAAAAAGCATAAAAATAAATCCAACGGTCGTTAATATTGACATCTTAATTACATGCTTACACAGAGCCAAAGATATTAAACATATTAGAATTTTTCTATAAATACATATACGAAAAACGAAAATTTTCATACAGATGTGCGCATACGGAGATCGGATACTGTAGCCGCGCAATGGATGTAGAAAATGTTCATGTCTTCTGAAAAATTATGCTTCTCGTGTGCCATGAATGTCACGTTAAAATGACAAAATGTAAGCAAATGATGGCCTTACCGAACCGAACTCAACTGAATATGCATATATATATAGCAAAAGCATACGCTCATGCAGCTATAGAGTGTAATAATTGTAATAAAAACGAGACAAGTGGATTTATGCAAATGACGGAAGCGCCTGTTAAATTAAAATTAATTATAAAATGGACTAATAAAAATAATAGCCGAGCAAGACACAAATAAACTTATAAATAAACTCATATGCTTAGTTACACAACATAAAAGCGTACTTACTTAGTTAGTTAGCGGCGTCGCAGCGCATTTCTATGAATTCATCTAATGGAGGGAAAGTCTCTCGTTCTTTTCTTACATATTTTTTCCCAATTGAGAAAAAATTGAGTTTTTCCAATTTAGAAAATGCTTAATTTTTCTAATTTATTTATTTATTTATTTATTATTATTTTTATTATTATTTTTTTTTTTTTTTTGTAAAAAACTTATAGACAAGTAAATGGTGAATGAATTAAATGAAAATGTGTATCTTATCTGTGAATTTTTTATATTCAGTTCTTTCATTTATTTCTCTCTGTTGACCGCAAGCTTCTATTCACTTAACCTGATTTAATTGGCTACAAATTCAATTTTCCGTCTACCATAAACAAATGCTTTTTTGTTTCCTATTTCCTGGCTGATGATTTATATGTATGCGTTGCGTATATATTTCACTTTTTATATACTCGGCAAAGCGAAGAATGAAAGTGTACTTGTTTCGGGATTCAATTTGCAACACTTACAGGCAAGAATCCTTCAAAATGTATATATATAAATGTATATCTATATATATTGGGCGATCAAGAGAGAAACTTACGAATCAATTTAGTTACAATGTTTTCTAAACGAAATTGGGGCCTTTCGTAAAGAATTTTTAACCAAATTCCTCTTCAGATCGAAGATATTTAATTCTCTGATCAGCATATTGCCAACGAACAACGTACAGCGCAACGACCTTGCCGCCAGAACCTCCGCCACGATAGCATCGACTTGGGCTTTTGAGACAATGGGCTCTTCATCACTCCTGGAAGTTACTCTTCCGTTCTTCTTGCTAACGGAAATATTATGCAGTGTACCAGGCCGACTCACATTACTGCAAAAGGCCGTTCAGTGCTTCGTTTATCGTTGAATAATACTTTCAGTATCGTAAATTTGGGCAATTTGCGTAAATCATTAAGCGCCGTCATATTCCATATTCCATAACTTTAATAGAAAACGCACGTAAGTTGAAACCTCTCGCAAAAAGGACCCTCTGTTTATACGCCTATAAATATGTAATCAAAAAAAATTTGTTCTGCTAATGTTGCAGATAGTACGATAGGAAATATTAAATATATTCCTTATATTCTTGGAGAGTGTGCAGCTTTCTTACTTGTTTTCCCCTAATTCTATTTAGGTTTAGATTTATATTGAAAAATACTCGCACACACACACACACACACACACACACACACACATCCTCAATTCATTACGCGATTGCTTTTCTCGTTTTATTCAGAAAAATTACTTGATTTTATTTTTAATTTCATTTGTTGTTTTTTCTGTTGTTTTTGCTTTATAAGCACCGACATCGTTGTTACCGACAGATGTTCATATTATTTAAGTTGCGTTATTTTTTTTTTTTTTTTTTTTTTTGTTGGGGAGATTGGGTGATTTTGGCAAAAGATTTTCAATTATTTTTTAACGTACGATTGATGTGTTTTTGAAAGGGTTGCAATTTGTACAACAGCGAGAGCATAATTCGAATGCCAATCGAAATTGAATTCAATTTTGAAATTGTTAAGGCAAAAAAGAATCAATTTTATTTGTAAAGTTTGTTTTCTTTTTCTTAAATAGAATCAACAGACAACTGACTAAAGTCACAGACCTGTCACCCTCTATCCAATTAACCTATTTTAATTGATGTTCTTAAACATTTGTCGCTTTAGTGTTACGATTAAACTTTTGTCACACTTTGTAAATGAAAAATAAGGCGACAGTCACAAATTTCCGGTTAATTTAGTTTGACATAACATTCACATACATAACGTATTTTTTTTTGTTTTATTTATTCGAACTTTAACCGAAATATTATGAATCAAACGAAAATGAAATTATTAAAGTGACTCCAGCATTTCAATAACGTTCGCCATCTGCCACCTGCTTCAACAGCTTGCCTGAAATGAATGAATATAAATAACAGAAAATATTATCAAAAATAAATAGTTTACATAACCTCAATAAATTAAGTGTATCGAGTGAATTTGAATCTATATAAATCTATGTAAACATCATGCTGAGGGTATTTATTATTCATTTATGTTAATGTATTGTCTCTTAATAGCAAGACAAATCGATATAAAATCCCCTGGGCGTCTACCTTGGCTGGCAATTGTTTCGATTGCTCTCCATATATCTATTTAATATGACAAACGCATCAGGGAATGTACCCTAATAAGTCTAAAAAGGGAATGGTCACAAAGAAGTTGAGAAACACAAATGCAGGCATTTTCACCAGTCTAGGGGGTATGTTAAGCTTTTACTGACCGAGCGTTCGTGCGACAAGTACGATATTTTTGTTGCCTAATTCTATCCAAAAATTATTGAAACGCTTCATTAATTAAAGACCTAGCAGATCGCGATCGTGTTTGATGTTCTTGCAGCATATATATGTACCAAGACGAATATCTTCTATATACGCTTAGTTTTCCTTTGTTGTAGTTGAATCTTAGACAGATATCAAGTATGTATTGCAAGTTGCACGTTTTCATCTCTTCTGGTTGCTTTTGTGGGATTGTTGTGGAATTAAATCTCAGCTCTTTAGGACGTACGATCGACATACCAAAATTGAGTATAGACGGATAGACGTCACCTGCTACGTGTTCCGGGACGTTGCGAGTCCTTTACGCACGCATTTTCCAATGGGGAGCGTTTCAGTTTTTCCAAAATGTATTCGGTTTTTCTGTTTTTCAAAGTAACGCGAAAAAGTCCTAGTCTGGGATCAAACCAGCGTTATCTACTTGGCACAATTGAAAGCGAGCCCTTTGAAAGAATAAAGTATTCGCAGGACATGCCTACAACGCCCACAGGAGTATATCACACAAACTGTGAACACATTTGCTCGTTCGTGTTTTTTGCTTGTTACTCATAAGCTGCAAAGCAACCTTCAGTCTGACTATAGAAAAAATCAGCCACGCCTTTCTTTTCCTCTTCTCCTTCTCATTTTTTCTAGGATCACGGTTAATGTTCCTACTTGTTTAATATATGGTTGCTTTTTTTGGCATTCGAATACTCGCGAATCACATAAGAATCAATATTTCTGAAATTTTCTGCACACAGTCTTTAACTAAGGTCATAGTCGGTTAAGCGATAGTGTCATAGTTTTCAAAAGGGAACTTCTTTTCAATACATAAATGTATGCTTAACTTTTTCGTGGGAAAACCCATAATTTTATATAATAATCCTTTAGTGTTTTGTCACTAAATTCCAACTCTCCCCTTTTCGACCCTCTTTGCGCGCGGCTGTAAAAATGTCGCAGTTTGTGCGTCTTCCTTTCAACCCGCATACAATCTCATTCAAGCGGTTTGGCAGAGATGAAGAAAACTAACCAATTGCCATTAACCATGTCTCCCTGTACAAGCTTCGCCAAATTTCAATCGAGACCAATCAATCAGCTATTCTTAAGCTCTGGCCCTTTTTTTTTTGAATTCCAATGAGAGATAATCCTCGAATTTTCGCAGCTATGTGGCGATAACATCTTCTAGGCGACAACTCTGTTGGGATGCTATCAAATTAAGTACCTGTTAAATCGATTATTTTGTAGTATGTGACGTAATTAACAAGTTACGCTCAAATTGTAAATCATACTGATCTTCAGTTTCGAATAGACGTTTATTTGCGAAGAGTGGCATTAACAAGTAAGACATCCGGTTGCAACTTTTCAGCAGGGATTTATTTATTAAGTCAGGTAGCCAGCCATCTTCAGAATGCTTAGGGAAACGCCCCGAAATTTGATAAGAATTATATTGTGTGGGGACAAGGCAATGTTTTTTCAACATATTGTGGAAGATTCAGCATAGCTATTAAGCCAATAAAAAAAAATGATTTTGTGAACAATTCATCACAGCGTTACCACTTAATTGCCATAAGAGCTCCACTTAACACGCATTATTTGCAATACTAAGGCGGTAACTTGCAATCCGTGATGGATACCGATTTGAGATCTGATACAAATATTCACTAAAGATCTTTAACAATTCTTTTTAATAAACAAATGCATCAAAAATAGGAGCGGATATGTTTCCCTGCATGCTTGCTTACTGTAAATTATTGAAAATCTCGAGATCATGTCGAATATATGCTGAGTGATAAATATAAGCTTTTATTGTTTTATTCACAATATTTTCATATAAATTAATTATTTTTCGTCTTCTTCTTCTTCTTCTTCTTTCTCTTTTTAGGTAAGCAAAATAAATCTTAAGCGCTGTGTAAGTAATTATTGCATTTATTTATTTATTATTTTTTTTTTAAGCAGTTTTCTTACTTATCCTTATTATAGAAATTAAAGGCAATCAGGCTGTACGGTTGGTACCGTATTTAGAGAAGAAAAAAAAAAAATGCGAAAAATCATGGTCTTTTATTAATTGTTCTTTAATTGACTTTAAATTGAACTGCAAATCGTTCGCCTATATCTTCATTTTAAAATAAGATCTCTATCTTTTCCTCTTCTCTGTAACTGCTTATTGCGTTTCGTTACCATAAACAGCCTCACAAAAGTCTATGTCTGTCATAAGTTGTGGTTTTTCTCGGTATCCATTCTCTTCATTCTCTATCTGTCTGTTGGTTTATAGTATAGCTTTGTTGTTAACTTTAAAAAAATTAGAATTTTTTTTTTTTTTGTTTTTGTTTTTGTTTTCTTAAAGCTTCACCTCGGCGGTAGTTTACTGGAAAAAAGCCAGCATATAGAATAATAACCACTTCCCCATAATAATGACAATAATAGTGATGATGACGCGACACTGTGTTGACTTCTCAATGACTTGAAGACAGTTTTGCAGCAAACGTAACAAGAAAACTGGTTTGTCTTGTATTACTCAAAAAAAAAAAAAAAAAAAAAAAAAAAAAAGGCGCAAACACTGTTGCACAGTTGCACAGTTGCCTCGCAGTACTCTGTTGTTTTGCTTTTTCCTTTTTTTTTTTTCTTTTTTTTTTCTTTTCTTGCTTTGATGCTTCTCTCTTCTGCATGCTTATTAGTTAGTTGCAGGCACAAAACAGTAGTAAACCAGTTTCGTTAATGTTTGCGAAGTGGAAGAAAAAGGAAATAAGCATAAGGTTGTCTTCCAACAAACAGACTGGCCGACTAGCGAGCGAAGGGTAACGAAATCAAGACAAACCATATTAAAGTTTGTATCTTTAGGCCATGAAAACCTTACTTTCAATCCTTTCATAAAATCGCCTAGTTATACGTGTATTTGATAAAATTACAGTAAGAGGAGGAACAAAAAAAAAAGTAAAAAAATTAACTGAGAAGAGATTTAAAACGCTTGTGAACAGCTGTTCTGTGCTGTGATTGATGGAGATGAAATGTTTTTTTTTTTTTTCTTTTAGTTCTTAAAAAGCTAAGAAGAAACTACAAATAAGCAGAACCACTGCTTATATTATTGAAAAACAAAGAAATCGTTTTGGTAACGATTCTGAATTTCCATTCCATTCCAATAAGAGATATAAAGATTTTTCGTTGATAGCAATTTCTTCAATTATTACGCAACTGAGTGACCACGCAGACGAGTTAAAACAAGTCAAACATCAATGGGAAGTTGTTAAGTTTGCGGCCCTCGCCTTAAGTTCTTATTCATTACGGTTTATGTAAATCCTACGGTACAGAGAGCTCTCCCGATTTCTTTTTAAAATTTTATTAACGCCCTAATCATAACATAAACAATATATATATATATACATATTAGTTTGGGGAAAAAGAAATCCATTATTTTTATATGAACTTCAGGACTTTATTTAACATGCTTCGGATTGTCCGATTTGGGTCAAATATGCACCGTTTTGTTGTATGATTTGTTGCCATTTTAATGGTAACTTCAAAATGCCTCTCTCATAGAAGTCCTGGTCTCTATTTGCAAAAAACTCTAGTAGTCGATTTTCACAATCATCCCTAGATTCCAATTTTTTATCATTAAAGAAATTTTGCAATGCAAGAAAAAGATGATAATCGCTTGGTGCCAAGTCCGGACTGTATGGCGGATGCATTAAAACTACCCAACCCAGATCCCGAAATTTTTGGCGAGTCACTGTAGATGTGTGTGGCTTTCGTAACGAAAGAACAATTCAATTGCAGTTCGATGCCGTAAGGCGGTACATAAATATATAACATAATTACATAGATATAACTCAGCATATATTGGCAGCCGCGTCTACAAAACCTACTGTTGGGATATAAGAGTGATGCAACAAAGAGAAAACGTACAGAGCGCTTAGATAAGATGTGTACATACTTCTAATGTTATGTAAAAACAAAACTGTATAATAAATATATCAATACGACTTTTTTATACCCTACATCAATTGTCGGGTACATTAAGCAGAACTTGAGATAGACTCACCTTTTTGTTATACCGATCAGTTCGGAATTACTTTCTGAATCAATCTAAACTTTTCTGGCCGTCTATTCGTCTTATTTTACCCACTTTTCTGCAAATATCTCTGCACTTATTTCACAAACAATCCGCATAGTGTTGCTTTTATGGTCGTTGAATGTTTGTGGTTTATTGTATTGGACATGAAAGACTCTTAGGTCTTGCTGAACTTTCCGGAGTGATTGGTATCATGAAATATATAACATGTCATTGCCTCTTGAGAAAATCATATTTTCAAAATCGAGATCATTTAATTCATATCAAAAGAAGCAATAATCATGTTTCTCTAGCTGTCTTGATTGACAGTAATTGCAATAACATTTACATATTCAAAACTATATTAGGAGTAACCTAACCGAGGAGGGAGTCCAGACATTATCTTATTATTTAGAATTAACCTGATGAGAGTAGAGGTAAACGATTGAAAAGTACCTCTGATATTCGCGGCAATATTATATATATGAATATATATACTTGCACATCTCGAAACCGGAACATGACAGTATTTCTGCATCATTTTCGTATCCTAATTTTCGGCACGCGTCGTCTTCAACCACAAAACATGCAATTTTTGACGGTCATAAGGGAAATGGGACAAAGCTTAACCACATTTCCAGGCGTTTCAATTGAAAGAGCTATGTTACCTAAATAAAATTTTACAAAACATCATCAGACTTACATTCCAATCAAAAAAACGACGACTTAACCAAAAGGCAATGTTGATTTAATCAGACTTGCCGAGAGACGGTGCGCTCCAGATTGGAAGCTTTTGGAAAACTTGGCGTCCTAATCCTAAGGACCAAACTAATCTACTTCGCAAAAAGTCTAGCAGTACATATAATCAGCTACTAGGCCGCGAAAAAGCTCTACACGAGCAGCAACTAACGAATTAGAAATCGATATAATATATCGATTCTGATACTTCTCACCCGCGACCAGATAATAACTGACCCGAATGATAAAGCTAATGTGTTGGCTGAAATGTTGGCCCACTGGAGACCGAATGTCCTACCCCAGCGAAAAGTGAAACTGAGCAATTCGCTGTTTCACCGAAGGTAAAGTCTTGCGCTGGATATCTCGACGGCAATTAGCGGAGTGTAGTATGGTGCTCTAGTGTCCAAACTGATTGCAGCGACCTTCCTGAATAACTTTCTAATAAGAGTTGTAATCGACGGATTTACCTCAAACAAATTCCATTTCAATGGAGGAGTGCCACAACGCTCTGTTCGTTTTTCTTTACTCTTCCTGGTGTTACTGGTGGAGCCTTCAAATTTTGCTCGGAAACTTCCGACAACAAAATTCTCAAATTCTCAAAATTCTCCGAATCCCGCAACACCGTCGAGCATCGGCGTAATGGTAGCCAATTAAATCTATTAAACATCACAGATCACAAAAGGGTTTTCCGCGTTTCCATCCACTCCTTCCAGCATTGCTTATATACCGCACTACACACTACCGCATCCGAGTACTCTTTATCTACGCTGCCCGCCTTTGGAAAAATGTAATAGCAACGGTGTTTTCTACCATGCCTCACGTCCCCGCCTATGCGGCAAGTTTACATAAACATTACTCCCTTCTTCTCTTTCCATTGCCCTCTATCTATAACCCTTCCTAATCACCAGTAGCTAGTCATATACAACAAATATATAGAGTAGATACAAATGCATATATAAAATGAGACGAATTTTTCATTTAAACTTCGCTTCGGTTATTGTAAAATCATGACAATGTTATTTACAAAATGTTTTTGTGGGCTGATAGTCCTCTGTTTGACTTCTATTGAGAGTCAAGTGCGCGAAAAGTGCGCCAAACTTGTTCAATAATTAAAATCGTGTTGATAGTCGTCTTCGACCAAGAATATTATTCGAGCATTATGCGGATAATGAAATTGAGATCTGGAAGTAGAAATAAAGATTTTTTCATTTGCTAAAGAAAACTTATTTTTTGATCAAAATACACGTATATATTTTGCTATTATGTATGCATATGTTCTTGATTTCTTTAATTAGAAGGCATTCAATTACAGTTTAGATTCAGCCAAATTGCATGACCTTGAGATTGGAGAACTAGCTTACTTGCTACGAAATTAATATGTTTAAATAAGAGTAAGAGAAAAGAAAGATCACAAATCCCTCTCTGGCTCCATCACCCTTGTAAAATATATCAATTAACGTCACGCCATGCACCATATGAAACATTATTTTCGCCGAAGAAACGTAAAAGTTCATAATTGAACGCGCAGTAGGTAAGTTCTATCAAAAGTAAATTCCATGCCGGGCGGACAGGAACGTTGAAGTTAATCGCATGTAATAAAAAACTAAAGACTATCAACTCTACTATGACGGCATATGGGAGTATAAAGACACGTGAATCGCATGCTTCTGCAAGGATTCGATGGAATTAACACGGCAGCGATAAGACGATAACCATGCAAGGGACGCAAAGCTAATATAAACCCTTTTCGTTACATATGGGTCTTCAAATTCCCTTAATCAGCGCTTAATAAAGCCACGCGCAGAACTAGTTTCATTCATTGAATTATAAATTGAAAGAGAATTTGTGATCGAACAGTGCGCCTAGGTTAAGAACAGGGTTCGCATTCTCTAACCTAAATAAATCGATAAAATTTTCGGTTGAGAGCTTCGTCTTGACAACGACAGTTTCATAGATTACTTTTGATTTAATATCATGAAATTGGATGAGTTCCACGTTACTAAATTATTTAAATCGATTTGTACGGTTGAGACGTGAGTGAAGTTCCGAATTAAAAGGCGCGTTTGACATCATCAGCGTACATTAGCATATGAGAAAATTCAACTGCTAACGAAGATCATCAATGTATGGGATAAAAAGAATAGGTCCTAAGTGACTTTCTTGTGGAACACCTGAAGTCACGACAACCTCGTCTTATTGGAATGAGGATCTTGAAGGTCCTGGCGTTAATTTCGAATAATAATCAATCAACTACATCCAACTGTGCGCCTTCAGAGAACGTCTTACAAGCATACCAAGCGAATGGTAGAAGTTTCGGAAGTTTTGCAATACCTCTATAGTTTTCAACGACACGCCTGTTACCACTTTTGTAAAATGAGAGAACAAAAGTGATTCTCCAGCACGATGAAATTGAACTGCAACGTTTTTAACAATCCAAGATGGAAGTCCGTCCGGATCCGGTAAACAACTGCACTTTAACGACTTTAACCCCTATAAGACTTTGTCGTCATATGTAACTATTCGTGAAATGAATACGCTCTCGTTTAATTGATATGGACAGCTACACAAAAAGATTAAATTTAAGTTTGAAAAATTAAATGAAATCACACGAGGAGGTACCATGTTTTTGAGGATTTTTAAAAAGCCTACTCTTAGCACTTTTTATCCATTTTAATTTAGGGTTAAATCAAGTTGATTGAGGGTTTTTCACACAGGTTTGGAACACCTTTGCAGGTACAGAAATGACAGAATTTAGGCATTTATAAAACGAGTAAATCAAAAACTATATACCCATGAGGGGACCGATTTAAATTGATGTCCACTGTTAAGCTTTTAAATGCGATGAAATCCTTGTGAGTGTGTGTGAGTTCTTGAAACCTGTTTCTCTAGCAATTTAAAAAAAAAATGTTTATTATTCAATGCATTATGACTGACGGGCTTGTTGTTTTTGTTTCGAAAGCTTTGGGCCGAGTGTCCCAAAATTTTATTTATTATTGGATAAAAAATGCAAAAACAAAAAAATTACAAAACAATTTATATACGCTTTAGAGTAAATCTTGAAATTTCGTTACCTTAGTAATGGCTAATAACTGTTTTTAATTTGAAGTGTGTAGTTTGCGGCAAAGGCTTAGATGATTTGATATATATATATGTATTTCAAACCATAGAATCAGTGTAACTTTTCGAATTTTTGTGTTTTTTTTTTTTTTTTTTTTTTTTTTTTTTTTTGCATTATATTTGGGAACGAGTCACGTGCATTTTGTAAACTTGTTTTTTAAAATGTGAATGGATGAATGGCTGGCCATGCATTACGCTTCAGAACCTATATTGTTTTTAAAATGTAATTTTAATGTAGGTGCACTTTTTCTTAGTCGATTTAAATAGTTTTGCAAACTTTACCTTCGCTACTGCAAAAAAATCTAATGTAACGTTGTCCTAAGTAAAACATGTTGAGGATGTATTTTAATTGTGAATGAATCTAGACGCTGCAAGAGTATGCTCCAATCATTCTCTGTTAATAGTTTCTTTTATTGTTTATAATGCTTTCTACATGACAACGTATTCATATGAATTGTTTAATAAGTAATTTAAAAAGTTTTTCAGGCTTTCGTGCTATAATACATTGTATAACTATGTAATTTAGCGCCTTCGAACTAATCTTGGAAATAATATTCTGAATGCATTTGTAGCCAATTAAGTTAACAAATAAATATAAACATTAACAAATAAACATAAAGACTTAAAAGGTAACTAATAACCGAGTAATTAACTGTATGTCATTTCAAAAGCCTATGCTCAATAAGTGTTTTGTAGCGTCATGTTTGGGTATATTTATGTGGTATCAACGCGAAGATTAATTTAATATACCGTCACCATTTGATAGTAGTAGGTTAAAAAGTACAAATATGGAACAATAATAAACGAATAAACGAAATAATTAAGTAATTAAGTTATGCATAAATAATTTGTGCAACACCAGACGTTATTTTAAAAAGTTAATAAGGCCTAGTTTTAGGAGTTGAACAAAAAAAAAAATGTATTATTTTATTATGTACATGCATTAATGCATGCATATATGTGCACATATGCGTACATGCTTTGATAATAATATCGAATAGCACATTATATTGTCCTGCGATTGAGGAAACACTGATTGAGAAATGTGTTAAGTAATGCCTTCGGTTGACACTCCCAATTTGCCTTTCCACGCGGCGATAGCCGTGAAATCTTCACTACTTATGTATGGCTAGTATACGTATACGTACATTCATATCAAACACTTCTTTAACATTTTTATGCTTTTGTTATAGGCCATACAGTCCAACCATTCAAAATACGTTACAATTTCGACGCTCAGTTTTTCACTGAAGTCACATCTCTTTCCGGCTAGCATTTCTTTAAGTTTCGCGAACAGGTAGTAGTCGCTAGGGGTTAAATTTGGAAAAGGTTGCAATTTAGTCATTGTTGTGGTCTTCGCGGAAAAGTATTTGTTTCTTATTCATCTAAGACTGTTCGTCTTTTAAACGCGCTATTAACGCCATGTAATGGCAATAGGCATAATATTTGTAGAGTGTTTGATCGGGTTGCACAAAGCACTTTACCCATTTGACTCTGGCCGAAGTGGCGATTGTCACATATCGCGTGAAAAAGTCTTTTCACTTTCCCACAACAGTTTCAAAGTGTGCTCTGAATTATCAACGCGTGGCATGTAAAATATGCAAAGCAAAATGCCTTTCGGTATCGCTGAAGTGTCAACTGTCTTATGCAAATTGGGCTTTTGGTCTTTCAAAATAATTTTGAGCAATTGAGCTTTCAGCAGTCACAGGTGTTTGGCCGACCGCCTTTAAAGTGAGCGAACTACTTCTCTAACTTTTTTGTCTTGACGGATCAGGTTTGTCAAACTTCGCAGACTTATCATCGTTTCGCTTAAAACGGTATTTTGTTCCAATGAAAGGCAATGTTTTATCCATGAACGAAATTGCAATTTTTTATTGCTTTGAGCGCGACTAAACCAACTGTAACTTATTAAATAATGGCTGGAATGCCATGAAATTTTGACACATATGGATTCATTAATAGTTGCGTCATCTATACGCCATTGTACGAACTTATTCCATGATGGATTAAAAAAATTTTTTTGTTTTTGCTATAGTGCTTTCATTGTAAAAATATTGCATTGAAGTTAATCATCACTGAGTGCGAAATTTTGCAAAGAAATAATGTATCATTAGAACCTTGCATTTATCATTTGATGATAGACTTTGAATGAACAGGCTCCATAACAGTTGCATTGTAAAGTAGGGAAAATCTGTTGAAATTGTCGTTGTTGTTTGGTTTAAAAATGCCCGTTTTCCCAGTGATTTCGTCTTGGTTCATAAGAAGTCAACTTTGATGCAATATCTTTACGAGAAACATTCCATTCAAGTTGAATTGAAGTCAAGCCTTTTCGTTATGAAATATCCAAAAGTTACTGAGAGCTATCACTGAAGTATCTGGCAATTGTGGCTTTGCGGAGTCACCTCCGTTTTATTACAAAGTACCCAAAGCGTGAATGCTTGTGTCTTAAAAAATTCGAGCCAAAACGTCCCATTTAACTTCTCAGCAGAATTTGAAACATTTTGAAACACGTTTCTAGTTTCAATAAGGTAAAATCATATAATTATGAAGACAGAGGGAGAGAGAGAGAGAGAGAGAGAGAGAGAGAGAGAGAGAGGGAGAGAGGAGAGTGAATGAGTGAGTGAGTGAGAAATAAAGAAAAAAGGAAATGAAATTTTTATTTGACGACAACTTTTTTAAATCATGCTCTGCTTACTTCCAAATGCATTAATCGTTGATTTTAATTTTTTTATTACCAAATAATTGTTTCGAAATTTCTATAAACATAGGATTTCATAAGCCTGATAAATATTAACATGATTTTTTATATATTTACACATAGTCAAACGGACACATGCGTACATAATGAACACAATTGAATGAATTGTTAAAAAAAAAAAAAAAAAATCTTTTGCGGCTCAGTAAAATATGCATAAAATTGTGTACGTAGGTGATATCTCTACATCCACATATATATATATATATATATATATATGTCCACTTAACTGTATAAACTTCGTTTGCTATTGCAATAATTTATCCGAAAAATAACAACATAAAATAATATAAACCAACATGTATGTATATATATATATATATATATATGTAGTAATCGTAATAATAATTGCTTCGCTTATACTACTATAAACGCATGCATGAGCAGCGCATATATATGTTGCGTCAGTTTATGAAGACATTTCAAAACATATATTTACACGCCCGTGAATATACGTTTATATGTGCTGTTGTAAGTGTAGATACTTTGATGCACATGTTAGTGAAAACGTTGGCGTAACATTTGTTGCATACAACACATTTTGCCATACGAACGT
This sequence comes from Glossina fuscipes, assembly GCF_014805625.2. Taxonomy (NCBI): domain Eukaryota; kingdom Metazoa; phylum Arthropoda; class Insecta; order Diptera; family Glossinidae; genus Glossina; species Glossina fuscipes. The sequence continues at coordinate 14,697,406 of NW_023998414.1, read as the reverse complement.
AATATACATTTAAACAACGCATTGCAATCACGTACATATATTTATGATGTGCTCGCGCGATTCTCCACTTATAGTGTATTATGTTATGTGCGCGCACGTTTAATGTTCTTCTTTATAAGCGTAGTTTAAAAACATAATTTTTTTTTGTTTTTTTTTTTTTTTTTATTTTTCATTTTTCTTTTCGTCTCTAATTCGAAATCATATTAAAAATCGTTTAAATAATTAAAAAAGTGAGTATTGAGAGTTTTTCGGCTTTTTTTCTGATTTGTTCTTCAATATTACTGTGTAGGAGTACGAGTAGAGTAATTTGCAGAAATATTAGCAAAAAAAAAAAAAAAAATTAAATTAAGTAAAATTCATTATGATTAAAAATTGTTTTGCTTACATGCATGCATATGCTTACGTGTACGCGATTATTATTATTATTATTTTTTTTTTTTTTTACATTATTCACTTTTTCAAGTATTTTACTTGTTACACCTCCACTCTTGCTTTTTATAAAATTTGCTGGGAAATAATAATGTAATGTATGTTTTCTGTTATAATGTATATGTGCAGGAGATATGCAAAACTGCAAATAAAAACGTGAGAGCTTTGTAATTTTTCATTCTCAAATTTATTATTAAAGGTGTTTTCTATGATCGGCTTAAGCTGCTATCAAAAGTTATTGGAAAATTGGATTGCACATGCATGCAACATAGGAATTCTTGCAGCCATGGCAACAGGAAATTATGAAAATAGAAAGCGTAGAATGCAGAGATCTTCGACGTAAGATAGCCGATGATATTAATATTTGCCAACATAATACCCTATTGCCATTGCTTGATAGTGTAACGTACAGTGGCAATTATAGTTTACAAGAAAAAACGTTTGAAACGTTGAAAACTTTTCTATTACTTTTTAAAAAATTCTGCCAATTTTTCCTCTCATCCATTACTCACGCACTATGAGATAAGCATTTGCCAAATATGGCATTTGTATGACTTCGTCACATATTGCGGACGGATTTTAAAACATACATTTCCCGCTAAATTATGATTATATGGGGAAAGGTGTGCGCATGTTTTTTTTTTATTTTTTTTTATTTTTTAAGCAAAATTAAGAGTTCTAACATCCTCTTAGATCGCGGCTGCGATCTATCTCTAGATATTTAACGTCTGCATCTGCCGTAATGGCTCAATCAAATGACGCTCATCGGCTTATGTCATTTGCGCCATTTGCGATCACAAGGTGACAAGTGTTTGCCGGTACACCTTAGTTTGAAAGACAATCCAGCAAACCAAGAGAGTTTGTTCGGAATCTGGGGATTCCAACGGTGATAGTTCGGGTATGGTCCAGTTCTCCTTTCTGGGTAAGGCGAGGCCCTTTAATGCCGCCAAAGCACCTAACAATTAGGCCTCATACGCTGCTTCAAGAGATCTTTCTGCTTAGACGCAACTAAACGTTCATTACTGAGCAGATGTGATTTATTGGCGAGTAGGCAACTTGAGCCCCATTGTTCCAATAGTGTTAGTCCGTAACACATCAGTACCAGCGACATCACGCATTTCATATTTATGCACACTCTTGCTTTCAAGTTATCCATACGTCCAGTTATCGGAAGATGTATACGCTATTTTGATGTTTGCTTGGATAAATTTTGCTCCGATGTTGTTTGACTCAAGAACTGACTGAATTCTTACCAAGTAAGACCTCACGCAACATTGATCTTGATGCTTAAGAATAAATAATTCTCTAACTAGCGAGAAATTACTTTATAACCTAATTTCGGTAGCTCGAATGTAACACTGATTAATACTGGCGTGACAGTTGGGTCACAATTCTACTTTACGCTAATCCCATTAGCCAACCAAAAACGACTACGATTTAATTAATTAAACTGGATTTCACAACGAAGAGAAGCAAACGTTGAACTCCTTGATGATTGCGATTCAAAATTCTAAAAAAGAACAATTCTGGAAAATTTTGTTCAGTCGTCTGAACGAAGTGAATTTTTAACTCCAGATTGAAATAAAAAACTAAGTCTTTCTGATCGAAATTCTTTATATCGAGTTGCCATTAAGAACTAATTACCATTATAAAATAACAAAAATTACATCCTCTTGCCATTTAAATATATATGAAAGAGAGAGAGAGAGAGAGAGAGAGAGAGAGATAATACTTACTTAGAACGAGGTTTAAAAAACCAAGCCTATATGATCCAAATTTGGTACAGCTAACATTTATATCCATTTGCTGCGATCGGCCAAATCTTAGAAATTAGACGTTTTCGCCATAGAATGTCTTACGTTTAACGAGGTAAAGATCATTTCGCGTACACGTTGCTATATTCTATCGTCTTCTTGCCGCATTCCACTTGCAGAGATTAAAATAAAAACAAAAAATTCAGCACTTCGGGTTTTGCCCCAAATACAGCGGATCAAAATTTGGGAAACAATTTACATAGTTTTTTGGTTGAGTTTCCTTACTTCCTTACTTCAATTGCAAGCATCACGTACTCCAGTCGACTTCAAGAACACGGGCATAGAGACAGACGAATAAAAATCTCTATTTGTTGAGTTTATTCATAAGCAAAAATTATATAGTAAACGTATTTGCGGACATACATGAGCTTTGATATTAACATTTAGTAAAAAATTCCTTAGCATATATCACCCCAAACTGAACGTATACAATAAATTAAGAAAGAAAAATGCCAATCTCGCCTGTTACAAGATAAAGGAGAGGAAAGGGGGGAATTTGAAACGTAATAACGTTCATAAAATATTCAAATGAAATGCACACAAACGCTGGACTATATCAGTGGCGAAATAGGAGCGAGAATAGTTGGGGTGGGCACTTCAGTCAAAAAGGTCATAACAGACTATTTTAAAATCAAAAGGTAAGGACAAAATATGCTTTAAAATTTCTTGAACTCATTAAAGGACTGAGAAATTTACAATGTGTTTCACTAACGGCTACAATACTTGCCTTTGATTGCATTTCAAGCATGCATATGCCTGTGGCACGCGTATAATCGTTTATTGAATTTGTAATTCTCTCCGATATGAAAAAGTAGTGAGTATTTTATTAGACTTAGACTTAATAGCTTTATTTGTATGCACGAGATAATCATTTTGGATCTTTAAAAGAATTTCATTCCAAAATGGTTATTAAGAGTGTAAGAGTAAGTGAGTCCAGAAATTAGGACAAGTACGAAAATTACCTAAAGAGCAAAAAAAGAAGGAAAGATTTAAGATCATCCATACACGTTACGTAATAATTTTGAATGTTACAACTGTTGTACGATATGGATAGATATGTTTCCAATTAAATTTGTACTATGGGCGTGCCCTTTTCACCGATTTTACCCATTTCCAATATATAGCAAGCACACCGCGTTCAAGAACCGGTAGCTTGATTTGTGCGACCACGAGAAGGCTTACGACACACATCACACGCAAACCAAGCAGACAGACATGCATGAATCAATTCAGAATTTAATGCTGATCAAGTATTTATACTTGTTTACAGATCCTCTCAAGCTTCTTTGTCTTTGTGTACAGACACGTTCTTACAAAATCATTATTCCATCCCATCCTTCGGTTGTGAGTATAGTAAAAAGGCAGTTGAAGCTTTGAAGGAAGCTCAAAATAAAAAAAATATACCGTCATAATGCAGCGAAAGTAAAAAAATTGCATAAAATTTAGATATTTTTCATAACAAATAAAACGAATATCATTACTTAGCTTACTTCCCTACGGCCACGTCTTGGCTTTTTTTATTAATTTCTTTGTTCATTCTTCTATGTTTTTTTTTTTTTTTTTTTTTTTGTATGTATTTTAAGAAATTTCTTTACGTACATGTAATTTTGTTGTAATAACGTTGCATGGAATTTAAAATATGTGACTGCAAGAAACTATATTTATTTATTATATAGTCAGAGACGTAATAATCACGTTCTTTGTTTTCGTGTAAAATTTTTAGAGGCGAATCAATTTAATTTACAGAATTTATATATATGTTAACAATCAAGCAAAATATATAAAAGGAAAAAAATACCCGACATTTTTCGAAATTTAAAAATATCTCGAAAGCATCCGTAAAGAGACCTTTTCGTTTGTAGGCAATGCACATCCCATGATTAGAAGAATCCCTATGGCGATGGAATTTGAACAACTATCTCAGGCATCAAGTTTGCTGGATTTCGATTTGAATTTTCAGTAGAATATGTAGAGGGAAATGTCTCATCGCAGATGGTTTCTTCCAGAAACGACCAAGACTGAAGAAACTTAAATAAGACAAAACCATTCTCGCGAAATTTTAGTTTCTTTTTCTCTTTGTCAAACTGAACCAAACCAAAACCAAGAATAGAGAATTTCTCCGCACGTAGAAAAAGCTTTATACGAAAAATTAATGAGAATACATTTAGTTGCAGTTGCATTTAGTTTAAGAAAATGATATTCTCTACCGTAACAACCTTTCGTTTAGTTTATATCGCAAGTTATTCTTAAGTTTTCTAATGAGCTCAACCTTAACTGAAAAGTTTTCTTCAAGTTTTCTGCTAATATTGCTACTGATGATGGACGCGGGAAACAGGGACACATCAAAATTAATTTGCCTCCTGTGAGGCGAAGTGAATCCGAGCTGCGACAATCAAGTCCGTTTCGCACAGGTGCACATCTCAATGCGGGTTGACAGTAATTGCTCGTAGCTATAGCGAGTGCTCAATGGATATGAACGTAACATAGATATGGGTACCGATTGGGTACACATCCAGTAGGCGGTGGTCCGTTCCCTGTCTTTCCATATTTCTTCTTAACATTAGTGTGTTACTTGCATTGTATCTCATCTCCCGTACTAATCGTATTAATTATAGTCTGACCCATTTGGACAAATGCCCCTCTACACTAAAGCTAAGTTATGCAATTTATTTTCAACTCGTGAAAAACGTATATAAATTGAGGCAACATTTCGTTTTCGATATCGTATAAGAATTTGAATTTCAAAAAAAAATTTTATGATGAGGCTGGCTGATCTAGTTCTTCTACATAGGACGAGTATATGCAACTGTATTAACGCCTTTGATCAGATATGTTCATGCAAAACGTTATATAATGGGCTTTAAGTGCGGTTAAACAATGGCGTTGAATGAAATTCTTTCTCACCTTTCCTTCTAACTTTTGTGCATAGAATTTAAATTGTTACTTTTATACTACAAGGATCGTATATAAATCGTAAAGTCTCAAAAATCCAGTGAACTAATTCAATTATTTGCTTTTTAATCAATTGATTGCTAAATGACATGGCAATAAAGTAATTGGAGTACTTTAGGAATAAATTCGCAACATCGACGTATTGAAAAAGTGAAGGAGGCCGCTCCTGGCAAATGTAGATATGTAGAAATCTGCAACCCTTACTAAATAAATAAGTGCTTACATAGTAATTCTATACGAAGTCTTGTCGCTTGCCGTTCAACTGTATTTTCATTTTATTACAATCCCATAAACATATACAATTTAGAAGAAAAGGGTGAATTTTCTCCTTTTCAATAACATGCAATTCTCTTGTCCACGCAAAAACTATACGAAATATTTTAAATATTTTACAACTATTACGTATTCCGTATAAGCGAAAGGCGAAAAGTGAAAAGCGACAAAAAAAAAAAGGTTTAGTCGATTTGCATCGACTTGAATAAAGAACAAAGAAAATTTTTGTCTGCCAAATATCATATGCTGCAGCACTCCTTTAACGAACTAAGACGATTTATCTAAGGCACACATAATGATGATTATCAAGCTGAAACTTGAAGACGCTTCGTTGTGTACCATTTTTGAATTGGACGTCAATTGTAAACAATTCTATTTTATTTGCATATGTATACACATATATAGTGTATATATATCGCGGATTAATTTCGTTTGCAAGGCCTGTATCCGAAAAATATCAAAGCCGAGCAGGATTATATCGTAGGAAACTCTGCTCCTACGGTTTACAACGGCAAACTATTGGATGACGAAGTCGTGCGAGTTGGCAAAATGACCATCGTAATGGTCGATTAGTTAAGATAGGTCAACACATTAATATTAGTGGAAGATAATTTTCACAAAATTTTATTCAGGAACCGTGGACCGAAAGTACGCAAGCGAACAGACATGTAACGCATTTGGAAAGATACCGTACGCGATTGAGTTTGATTTTTCTCCCCTTTGTACACCATTCGCCGCATTTACCCCTCCCTCCTAGGATTATTGCCTCGTATCGTGAATTCGTGAAGGGGCTCAACGCTGGAAGAGTTGCCAAGCATGAAACACTAAAATATTGCGGCGGTCGGTTACTCTCTGTTGAGAAAGTATCAAACTTTCAGCATTATCCTCAAATACTTTGCAAAAGTTTTCGATCGGTCATGATGGAAGAATAAAAGAAAAACAAAAAAAAAAAAAAAAAAAAAAA
>NW_023998414.1:14659864-14690874 GCF_014805625.2 Glossina fuscipes | reverse complement strand
GGTATATTTCATCAATCTGCAACTAATTTCGAAAATGTTTGTTGTGTTCAAATATTTTTAAGATTTGCTTTGCATCTCGATTATAAAATTTACATATGGACAAACTGCTTCGCATTATTTTAGTTTCTTCAAATCCGCCTGAGTGGCCAAGTACGCAAGAGTTTCGACTAGCAACTCAATGGTCGTGGGTTCAAATCTCAAGTGCGGTAGAGTTTTCAATAAAGCCGAAAGCCTTAGATGCTAGTGCTTCAAGACTTTAGTATTAGAATTTATTCTTATTAATAATAGTTTAGTTTCATTAATTAATCCTTCCACACTAACCATAATAATAATAATAATGATAAGCGCTTTACGCGATTACTTTATTTTCTCATTTCACGCAACTCACGCGGCTCCTTGCCTGCTTGTTGAGAATATTCAATGATATTCCCGCATTTCATTGCTTTAATTTTATACATATGCAGCTATGTATGCATGTACAAGTATTGAGTTTATGCACAATACAATACATAAATGTAAATATTGTTTCACAGATGATGATTTCAAGTTCGAATAGGTTACAAAAATATGTCAAGTGTCGTATATTAAATGAAAATTGAAATTTTTACCGACATTTTACGAAAGCATTCTTCGCGACTCGAGTGTGAATTTTAATTATTCTATGAACGGGAGAACAGAGTAATATGTATTTTGCCGCTCTTATGTAAGAGAAGGCAACAAACTCTTGGGTATCTAATGAAAAGATAAATGTTGCGTACGATCTCCGTCTATTTTTCAATTTTCATACGAGATTTTTTGAAATTCACCAACACACAAGACAACTAAATAAATGGAATATAATCTTGGCGTTCACTAATCGACTATTTTGAAATTTTACAGAAATCGTGATTGAAAATAATTAAGCATTTAAGAATCGACCCGATTTATGTATATATAGATTATGTATAGCTGCTTAACAGTGAAATACAGTAGTATGCGGTAAGCTAGTGACCCTAAGATTTAAGGTTTAAATAATTGCCGAATGGATTTCGGTTTACCTCAGAATGAGACCTTGCAGGCCAACGTTCCACTCATCTTCGATTCAGATTAATTCTTCGGAATTCGCCATTAACTCTGAAAAATACGCTCTAAAGGTCTGCCGTATTGCTAACAATTTTTCCCATCTGTTGACATCAAATGAATAGGAGCGATATTACGTGGCTGCCCAGTTGTTTCCGCACATGCATTATTCCCCCGATTTTGCGAAACAGGTCAAGTGAGAAGACGTCAATGCGTGCTCTATCATCATGCATACTCGGACCGAAAACGCCCAAGCTATCGGCTCACATGTCGAATTGGCAATCATTGCTTATGAATTGGCTATGGTCAGACAATCATATATACCTATACATATATATATATATATATATACGAATTTGCGTACACCTATGTTTGCCTCCATTTACTTACATAAATTGTAAATGTATGACTTAGTATGCAGCCGGATGCATTTTATTTTCAAAACATTACCTCTTCTATGGCTTGCTGTACTTATAACAAGAATATTACAAAAAGTACAACAAAACTTTTAGAAGACCTAATAGTCCAACTTTAGGAAAGCGAAAGCAATACAAGGAAACAAAAAAAAAAAGTCAAGATATTAATTTAAAATTAAATGCAAAAACCCCAACAGCAACAAGTTTTATGAAGCGTATATACCTACGTACGTAGCATAAACATCATGATATATATTGATAAGAGTGTACGCGTTGAGTGCACGTTTGTAAGCTACAAGAAGTTTAAGCGTAATATAAAGGATTGGTCAAGATTTTCTCATCCTCTTTCTCTTAATCCTCTATCCACATCTATCTTTCCGTCTCTTTTTTTTTCATCTTTCATCTCTTACTCTTCTTTCTAACTTCGCCTTAATGCTAAAAGTTTCAATGAAAGACAGACAATAAGATTTAAAAAAAAAGGAAAACTTGTTTTTAAACACACACACACGCACACAGGATTCAGTTTAAATAAAAAGATTTTAACACACAATACGTGCATATATATATATATATATATATATATATATATATATGTCTATTATGCAGACAAGACTCTAATGGCGAATTTATCAAAGTTTATGTGTGACGATCGAAACGTAATTTATTAGCGTACCTCATATCTCTGGCAGTCTCGTTCCCTTACTTAGCATAATAGTCGATCTATGGCGAATAATGAAATTTCATTAAACACAAATTTTTCCTTCAGATTCCTTTTAATGAAAAATAGAAAAATTAATTGTTTTGTTGTTTTTTTATCTCAAAAATTGAATACAAAATTACTTGGACAGACATCACACAGATATATGGACAGATGGGCGGACAGCGCTTAAATCGATTTAGAATCACTTGCATATTTGAAAGGTGGGTGTGTCGTGAGCCCTTCTTGGTGTTACATGTGTCGGCACTAACTTAATATACCCTCGGCTACAAGAGGTGTACGGTATAAAAATTGTTATTTTAAACACCGAGATATTTTGGACTTTCAATAAAGGAATTAAATAAGCTGGTGGTACAAAAGCATGTGAGCTGAAGACTATGTCAAATAGATTTTCATTTCATTTCTTTGTTTATACGATACGTCAATTGTGATATACGTGTACTAAGCTTTTGCGGATATATACAACGTGCAGGGACTTAAGACAGATCCGATCTATTCCGAATCATTTTAGGACATAATCTAACCATATCCGTTCGTCTGTCCTTGGCCTTGTTTTCTTATGTTCAATATCTCAATAAGTCGCAATTATTGAGATATTTTCAAAACATTTGCTTCATTGATACCTTGTGGCCTAAGAAACAACGCTATTGTAAATGGTTCGGATTGGACCACTGTTTCGATCACTTTCGATATAACGCCTCATTTTAAAAAATCGCGAAGTAGCATAAGCTATTTAAATGTAGGCTGCCGCTTTCACTTGTTTTCACTTGTTCTTTTAACATTTTCGCCATTTCCATAGATGTTAGAGGTAGAACAAGAGGTACCCTTGAAGAGGCTTTCGTAAATTAAAAATTGCTGTGATTTTATGGGTTTCTAAATTTACAATTGAACAAATAGTTTAGGTGAAGAAGAAGTGTAATAAACTTTAGATTGCGACTAAAGCACCGCGGGCCTTATATCGAACACGCCTGGTCTTATATGCAAAGAGTTGAAAACATACATTTATACGTCATTTTATTTAGGGTGGAAATTTTCAATAATCATTAGCGTGTACGGCAACGAATAAGTCCTTACCTACAGATCTCATACCTCATGCTTGTATCGATGACTGACTGATTTTTCTTAGTTTATTATTACAATTATGAAATAAAATGTGAATGAAAATGAGTGCCGCATGTTTTATCGCCGTCGCTATTTTTATTGTTGTTGTTCTCGTTGTTATTATACATGTTACAGCTGTCTTTCTTTCCCGTACCAAGTCGGGGGATGTTCTAATACGTACGTTAAAAGCACTACTGTTTACTTTAACCAACATTCTTGGCATTATTACTGTTAACGATAATGTTGAACTGCATGGTTGGTTGAATTCATATACGCTTTCATTTCATTTTTAAGCGGCGTAAGTTCCTTTCGTCACAATGCTCTATAACGATAACGTTTTCGCTGGCAATAAGGGTAGCGCTAGTTGACAATATGAGCAGATATGAGTTTGTGAGTAGCGGTTATTAGAAAAATTTTAAATATCTCTTAAGTTACCTTTGCTTTTCTAATTAGATGTTTAGAGGCACAATTGTTTGATATCTTGTAATTGGAATTTTTTTCAACAATTTTTTAAAAATACTAGAAATATTTAATTAAACGTAAATTTAGTTTTTTTTTTTTATTTAGTAGCCATTCAGCGAAGAATCGCAGAATTTTTTTTTTTTTGCTATTAAAATGAATGTAATTAATGAGATATTCGTATAATATGGGAAGATGATAGATAGTAAAGGGGTTTATGATGTTTCCGAAATTCGCGGGGAATATATGACACATCTTGTGATGCGCCCTTTTCCAACGAGATACACTTTGTCCGATTGATTAATCAATCTATCTGTATGCTGTTAACTCAAGGGCAGGCAAACATTTCAACTTATAACTTTAGATTATTGAATTGCGCAGAGAAAATTGCGAAAACACGAAAGCAAAGAAATTAATTTCCAAGCAGTGGCTACGTAAAATCCGTTTCAGGGCGCATACACTTTTGTATGCTTGTGTATGTAAAAGAAAAGGAGAAAAGCCACTTAATGAATAGATAGATAATTTATTCGTAGAGTTTTATGCATTTAATGGTTTAACGTTTTGAACAGCTTCAGCTGTTCATACTTATCTCTCAGATGCCGTCATTTAAAATACATTAAAATATTTCCTTTTAGATAACATTTTCAAATATTTTGTTACAAAATATCAGCTGTTCTTTCCGTTCTCGTCTTTCATTTTTGTGAAAGTAAAATTCTCTCTCTCTCTCTCTCTATATTTACCCAAAATATGTTGGATAAGCGAATTCTTGAAATTCTTAAAATTCTTCACTCATACGCACAAATTGGAATGGAACTCAAACTCAATCATACCTTGAAAATATGTACTCGAGAAGGGATGTATTCGCGCGCGTGCATGTGCACGTATGTGTGTGTGTGTGTGTGTGGTCGCTTGCGTATGTGTATATGAAAGCAGTTATATTCTTTTTTTCAAAATTCGTGTTTGAAAAATTTCTACTCTCAGATGCAGTGTAAGTTATGATATGATGAGGGAGGTTTTTGTTGTTCGCATTAGTTCTGTTTTTTTTTTTTTTTCTTTTCTTTGTTTTTTATTTACCGACATTTGTGCCTTGTTGACACGCAGACATGCACATGCACATGCATATGCATATGCACATGTAATTCTAATAATGTACCTTCCCTTTAAGATACATATACGCTTACACACACATACACATACACATACACATACATATATACATGTCGGCTTGAACAAAGTTATACAAATAATGTAAATATACCCGAACAACCCCTACACAGATCTTCTTGCACTGAGAGCATGTATATGTGCGCCTAAGGGAAACCCAACAGTTTTGTCATTGGATTCAAAGCAAACGCACATTGTAATGGAATAAAACATTTCAATGAATATCATTTTTAAAAAAATAAAAAAATAAAAAAAAAAAACACCAAAAAAGAAAACAACGGAACATCAGGTTTTCTTGATGAAAGAAAATGAGATAAAAATTAAAAAAATAATATAAACTATCTTCCGTAACGGTAAACTAGAAAACATTTTTTAAAAAATTTAATTAATTCCCTTTTGTATGTATATCTTGTGTGTATGTTTGATTTTTTTAAAAAAATCTTATGAAAATTTTCTTTCAAATGAAAATTGTTTTCAATAAATTGCGAAACGTTCAGGTTTTTACATAAACTTTCAATATTTTTCTAAAAAGTGCAAGAAACGGGTGCAAAGTGGCGCCGTTACATAAAAATTTGGATTATCTTGAAGAATTCAAGGCTTTGGCCGGTAAGTTTTCAAATTGTTTTAAGAAAATTTTTAAAAATCCAATGGTAAGTAGACGGAGCGTCCGCGAAAAACTTATTGAATGAAACAGAAAGATCGATTGGAATATATTTTTAAAAATTCTGATGACAATTTACTTGGGAACAAATCCTGCAGTTATTATGGGCATAAGAAATGCATGCCGACAACAATAATTTTACTTGAAATAGTGGGGGCTGGCAGTCTGGAAATGCCAACAAAATTTCAAATATCATAAGTCAGTACCTTGCTTGCTTGGCACACACACACACACACACACACACACGCACACAGACACATATTGCCAAACATTTACAGGTATGGCGATAATAATGTTAATATCCGGCCAAGAATCAACAACAATCTTACGATATATAAAAGACGCAATACCGACACATTGCTAAGAATTTCAGATTCGCATAAAAGCGACTACGCTAATGCGTGTGTGAGTGAATAAGTTTCTACCGATTTTTTTTACTGAATTGAACGTTTATCATAAGCAAATACGGGTAAGTTCAGCTGAGACCGAATCTCGTACATCCACCTCCATTAAAATCTTTGGCGCACCGTGCTTTTTTTATTAATAACAATAATGATCGGAAAATAGTGAATGGGATAAAACTCACCTTTCACCTTTTAATTCATTAAAAGATATTATTAAGAGAAATGAATCTACGACGTCGCGACGTGGACTATAATTAATTTAGAATTAGTACGCTCGGGCTGTCGCATTCTATTCTCCTAGTCTTCTTATTTGATACCCATATCGATGGCATTATTATGAAAAAACTATTCCAGCATATTCTTTCTTATTTACCCTACGATTAACGAGCGTAAGACCTCAATGAAATCCTAAAAAAAAAAATAAATAAATAAATAAAATGTAATCACTTGTAAACTTATGTGGGCAGGGCAGAGTTTTATCATTCTTACACAGAAATAGTACAGTTTTCCGCAAAGTGGACAGTGGAAAATGGAAAATTTCAGCCTACTGTCTTTCACGATTTGCGAGTAACGAGGAAAAATCCACACATTTTTACTTCGTGAAACGGAGTTGCTTTCAGTTCACGCTTTGTTGCGGACGTATGCTCCGACCAATTTGACCCATTTTCAATAGGGACCTGCGTGCGAACACTTCCAATGTTTCTACCAAATTTGAAATCGATATGTATTCATTTTTGCAATCGGAAGAGGGTCAACAACACACACACACACACACACATCACATAAACACACAGACGGCCAGATATTGCTTGATCAAGTCAGAATTTCACGCTGACAAAACGGGTCTCTGACGCTTCATTTTAGGTGTCGCAAACATAACGACAAAATAAGTGCACCCCCATCCTAGACACAATATAAATTCCGTTCAGCAAAAACGACTTTTGGGGCGAAGAAACTACGCGAAGAAACCCCATGAATGGGTTTTAAATTATTGATTGCTCGATCATATAACAAATTATCGATTGGACTCATATCTTAATCACAAAAAGTATGAATACACCCGGAAAATAGGGCTAGTGACGCTTCCTGGGCCAAATTTGCAAAATGGGGGCAAAGGTCAGTTCATGGTCAATAAGCGTAGCATATTGTGCCAGTTCTCCAACTCAGCTTCACTATGTTTTACTGATAGCTGATAGTAATGTTTTCCTTTCATCTGAGCATTTTCTAATGCGCTATATACAGTTTATCTGTAAGGCTATCAAAGTAAATTTTGTACCGGAAATGAATTTTTCGCAAATAATTTTGCATTGATTTCTGTTATAAGTTTCATAGGCACATAGACGAGGGTTTTCTGAAAAGTTGCCGACCTAAGAAAATGGGTGGGTATTTGTTTGCCAAAAATCGTCTTTATTCATTAACGCAGTCGCCTTCAAAGTCGATGCAATCAGACCAATTCTCTTCCAACTTTTCTATACCTTTTGTCTAAAGCGATTTGTACGTGTCTTAACGACTGTCAAAAAACACTTGATGAACACTACTATGGACTTGACACTTCCTGGAGCATCCTGGGGAGTTCGATCCGGAGAATGCTATTGTACTGTACTGTTAGCAACCGCTCACATCCATTAAAGTGTCACTTTTCTCATACCGAAACCATGATCTCTGTCTCTAAGTCTAACTCACCTCGTTGTTAAGGTCACGTCTTAATTCAGTTAAGGAAAATCGTTCAGAAAGCATCACGTACGTAACGTCCAACCCGTCTTTAATATTTGTGGGCACAGTACCGGACATTCTCAACGACTCACTCATACGACTATCAAACTGTATAAGTGCATCTTTAAAGTAAGCAAAATTTTCAAGACCCCAAAGTGAAGAGTCCAATATAAATACATCTCATAACCTTTTTGGGCGAACTCACGTAAGCATTTTTAGAGATTACATGACCGACGAAGTTTTCTCAGAATAAAGTTATTGTGTCAAGAGGTGTACGGCATGTTTTGCAGCATTCGATCAAAAATATATATCATCCAAGTCGAAATCGTCTAAAATTAGCAACAAACGCTCAGTGATCAGGATGGTGTGGCGTTCTCCATTGAGCATAAGCGCAATGCCATTTTCATGTTAAAAAATGACACTTTCAGCCCACAACCACACCTAAAAGTTAATTCTTGTGCACGTACAAGTGTTTTAGGAGCAGCAGGGGCGTGTTTTTCCCACTAAAGAAACAATAGCATTTATATATTGGAACTTATGTAACCAAATATGAGTTTCATCTCGCAAACAGGAAACGTAGCCGTGGGTTCGTTGTTTTCTCAATGAATTTTAATAGTTTCGATACGCTGCACAACTATGCATGTAATGTACTCTACAAATAACTTCAAGATATCTTTTAGTTACGTTACATGGAAAGAATGTCCTTGTGTCGCTCTCTTCTCTTTTTTGTTTTTTTTTTGTTTTTGATATTCTGGCCGTTTCTTGAGTAGTGAATCGCTAAAGTCGACTAATGGCTGTTCGTAGCCTTTGTTTTGAATCGTTTCACCGAACTTTGACAGACGACACCGTTCTGGTTCCACCGAACACAGAATATCTATATAAATTCGTGCCATAGCCATTCGGTCTAGCGGTCCATGTGGATGGTACACCTGTATCCAGTCATGAATTTTTACGCCTGGAATTCCAAGTAACCATATGATGCAAATGCAGTTGCGCAGTTCGTGCATAAAAATTGGCTTTCAACGAATGCTATTTTCTGGACACAACAGTGGACGTGTTAAACGCTAATATCAATTACGCTATGATGTGTCAAGGAGAAAGTAACACCAACGATACAGATTGACATTGAGCGACATCTATTGGCGACATCTATTCTGGTTTCATACTTACATGCCTGACACATGTTCTGCAAGAGGAATAAATTTCCCAATTGGTAGACTGGCGGGCTCACAACGCCTGAGAAGCGGCGAGCAACGATAAAAAGGATTTTCCATTTTATCAAGAAAGCACACCCAGGAACTTCGCTTTTACTTCTTCACTGACCCTTTAACACGTTTTAGGTTGTTTTGGTAAAACTAAACGCCCGATATATATGCCACAAATATGCCACAATTATCCAAAGTGAGCAATGGCGAAGTGTGATGCCTCACCTGATGAATATTCGCTCATTCCACGTTTGTCTGCGTCTATTTGAATTTGAACAACGAGTAAATGAAAAAATCGCATTCTCGTATGAAAAGGTATTTTTATCTTCCTCGGATTTGCTGCGAAGAGGCATCAATTTTCTTCACTTATTGATTTCTAAATTTAATTACGGTCTCTTTTACATTTAAGATTTCAAACCAAATCGGATAATAGTGTAATATATATATATGTTTTAAATTTTTACTGACTTATGTATAATATAATATGTATGTATGTCCCCCGGTGCTTTGTTAACGCATTTGCGGAAACTTTAGCGCTATATCATTAAGAGATTAGTCAATTGAAAAACTTTACTTTTACATTCCTCCCCAATACTATGAAAAAGATTCAATATTATATTGTAGTGACACAACTTACTTGCAGTCGGGGACATTTTACACAATGCAACAATACGAACAAGCACCCAGATACATATACATATATATACATATATATACATATATATATATATATATATGTATGAAGGTAAATGAAATGCAAGGTAAAAAACATTTTCTGTACCTAATAAAGTACCATATATACAATAAATGCATAAAATACTATTCGGAATGTATACAAACAAAGACACAACACATATGCACATATATTACAGCACAACATATTCATGCAGTGGCAATATCCACTGTCAGCAAATGTGTGACAATGATGTATTGCCGTTGCTCGGGGTTCACAAAGCTAAAAAAAAACTCTTTTTTCTTTTTTCTTTCTCTTCTGCTTCTTGTAAGGATAGTAAATATAAAAGGCAAAGGAAAGAGAAATAAAGTACATAAAATGGTAGAAGAAATGTACGCTCAAGTACTTTAGCCTGAGCAGTAAACGCATACGAGTGTGCATGCAAGACACATTAGAAATTTTCTCAACATTGTATACACTTGAATATTGTACACAGTAACCAACACACAGCAAAGTCTGTCTAATGAATAAATTATTTTTCAACACATTCTACGCGTACAAATGCATAACAGCTAAACACAGCAAGCGTGCATATATTTTTATTTGATTCTATTTTAAATCATATATTTCACAGTTACGCAAACAAATATATGCATACACGGATGCACGCATATGCATATGAACGTAAACGTAAGCATATATATATATTCATGCATATCGTTTTCTTCATTTACGGGTCTTCCATGCATACTTTGTATGCAACGAATGTAAGTAAGCACTAGACTTGACTTGACTTAATGGTCAGTCAGTTATTTGACTGTACTTGGGCGCCAGCATTTAGATGAAAAAAGAAAGAAAGAAAAAAAAAAAAAAAACAACATGATGTGAAAAGACGCCATAAATAATAAATAAAAAAAATAATAAAAAAAAATTAAAACGCAGAAGTAAACTGAAATATGGACGATTTTTTAACAAAAAGAAAAGATTATTTTTAAGTGCAAAAACATCCTTGTGAAGTTTAAAAACAAAAAATAAAATTTGAAAATGCTGCCGCTGTTGCTGCCCTTGCTGCTGCTGCTGCTGCTACTGCTTTAGTATCGAATCTATTTCCCTTAAATACGATTCCCTTTTCTTTTCGTTTTTCTTTTTAACCTAAATAATAAAATTAAAGAATCCTAATAAAACCCAATTGCAGCCATGAAACATAGGCACACATGTGTTTTTTTTTTTTTTTTATTTTACTTGTTTTCTCTTTTTCCTTTTTCACGTTCGAAAAGAATCTGATTAACTTGATTTCGAAAAGAAATTGAAGGGACACAATTGTCACCCTTTTGTTGTCAACGCGATTAAGCATAACTTAACTTACGCAACGATCTCGCAAAGCTAGGGTGCCATCAAATGCCCAAAGAGCTGTATCGTCCACATATACATAGGTACATAGGTCGACGTGATTACTATCAAGTCAGTTGCAAATCATTTACATATTCAATGCATTATCTTCCGTAACGCTCGTTACCTTTCTTTCTAATTAATATTAAAAGTTTATAGAGAAAATTTTAACAAGAAGCGAAAGCTTCTAAACAGAGAGAGAGAGGGTTAAATTAAAAATTTAAAACTCAGTACAAATGTACTGTCCACATAACAATCTCTTATTGAACATTCTCATCTTTGACAGAGTACGGCTTACCGTTAATTACTTTCAAAATGTTCGCGATTATGAAAACAAACAGAAATCACTCGAAATTGATTGTCATACATAAACGTAAAACATATTTTGTTTAAATGCTTCGGCCCGTTTCAAAGAATCAAGTCTTTTCAGCTATTGCAAGTAAGACATGTCATAATGCATTGTATGTAATTAAACGCACTTCCAAGACAGACCTACTTACAAAAAAAAAAAGAGTACCACATATGCACACTTGCTGCCAGTGACAAAACGAGTTTGTATTCTTCAATATTCACTTCGTTATCGTATATGATTTCGTTTAAGCAAATCTTGCTCCTTTACTCCTCTTTATTGTGATAACTAATCAATTCATAAAACTCATATTAGATAAAAGATGAAATGTGTAATTGACTAAAAAGTGACGAAAAAAGTCAATTAAAAATTATCACTAACTGAAATCATTAACAGTAGCTTGACAATCGGAATCGGAAGAGGAGCAACTATTCGCTTCTCTTCACTACATTATCAAGCTTCGAAAAATCAAGATTCGAAACATATATTCGAGCAGAGATTTACAGAGGTGATGAGATTGTGAATGCAAGCACTCAACAGGGAGAAAGGGAGAAAGAAGTAGTAGTTAAGATATCCTCTAAAATGAATGTATGCCTGATCGTAAGATGAATTGAAATTGATTCAATTAAATTTGATGCTAATCTCGGGAGCTAATCTTTAGGAGAATTTTTCCAAATCGAGCTCTTAGTTGCTTCAAGAAATTTCAGTTTATCACAAAATGTTCATCCCGACTCGATATAGTGAGAACATCCTAACTGCTCAAATGGCACTTAACCCCTTTCTTTAAGCTTTAAACGTTTTTACTATCATTAACGAATAATGCTGGCATACTAAACTTTGTCTGCTTGTGCTTAGTACATAGCCGCATCAAAGATCAAACAAGGTCTGTATATATATACACCTCATTGTTAAAAAATATGTATATAAATTGGGTCCATTTACCTTTCGGTTCGGTCGGTCTACCCTTCCTTCCGTACATATGTCATTTTCAGAATGATTCCAATCTGCTGAACGCTATATATTTACCCACCCACAATTAAGGAAGGTGGCGATCATTACATGTTCCCCACAAAACCAAACTTTCAGTTTCAGTTCGATAGGATACATTAGCTTTGATTATCAGGTCGGTCCGTGTTCGGCTGTGTAAAACACAATTAATATGAGAATTCCATCTTCCATCAGTTTTTCCATCTTTTATCGTTAAAGATCGAATTTGATCTTTTATATGTATCTGAAGACTTGCTTTCGTACACGATGACAATCACTGAAAGCTAAAACAAAACGACGAAAGCATCAACAAAAACGAAACGCGTCCTGGTTAGAGCGAGTTTGTGGCAAAATTTTACCCGAAAATATATCTCTAACCTCATCCTTTAGTTACAGTTTAGAGCATTTCCTTCTCATACATCTCTCGTTCGAAAAAACTTAGCCAAGGACGCCACATGTAACACTAACCGTACGTGTCTTAAGAAAAATCACAAAAAAAAATTTTTTATTGCTTTTTTTGAAAATTTTCATTGAAAAATTTATCGCCAAATATGCAAAATAGTTGAAATGATGTGTCACGACTTATGAAAGAAGGAAATTACTTGTAAGACGTAAATATTTGAAATTCTTTTGCATTTGCATTACTTAACTGTATTATAATTTGTTTCTATTTGTTCCTCCTATAAAGTTCTATAATTAAATAATTTTAAATTCCATTTACGTTCGTAAATCATTATTTATTTAACATAATGTCGCTGACGTTTTGTAATTTCAAATTCTTCGGAGTTTATTGGCAAAGCTTAATATATATATAAAAAATAAAAAAAAAATAAAAAAAAAAAAAACCTATAAATATTTCTAAGAGAATAATGAACATTTGCTGGGTGCGTAGAACATTAAATTAAAAAAACAAAACAAAACAAAACCAAAAAGAAAAGGAAAGAAAACAATATTAAAAAAGATATAAAACAAAATTTTATTTACTTATCGCTCGATTATTACGATACAGATCTCCATTAAAATCACAATTATTTACTGATTCGTCGTATATCAAAAAGTAAATTACGTGCAATTTCGACATTCCACTCGCCCGTCAATCTGAACAACCCATATACAATACACATACGCATATACAGACTAGACTAGATGACATGTTGTCATCCTCATTCCAAAATCATTCAATCAGATATGAAAATGAATAATAGGTGTCCTTGCTTAAAGTTTGGCATTCGCCAATTTTGTCTTCGGCAAGTCACGTATGCACGGTCCCACCTTGACTCGAGCACGTCTGTGCGTATTCGCCACTAAACTCATCTTTCCTTTACAATTAATTGCACTTGTTCCATTAATCACATCGCTTCGTTCAATGCCATACTCGCCCAAAATCGAGGAACTCTATTACGTCTTTCATATCTTCTCCGCTGAAGAACCGCTCACTTAACTGTCACATCACATATAACTTTATATATATATATATAAAATTAATACAAATTGTATCGTAGAAAAATGTTTTCAGCTATCTTCTACTAACATAGATTCAACTTTTAATTCGTTCCATATCGATTTGCAATCGTTTTCTAAATTCGGTTCCGTACGCCTATTCGTTGAATATTGCTCGCAATTTTCTTAAACAATATTAGAAAGAGATTGGACCGGGTCAATTTGTGGGGGCATTTTCCCTATGACGATCTATCCTGCGAAGATTTGTTATATGTCAGAAAAATTGTCATTGTTATTATATTACATTGTCAATAAAAATCGGTGAAAAATAATGTTTTGTCATAGTAAGTGAATGTAGATAATCTGGATACGATGGGTTTATTTTTTGAACACTTTTATCTTTTTTATGATGATATATATATTGCAAAACAGTGACTTCAAATTTACTATGTGATGAGGTTCGACAATGGGATTCATCCCCATATGGGGGATTTTTTAATGAAGAGTACGCCTTTATTGCATGGGTAGTTGGAGAACTATTTTTCGATTATATGGTATAGGGTACTCTAATAGCCGTCTTTGCCCTACTATATTATTTTCAACTTGTTCATTCTTCTTCTTCTTCTTCTTCTCTATTTTCAACCTATGCATAATTAAAAACTTGATAAACAAATAATCAAGAGTACTCAAGAGTACCTCATTCGTAATAAGGTGATCGGTGTGAAATTAAGTAAAGATTGTTTGCATCTTAATATATTTCATATATTCGTCGTTTTCAGCAACTCGAACATTTACAAGAACATCCAACTACATTAAAGCTTATTAAAGTTTAAATTCCTATTCCTGTAAATCTTATTGGTTGACGAGATAACACTAAAATATGAAACACATACAAATCACTATTTTAATGTTCAGCGATCTCGATGTGTTGCGGCTACTTATGAATCTTGCAATCATGAATAATAATTCGAAATTTCATGGATGTATAGCAACTTTTGCCTTGGCCTGAGATGATAATAGTATGAGGCACAACAGTTTTGTTAAATTTTTTCTTTTTTTTTTTTTTTTTGAATTTTTTTCGACCTTTTAAACTTTTCAAAATAATATTTTTTACTTTTTTTTTTGCTCTCCATTTTGACGTTTGTTTACTTACAAAAAGGAAACTTCTTTGGACACTTTTGATTTTCCCAGCTCGGCAATTTGTATAAAATTTTCAAATACTACACGTGAATAGAACAAGAAGAGGAAAAAACGCAAAAATTTAATATCTAAGGCTAATATCTTTTGTTTTATTTATCACTTTCCAAGAGTCATTGGCTCGAAACCAATTTTTTTTTTTTTTTGGTTCATTCTATAATGGGAAACGCTGCAAAATCTATTATAAAAGTTTACTTAACAATTTTCTTCTGTAGGAAATTTTTGAGAAAATGTACTTTTCAAAATTTTGTGGGAAATTTTCAAAAACTTATTTATAGGAAATTTTTTTATTTAATGTAAAAAAAAATGTTTATACGAGAATATTTTTTCGAAAATTTTGAAGATTTTCGTGTCAATTCCTTTTCCCTTCTCTTTTTTCTTCATTTCGATTGAAACAGCTTTCTGGACAATTCCAAGAGAAACGTATGCGTAAACGCTTATCCTTCCAATTTTTATTAATTGTATGTCTTTTATATTCATGCGTATATATGTAAACGTGAAATAAAACAGTTTCGGGTTTTAATGCGTTCTTTGTCTGTGATATTATTTTTAAATATTCAAGGACAACAAAGCACAACATAAGCATAATATAATTATCAATCAAGCCAAGTTATTCATTGTTTTCGAAATTATTCCTGAACAAATTGCGCCCAAACAGGTGGGAAAGGATATTAAAAAAAAATTTGACAAATCTATATATAAACAAAGCTGCGCTCTCGTCATTTCAATCCTGCGATAAAGAGGAGTTCGCATGTCCAAGAGTTCATTTACGAAAGATAACTATATTTGACGTAGAGAGAATCTCAAATGGCTTCCAATTCAAGTTGTGTTTCAATTCATTAACTACGAGCTTGTCAGCGGAGAATTACACCGTAGTATTTTATCGTTAAGCATTGAACTTATTTGCTGTCACAGCATCGCACGTGAGCAAGCGATTAATTCGAGTTTGCGCATCTAATTGCGCATGAGTGCATAGTAATCATTCTTTCATAAATCATTTTTATATATTTTGTGTAGGCAACCGAATGACATGAGCACTTAAACCAAGAGCACAATAAAGAAATTGCATAGTGAGCATATTTCCCATAAAGCTTTATGCACTCGAGAATGCACTTCTAATTTGACTTACTTAAGGACCCCTTACGAACATAGTTGGTTAAAGGTGCTACCATATATAAGTATATAAATCTATACATTCAGGGAAATCAATTTAAATTTAAATTTCATTTAGGTTTTAATCTTCGATCGCATTGAATTTGAAGTTCGCTTTTCTGTTCAGAATTAGCGGAAGGATTGCAGACAGATTTTTACATTTGTTCGGTGAAAGGAAATGCAGTATTGTTCAATTCTCTATCAAATATATTGCGACTTTTTGATCTTCATAGCACTGACTGCAGATCTTACCCTCATCCGAAGATATAGCAAGCGTGAATTGCAAAACGTTTCAAATGAAATGACTTACTTAGAACGCTAAGTATTTATGGCTAAAGGCTCATAATAATCCATATTGATTTTAATGTGTGTAATACATTTTCAAATTATGTTAAATGCTCAATAATAAAATATTTAAAACACGAAGAGATTTGTTAAAACACTCGGTAGTAAAATATCTAAAAACATAAATACATAAACAAATTATATACGTAATAAAACTTAAAAACATTTGTAGATGTACACATTACCGAAAGCCAATAGCAAATGAATTTGGTTTAACACTTGAATTCGGTTGAATGCACACTTGAAACAAATAAACAAAAAAAAAAAAAAAAAAAAAAAATGAAGAAGAAAAAAATAAAACACCACATAAATAATTGAATTTATAGAGAAAATAAAATAAAATTGAAACGACAGCACACATATATATGTATATATATATATACATATACGCGTATGCATATGCACACCATTAGTTGTGGTTATAAAATGCAACAAAACGTTTAAGCATGTGTGCGTATGTGTAAGTGTGCGTGCGTGTGTCTGTGTGTGTGTATGGATATATATGAAAAACTATAGCCACTCAGTCCAAAATGCCGCCTCCACAATGATATTTTAATAAACTCTCTACTGTCATGTATTTATGTGAATGAGCCTGTACATGTGAATGTGTTCGACTGCAATAAGTGTATATCACTGAAGTGATAAATGTTGTAATCACTGTTTTAAATTATATCACACACACACACACACACACACACACACACACAGAGAGAGAGCACGATAATAAAAAACAAAGCAAACAAAAAAAACAAAAAACCCATATACACATACATATATATTTACATATATATATATATATATAGACATATAAGTTAACATGTTATGCGCGAAAAAACGTCAGTACTTCAAACAAATTAGTGTTATTTGATATTTTTAATGCACATACAGACACGCGCGACGTTACATGCAAGTTATTTAAGCTTTTCATCTATTGTGGGCGTTTTTGTAGAACTGTGCTTGGGGGTCCCACGTCCACTTTTGGATTCATCGGCGATAGATACAAAACGAGACAGACATAATTAAATCATTGATCATTCTTCTATCAAATCACACACATATATAGGGGGCGCGGGATGATGATCAACGAGACACGCAACAATTTTTTCGCTGATGCAAACTGAACGAAACAATTAATACGCTATCATCCGCTAATGGTGGGTGTAAATGTACAAACTATACTTACATATATATATATATATACATATGTTGGCATAACTATCTACGCTATATTTTATGGTTAGTGGTATTTGTAGTGGCACTTATGTGCACATATGTATAATATAGAAAACCTTTAGGGGGAAGAAAAAATCGTCGCTACGTACAGTGTAAACGCATTGTCAAAATGCTTTATCCTACAACAAAGCCGCAACATATATTTCGTGTTTTTCATAGGTCTCGCATGGGAATATATTAACTTTCCGTCACCGTATGTAACAATACGTGAAAGTGTACGTTAAATAAAACGAAACTAATCGATCGCAAGCTGTTTGAGGTGCTTTCATGCTGAACAAATGCATGCAGTCTTTACTCTTTGCAGTAGTAATTAAAATCTTTTCAAACTGGCGACGCCCGGATAGATAACGTTCCCCAATCGTAGTGCGTGAAATGATCGAATAATGCATTTCAAGTTGAATTTAACTTCCCTTCTTTCACGTCTTTTTTTCTTTTCTATTCGTTTTTTCCAAACAACTTGTTCGTCCTTTTTTTATATGAGATTCGTAACTGGAAAAAAAAAAGATTTTCCGAGATTTTTGCATTCGCAGCTCTGATGAGTACGATACTGTTGCTGTTATTGTTGTTGTTGGTGTTGCTGTTATTGTTGTTGTTGTTGTTGTTGTTGTTGTTGTTGTTGTTGTTGTTGTTCTATAAATGTTTATGTCACTTACATAATAGTTTAGTTTAGTTTTTTTCTATCCGCGTTGTCGCTCTTCTTTTTTATTCTCCTATGACGCTTCTATTAAATGACGTTCACCCTGGAATCGTATTAAATGTCAGTCTTCATTTTGTTTGTTGTTTCTGCGAAACTTCAACTCATCCCCAACCAATTCATCTATTCTGCCTATACCTCCCTGACGCCATTTGTCCTCGTATGCTTTACACGATAGTGTTTGTTGCTATTTGCTGATGCTGATGCTGTCGGCGGAATTATTCATTCACTGCATAAATTTTGCCACTAGTTGTGATTTTCAACATTTTCGGCATATTTGCGGTTTCACTTTTTCACTAACATCCATTTTAACATGCATAATACCCTGTTTGTATGTGTTTGTGAATATATATATATATATATATATATATATATATATGTACGTATGAAGTGTTTACTAAAATTACCACTCAATTATATAATTTTTTTCCGTTTATCAATAGTTTAAAGCACGCGCAGAGTTTTTCTCGAGAGAATAAAAGGGAAATAATTGATGGGTGAAACGTTTTATAAAACGTCGTCTAAGCCACCATGAACACCATTAAATTCTTCTCCTCTATTTATATCATGTTGTCGTTTATTATCACAGAATTATTAATATATATATTTTTTTTTTTTTCTTTTTTTTATTCTATTAATCATATTCTCTTGCAGACGGTATAGTTGGTCCGGGCACTATAACATCACCGTGGACGCCCGTAAGCGCTGGTCCGCCGGGTCCATTAGGACCCGCAGATACGAATGGCAGTATGGTAGATAGTAAAAACCTTGATGTGGGCGACATGAGTGACGTAAGTAGAAATAAACCTAACCTAACCTTAACTACCAGCTACTGCGAACTCGCAGCAGTTGCTGTCAGTGAAGCTTGATGCACTTCATATATAAAGATATTTGCCTCATTTATTTCATACAAGTATCTAGAAGATAAAAATCATATATCTTTCTAAAAATCGCGATTTGCAAATATGCGGTAAAAGTAGTGCACGTCGCTAACTGCTGGGACAAGACGCGTACTGCGAATTTTTATTTCATATAAGATTTTAGTTTGCTAGATGAGCTGACATGGCTTACATTTTAAGAATAAAATTAAACAGTGTGTAAACACGCTACAAGCGTTATTAAATAGAAAACTTTGCAGCGATGAGACGGAAAAGAAAAACGCAGAAAATTAATTGAAGAAAGTACCAAGTAAAGACAGGCGATTATATGAGAGACATTCCAAATTTATTGACCACCCTATCGTAGTCTTTTTTAAATTCTGAAAATTGAAACTTCTTACGCAAACCGTCCATAAATAAAAAAAAATAAATTTTTGTAATAGGAACGCTGTGCACAATTTCACAATTAACTCGTGACCGTTTCCGTGAGAGAAAAGAACAGCTCCGCATTATTAAGCCTCATATAAAACTACCCATCGTTGGATGAGCCGATCCAATCGTTGACGAAATATGGTTGTCAATGAATTCAAAAGAATTAATTTCTATACTAATTTGTTGTTGTGTTAACAAGCATCTCTGCTAGCCATAAACCAATTAACCGAAATAGTCGTTTGAGTCATATTTGAAAGATTCAAGCTAACATATATCCGATATTTATGTAGCTGGCATACAGCTGACACTGTGACAATTCGTCAATTCTTCTCAATACTTCGTATACGGTATTAGATCGTGATCAAATATGGAAAGATCGCTCTTTGTTGTTTTAATTCCAGGACTGCAGCTTAAGAATCCTATGGCCGACTCTAGTAGATACCCTACACCAATTTGCCGAACCCAAATCTTCACAAAACATTAAAAATTAGACAATGTGGTCGTAGAGAGGCTTACTCGCCGTAGAGAATGAGGCGAAAACCAGATTTGGCTCAAAGTTAACACAGTGCATTTATATACCAAATCATTAGTTTCATCATAAAATATTAAAAATAATTCTCTCTCTCTCTCTCTCTCTCTTTCTCTTTCTCTCCCTCGTTTTTTATCACAAATTTTTTTCATATAAAGATTCCTTCCAAAATAAGATAATAGTAATGTGAATAGTAATCGTAAAAATTATCCGAGACAATCCATTCTCAATAGCGGTCGTCCTATGAATGCCGAAAAATGACAGTTTACCAGATTTTATTAAAGCACCTGAACCTGTTAATTGACTATTAATGCATATGGATTGACATTGAAGATGGACGAACGGACAGATATGCTTAAATGATATGACGATAGGTGAATCTATCCAAAGATATTCTAAGTGTTGCATAAACCCGCATATACTTAATATATACTCTCATCATAAATGTGTGTGTGTGTGTAGGATGTAAATACACGAAATACTTTAAAAGTACTAGCAATACTTGATCTATCCTTCTGATTTTGATGATAGACAGAGGGTCACATATCTTATTATTACTTTTAAGGATTAAAATTTAATAATGAAGCAACACATGCTGTACAAAGGCGCTGCAACGTACGTATAATGAGCATTCCGTCTGAACGCTGTCAATACGCTTCATCAGTGTAATTTGACACCTACATAAGTATGTCAATAGGTTTTTTATGAAAGACGTATATAATACACAAAACAGCCGTCATCTCCTTGTTTTCTACTTAATATTCTTACACTTCATTCAACTGTTAAAAGGTTACATGCTCCCATACACATATATACTAAGGGAGGGAAAGACAGATCTTATAAGAGTACTTAACTTCATTGGATGGATGACAATTAAAAACTGACACTTGTTTGCCAGTCGAGTGTATCATCGTATAAAGAATATATATCGACGTATGTGTATGTGTGTGTGTGTGTATTGCTTTTGAAAGAGAAATTCGTGTTTCTTTTTTTATTTTTTTTATTTTTTTTTTTTTTTGTTCTTAATTAAATTTTACTGTTTTTTTTTTTGCTTATACGATAAAGACTGTGACAAAGTCATTGCTTTTTAATTGATCTTATTTGTACGTGTGTATGTGTGTTTGTTTCTTCTTTATAGGATGAAAAGGATCTATCGAATGCTGATGCCGAAGGCGTATGGAGTCCTGATATCGAGCAAAGTTTTCAAGAGGCCCTCTCAATATATCCACCATGTGGACGACGAAAAATCATACTCTCCGATGAGGGTAAAATGTATGGTAAGTGAAGAAAACAAATAAAAATTATCTTAATGAAAATTTTGAAATAAATTATATAAAAGGACAGACGGATACTTTTCGATTGTAAATCAAAAGCAATTACTGACTGTATCGCTGAGTAAGGTAAAATTACGAAAACGATAACACCGATCATATACATGTGTAAGAAATAAGAAATTCGAATAGCAGTCACGAATCCTTAGATTGATTGCGTGCACTTGATCGCATTCTCTTTTAAGTTTTTTTTTTGTTTTTTTTTTTCTGGTTTTTTGAAAATTATTTTGTCATTAGTCGTTGATTCTCTTGTTTCATTTTTCGTTTTCAACTTTATTCCTTATGCATTTACAACATTTGCAGGCAATTTTTTTTCATTAGTATAAAAAAATGATCTCATCGAAAATTTGAAAATTACCTGAGCTGCCTGGATTTCAAACAGTGCCGAGGTACGAAAGTAATCTTTTGGTCATTAGCAGTCATGTCGAAATAGTTTGGCTGCCACCAACTAAGTCATGCATTTATACATTTATATACATATACATGTCATTTATATTTCCCTGTTGTCTGCCGCCTCCGCAAACAAACGGATGTACGATATTTTGAAATGTTTAGTTCGGAATCTAAAACTTCCCATGACCGAAGAAACGTATGGTTAAGCTTGTTATTTCGTAAATCGTTTTCCGCCTTCAAACCTTATCTAATTTCTAACACTCCTTAAAAAATGGCTCAAAAAAAAAAAAAAAAAAAACAAAGAGGAGAATCTGGCCAAACCATCTTAAAAAGTCGTTATTATGATTTTTTTTTTGCAAGACAAACCTTTTGCACACAAAAGAAACCTATACACAAACGCGTACATACATAAATATGCTGGCAAGAAAACTAACCAAAATGACAAATTTTCTTGACAAATTCTATATTTTTGCTGTTTGTTTTTTGTGTGCTTTTTGTTTCCTTTTTCAAGCATTTTAAAATAAATTACACACCATGACTGACAGTCATCCGCATGCCCATATATGCTAAGTACATACACACATAGGCACGCAGTTCCCTCTTGAAATATTACCAACAAAATGCTTTAAATACAATCTTGCAAAACGTTGTGTGTTATGACCAATTGAAAAGAGCAAAAAAAAAAAAAAAACAAGCAAGCAAGCAAACAAACAAACAAACCAAAAAAAAACTGTATTATATAAACTAAAAACATAGTTCATACGCTAAGTGACAGTTGCACTTTTTCACTCTTTATTACTGCTTCTAAATTATTAGTAAAATTTAGAGAAGAGTAGGAGAAATAGAGTGTGTATGTGTATGCCTGCGTCTAGCTGCGTGTGTGTTGTATATACACCTTTACTTCACATTCATCCTGCAGTTGATAAGCGAAACGTAGACAGAACAGCAATGCACTGAAATATTAGACGATAGTCACAATTTAAATGCATTAAGTTAATGCAGGCCACTATTTAAATCTGCCGGGATGTATCGTACTCGTCTTGGGCAATAAATTTAATAAAACTGTGCGGTTTCATTATTTTTATTATTATTATTATTATTATTATTATCATGATTATTATTACTATTTTGCTTAGTAACACACAACTGCACAACAAACGTGCAGAAAAGAAAATGTGTAGGTGTAGTGTGCTGTGTAGTCGTTTTCTTAACTCAGTTAGACGCGCTGCCACACATATCATGTCACAATTTAGAAAACCTTCTGAAAACATGCCACAATCGCGGCAGACACAATGATCTTTGCAAACTAAGCAAGCACACGAGTGTATCGTTATAAATGAAGAAGGAAGAGAATCGAATCGAAATGGTAAACACATATCTTTAATCTTAATGATTGCAATAAAAATATATTTTTGGTTGGATTAAATATTATCGACTAAGACTCCAGAGAAGCCTTTACATTCGCACAAGCATAGGCGCAAGCGCGATTGACTTTAACGCAACCTATATAATAATTTTTCCTTAACTTTTCTCAAAAAAAAAAATTTCGCAAAAATTCTCGATTATTTATTTATACAAGTTTGTCTACACAAGTTTGTTCGGTTGAATGTATGCAACACTCAAAAGGATTAGATTGTCCGTTTATTAGAATCATTTTCTGCCTCAATTCGAGCATGTCTGCGCGTTTACTTTTGTATTCAAGCAAAAAGCTGCAAATTTCAAG
Source organism: Glossina fuscipes (assembly GCF_014805625.2). Lineage (NCBI taxonomy): Eukaryota > Metazoa > Arthropoda > Insecta > Diptera > Glossinidae > Glossina > Glossina fuscipes. The sequence goes on along the minus strand of NW_023998414.1, from coordinate 14,667,229 downwards.
AGAAATGACTGGAAATGTATTGCGCAATGACGTTTTTAAAAACAAATATTAGTTATAGTAGGTTTTGATAGCTTACTAACTCTATTTTCTAAATTGTTTCTCATCAAACGGTTTCCATAAAAAGTAAGCCTTCGTATAACTGAATTTTTGCTATTTTATAACGAAGATGGTCAGATGAATTCGCAAAATGGTGTAGTGTATTTAAAAGTTGACCCTGCCAAATTATAACGCATTAACCTGTTTTGCTTACAAATTCATTTCATTAATATCTCCCAGAAATTTTCCAAATAGCCTAATATATTAATTTGTAATCTTGTATATTAGGAATCACATCACATTAGGACTCATTCTCTCACGTGAGGTAAAGCATTCAACCAAATGCGAATGCGCGGCCGATCAGTGAATGAAGAATAAAATAAGGAAGAACCCTTACTTACTACTATTCCTTTTCGTATCGTGACAACTTTGCCAGTTTGAACGATAATTGATTATGACGTCAATCAGATATTAACTGATCACGAAATAGCTCATATGCTAACTAATAAATGCGGCGGCAACAAATTCTTTCAATTTAAGTTTGTTGGCAATTTATGTCCTACTTGCGGTCAAAGCATTGCTTTTTTTATAACTTCAACATAAAAAGAATTGTTATCCAAACTTAACTTTTGCAACAATTCTTTGAAAAATGTTATCGATAAAGAATTTTTATAAAGTCTCAATAAATGAAAGTAAGTATATATTCTCTTAATTTTTGTAAAGCTCTAGATTCTAATATATTTTTAAACTAATAAATAAAAAAAATTCCCAAAAATATTTGCGTACAAAGAATGAGATTAACTAAGACCTTTTGCCATAGCCGTACATGAAGTCAAGTGATTAGAATACTTTACGGAATCAAATAACTGAGCTTAGAACAACATAAAAATTAAAGCAAAAAAGAAACCATCAAGTTACTAACAAGTTCCGATATAGGCATAAAGTTGCAGTTAGGCGTAGCCATGTAGTTAAGAAGCGCGACAACCAAATCGGAATATCTGGGTTCAGTAGTCAGTGCAGTAAACCATATTTTAATTACGATTGGTCTGTGGTAGTAGCTAAAGTGAAAGTTTGGTCGCGCACGCCTTCCCAGTCGTCTTTGTGACCATCACCGCGTTACCCCTGTGTCACTGGTCATATTAAAAAGCAACACAAAAAAGGTGTAGAATCTATACTCGCTATGTACGTAGCATAAATGACCGGAAATTTTTGCTTTCAGTAAATAGTTAAAGGTGCAAGCAGTTGTCTGGCAACTGTTTATGTGGTGCAAGTTTTGTTAAATTTTTCTTCATAATTCTTTTAAATGGGAAGAAAAAGTCCGCACTTGTCCTATGATCCTTTGGGAATTTAAAGAAGACAGTGATGGAAACAACTGGAAAAAATATGCAGTCTGAAGCTCTTATTAGAGCTCCAATCGGAAAACAAAGGCAATGCAGCAGGAACGTTGAATACATCGCGATCAGCTTTCTGCTGCGACCCGGCGAAATTAAGAAAACTCGGCAAGTTAAAGAAAACGGAAGTAGTTTATAACTCAACCTAATTCTATGAAACGATTCAAATTTCCGTTTTGTTATCTAAAACAGTGGAACATGTTTTTCAAAATTATTTGCTACGCCCGCGTAAATATTCTTAAAGATTTAACACGAAAAAACTTTTGAGAGAGCGCACGGGCAAGATGGTTACGCCAGAAAACATAGCAAAAGAACCTCAAAATTATTCTTCATAATCGTAAAGTTGAGCTGCAAGATCTAACTAACACTCCAAAGATATCAAAAGGCAATGTATTCACTATTTTTTGCAGGAAACTTTGAGCACGGGAAGATCGTTAAGCACCGCGTACACATTTGCTGCCTTGCTCGTCATTTGTTTTCGGTTGGCAAATTTGAAAAAGTGACTCCAAGACAACAATTGTACTAAACGACCAGGTTATTGCAGAAATCGCTTCCGATGAACCGAAAGCGATGATACAGCTTCCATTTTATCGACCTGTTTAATTAAATTTTCTGACAAAAATAGTAATCGAATATGGTTGACCCTGCCCGAATTTCCCGGATAAGCTTTCATTTAGAAGTGAACGTGATCGTGACAAGGACGGAATGAGAATATAAAATTTATTAATAATAATCAGGAATATGTGTCAAAAATCGAATAATTCCTTTATTGAATAAAGCAATATCTTTAATGTATGTATATACATACATATATCGCAAATTGTCGTTTTTTATATAAGAAATATTGACTTAAATACTTTGCCGAATGAAAACCCAAGCTATTAGAGATATTTACAGCTCTTTGCTTAATATACTGTTTTTATTCCCTATCAAAAAGTATGCAAGCATTTCCTTAGTTCTATTTTCTCCTAAAAGTATGCTTTGATTTTTTTTTACTTAGATTTTTTTTGCACTTTTTTGTTTACGAAACCATAAGTCACTTGTCAGTAATGTTAAATAATGTCTTTTAAGACCATGTTGTAAACTTTTTCCATAAATTCAACCGACAAAGAAAACAAAAAAAAAAAAAAGATAAAAATAAGGCGAGAGAAGCGAGGCAACGAAAAGAGTGTCAAGTCATTTGAATTGAATTGAGCATTTTTATATGTGTATGTATGTAATTTTCTATCCAACATAACGTATGTATATAAATATGTACGAATGGATATATACTTACATATGCAAATATAGGAAAAGTCTGAAAAAATGATGGTTGACAAAAACCTCTTTAACACAATAAAACTTAAGACACACCACAACAAATACAATGACAACAACAAATAGTTACAGTAATAGCAACAAAAACAACAGAAACATGTTAACAAAATTTATAACTTTTAAGGTTAAACAATTTTGTAACAAACTTCCAACAAAAGTATAACACAAAGAGAAAAAAAAGGACAACAATTACTTTGCTTTTTAAAACAATACAAAACCAACCATATATGAATAGTAATACATATATATATATATATATATATATATATATAAATAAATATTTATGTATATATATGTCTACACATATTTAACTTTTACATATAGAGAGAAATATGTATAAATGTCTACCAGTATATACAGTACAAGTATTGCTAAAGGCACAGGCCATCCACGATGGTGCACAATTTTCTCTACGGCTGGCATCTATAAAACAATAGCCCCAAACGTAACGTAACGAAATGAAACAAATCTACGACCGAGTTTTTCGTAATTTATGTCCTTTACGTTTATTGTTTTTCATTTAAATTGTAGTCAACTTTGTTTCGGTTTTGCATCAACAAAGTGAGGAAAGAGACGAACTAAAGTATAGAGTAAAAGTGATTGCTTTTTGTATAAAAATTGATTAAATAAACTTTTAAATTTAAATAACGTTATGAAAAATCTTTTTGAATCGTAGTAAAGATATTATAAAGACAGGAGTTGAAAATCGCCTTTTTCGTTAAAAGGAAGGCTGCTTTAGGTATAAATATAAATATCGACCAAAAGGAGTGTGAAAGGAACTTAACAACAACTTTCCTTCCTTACAACTAAATTAGGTAACTATCAATATGCACAGTCTTGGCCCTATTCGTAGATGGGCTAGAAAACCCAATGGACATAATCGTTTTGAATTTTGGCGCGTTTGCAGTCAACCGATAGTCCAACAAATCGCATTCGTCCAAAATCGTTTAAACAAGATTAACTCTTTTTCTCCTTTGCTCACATTAAACAGTAACCTGAGGTAGGGTTGTTAGTCCGCTTTTCACATTGATACGGATTGGACAGGCATTTGTCATAAAATACAGTTTCACTGAAAAATACACTTCATTGTCATTCCTTATTTAATACTCCTTCCTATAACTCATCCTTTAATGTTATTCTCGAAGCGGTTTCTTTTTTAGTGTGATCAAGGGAATCGAATGGTGTAAACAATAAGGCCTCGCGTAAAATAACTTTTAATCACAGAAAGCTATGTGCGCTAAATAAAATTAATAGAATAACATATTAAAGTTTAGTGCTTTCGTAATATATGACCGATAATTACTGTGCTGAAAAGTGATCTGCTTGACATACTGCGGCTGCTTTAGAGTACGCCTTTCCAATGCCTTTATATTTGAAGCATGCACATGCAGCGAGATATGTTCGCCCTGTTCTATCCAGGAATCTCTACAATTTCGATTACAATTTTTCAACGCCAACAGCCACCGATGATTTTCCGAAGCACTTTTTCTTCAAGTTCAATAACAGGCAGGGAAACCTTTTTTCCAAAGATCGGGACTTTTAGTACATAATTCGAAGCTTAAAATGAACTGCTGAAGCTGCGTAAGCTTCGACGAAATCGCTAATAGTATGACGTAAGCTTTAACTTTATAAAAAATATAATTTATAGAAACGCAATTCGCTCTCGCCTCCCTCTTCAATCCACAATCCGTTCTGACCATCACAGTAGTTGAAAGTAAAGGGGATATTCGCTGATGGTATCATTATGTAAAATAAAAACGATGAATAAATAGGAAAACCCCGTAAGGCACACAGTGAGTTTTGGTGGCGTCTTTTTAATCGAATTACATCAATTTTTAACTGAGCATTTATCTAGCAGTCAAAACTTTTTATATCATTTTTCAAAGCAACACCAACACCCACTGATAAAATACAGATTTTTTGCCGATTGCGACAGTGAACAAATAGATAGGCACCTGGACGAAAAAGCAAACATGTTAAGCTAGTCAGGAGTATGTGTGCTTCTCTGGCAAATATTTCTACCGATCTATTCAGAATCGTGTGATTGTCTTTCACGAAATTCAAAGGATGATATTACCCGAAAAAGGCAGTCAACTTATTTAAAAATAGGTAAATAAAAATAAAATTCGAGACCGGCACCAGGTCGCAAAAGCCTATCCACCCACCAACTGCGAATAACATGCCTGGGCCAGCTATATTAGAATGTGCGACATTCAGACCTTCAATTATAATTTGCTAAACATATATAAGATCGGAAAGAAAAAATTTCAAATGAGATTTTGGTGACGACGCAACCATCATATCGTAATGAAATTACGTTTTCCTGATAGCCTTTATTTCCATATAAGGAATAGCAAAAACTTTAAATGGGTTTGCACATTAAACTCTTCGGTAAGTGCATGCACACATTGTATTGATATTAAGCAGCGCATTTAAAACAACTTTAATATTTTTGTACAGCTATGTTTGAAAAATCTGTGTTTTAGATCATTTCAAATCTCTTAGTGAAGCCAGTGAAAACATCTCAATGAGGTGCAGCCCATCACCGAGCATTTCCGAGCATCCTGCAGCATTTCGTTCAACGCCGTTCATGTCAATGATTTTTCGAAGTAAGGCTTTATATGACGGCTGGTCGAAAAAGTGGTCCCAAGTGATCCGCATGCAAAACTTCATCAAAACATAGCAAGAATTGCGGTCTGTAGGTTGAGCACTCGACACAAAATTTTAATCTTTTTACCGAATATCCGTAAAAACAATTATGTTAAGTGCCATTTTTCTACTTGCACCTAACTTCACAATTGTTTTCTAAACCGTTTAAAGCGCAGCGTTCTGTATTGAAAATTAATTTGATACGACCTTGGAACATTTGAATATGATAGAACAATTATTTGGTCCCCCTCCCGTATGCATGTGCGGGAAAAGTAAGCCTTCATTCGATAACAAAGTTGTACTTTTCGAATTTTGCTATGAAATTCAGTTCAGAATGGCTTGACTTTGACATATAGCTTGGCTTTGATACGTTTAGATCACATAGATTCTATTTCGGTAGGCCTTCGTATATGAAGACCTTTTGAAAAATAAACGTTTCTATTATGATAAGGTTTAGTTTTTCGTGTTTGAACAGAAAAATTGGCTAAAACCTAGAAGCTTTTGACAACAAAATTACCCTTAGCAAAGTAGTATCAGCCTGGATCAGATTTTCGAATGTGCCCCGTATAAAGGCTGGTATGAAAAGCAAGCATTTACGTGACAGCGAAGTATGGGAATGAGTTTCATTATTTTATGACGGGAATGAATAATGTATCGTATTACACGAATTGGTGTAGGGTATTTAGCGGTCGACGTTGCCCGCCTACAATGCTTTTTATTCGTGTTTTCATAGTTTCTTTATATGTAGTATTTGTAAAAAATTTTCGCGACCTCTTTTCGCTAAGTAAAGAAGTGACATAAATAATTTGAGGAATCATTTAGCCTAGAATTCAGCGAATAATTTTGTATCGAATTAATTTATTTCTATCAGCAATAACAAGTAAAAGTTCATAAGTTATAATTACCGACCATGTTGTGAAAGCGAACGGGAAATTAATCCAAATTCAAAACAGTGCCACATAGATCAAGGTGAACTACAGCTTATAAAACTCGCTATAACTCCTTTGTTCCTAGATTTACCAATTATTCTTAAATATTCGTATTAAGTTAACTACACGCGATTGAATATATAGATATGCATATATATATATATATGTATATTTTTTGAACTGAAATGATGAAGATACGGAATCGATTTAAACCAACTTTCTGTTGATGGCAGAAAGAAATTACAAATAAGCCCATAATCATTATTAACGATGAATTTATGAAGAAGAGCGTAGTTGTATACGATTCAGGAAATTTAATGCGAATACGAGTGCGAATGCGAATGCGAATGAAAAAACTAAAACTACAAATGACAAAAATGTCTGAGAATAATTAAATATTTTACATGGTCTGCTGTTTAATTTGTTAAGTGTACTTTGGATTGAAAAGAACGCACAAGATGAATGCTTCTCGAAAAGCCGGACATGTCACAGTTTATTTATTATATATATGTGGATATTTTCGAAGCTAAAAAATAAATAAATAGAAAATGAACACTTTTCGGATATTTTCACAAGAGCAATATAACGATGTCAGCTATCAATAAGAAGCGCTACGAGAATTTGTCATTGTGAAAAAGCCTTGCTTACCATAGAGCGTTCATAGCGTCAGTTAGAAGGAATAGAGGTCTATTTATAGATCAGCTTTTCATTTTGTGTTCTCCGAATTTAGCTAAGCTGTAACCAAGCTTCTAAGATTCGATCAGAGGAAGGCAGTAAGATTAACGAAGCAAGTAATGTTTGATTTGCCGGCGCTATAAGCGGGCCTGGTAACGAAGAGTATTCACGCCTTGATCTTAAAAAGTAAGGTGGACAGAGCGAATGTACTTGATTTGTATTGACTACAATTTGCCTCTCCCTCCCCCTCTCCCTCTCGCTCTTGTGCTTGCTCTTGCTCTTGCTCTTTTAAAGAACATCATTAAGATAAATTGTCCTTTATCTCTCTCTCTCTCTCTCTCTCTCTCTCTCTCTCTCTCTCTCTCTCT
>NW_023998414.1:14650096-14659854 GCF_014805625.2 Glossina fuscipes | reverse complement strand
TCTCTCTCTCTCTCTCTCTCTCTCTCTCTCTCTCTCTCTCTCTCTCTCTCCCTCTCTCTTAAATGGTCAATGCATGACTCCATGACTAAGTTTGATTTGTTTAGTTTTAATTTCATCGTTGTTCCCTGCCCATGTCTCCCCGTCCTTTTCTCCTACCCTTCTCATGATTCTATATTTGGTTTTGTAATATAATTTCAACAATTACAAAGGCATTTTATTAGCGATCTCTTACTATGAAATTTCTTTTCCCCCTACATATAAAATTCATATTAAAATCATAAGAAACATAAGTTTCTACAGTCAAAGTTCGTACAACGCTAGTAAGTTGCAAATTGGTGCGCTGGGTGAACGTGTAAGATGACTGTCTCTATATCCTTTTATAAGCTATTGTAATGTTTTTGCTTTTGCATATGTATCCAGACTTGTTGTTTAACTTCCGTACAATTTTGTTTGCAATTTGCGTGCGAACCATCTTTTCAGACAACAAAAGTAACCAAAGCAAACATTCAAACACTTTTCATAAAGTATTTGACATTTATATCCTGTTCAAGGTTTTTATTTACGCCCATGAATTGTCTGTCTCTCTGCAAACAAATTTGTTTGTATATGCATACGTATATGTATACGTAAAGGTGATACTACAAACATATTTTGCCGAGTTTTACATATACACATTCTCTATATAGTTTTATATTATGTTTAAAAACAGTCGACCCACCAAACAAACAAAGCAAACGAATAATATTTGGAAACGAACGAGCGAACGAACGGACAGAGATATGAGCGAACGCTTTGTTCTGCATAAAACCTCTAGCAAAAGTAGATTTAAAAATTTTATTTCGCCATTGTTTTCAACGTACGTCTGTCAAGAGTGCGTGCGTGCGTGCATGTTTGCAAGCTCTACGTTGACTATCTCTCCTGCCCTGACCCTGTTGTGTGTGTTTCCCATCTTGTTTTAAAAGTGTAAACAATTTCCCCTTTTATATATATATATATATATATATATATGTATTTATTTAAATGTCTAACTTTTGCTTACATTTATGTTCTGTAAACATATTTCCTTGTATGTAATTACGTTTGCTTTTACTGTTGTCGGTTAAATAACTTCATATACTTAACTGTACTTGTTAATGCCGTTGCTGTCTCAATTTCGATAGTTTTTAGCCGGTTTTATAACCGACATCAAACGCCTAAAATATATACTAAGTTTATTCAGCTTCTTGTGACAATCAGAAAAATGCAAAACACCCAGTACGATAAAAAAATTAACATAGAACGGCGTTGAATTGCTCGTGTCTTGCACCTGGCTTGAACAACTAATTATTTTATCATTTTCTTCTTTTATTCCTACTACTATTATTATTATTATTATTATTATTATTATTATTATTATTGTTATGATTAGTAAAAAATCACGTATCAGTATTACGATAACTTCGAAATCAAGTCAAGTCGCGGCTATTTAGATTGATATCATTGGACACCTATATTTGGGCGAATTTTCATTATGTAGACCTTCAAATAAATGATAAATTTCGACATTGACTTAGGCCTTCGACGACTAGGACTAGGACTGTGGGCGTAACAAAAGGTACAACGCTCTTACAGATTTATAAACAACGCAGTAACAAACGTTCTTTGATAAAGTGTAACTTACGGCTTCAAGAACCAACGAAGATGGAAAACAAGTGAAAATATTATCATCGGACTTGAGACGGACCATTAAATATCTTGTGTCGCTAGCAGATATTCGTGGGAAGATGCCATTTGAAGGCATATTTTATGATATCGGCTCCAAAAAACAAACTCAAATCATTGTCAAGAATTTTCATTAAAGGATAACTTTTAGGGAGAAACGCTTAGTAATCATTAGTATTTTATCCCGAAGATAGTTGAAAATCTACGTTATGCAGTTGTTTCGACAGTCGAAACAAATGATAGTTTAACAATTCGGGCTATATACTTACACTAAAGCACTATTTTGTCAATTGCTGACTGCCGCCATATACGGTGCACTCGATCTGATGATATTAGCGTGACTGGTTATGACCAATTTTTTGCTGCAAGTGCTGAACCTCATCCTCGTTTCGATACAATCGTCAAAAGTTATTTGATTTACGTCTCCCAAAAAGTTCAAATTCGCTTAAAAATCGCAGAAAGCGTTTGTCGAATCAATTTTTGTAAACTTGACTCTGCTTCTCTGGCCAGCTGTCTTAATAGCTTCATAATCGGAAGCGCCTCACATCGAAACCAATTCGTAAAATGTGTTTTACGTTCGTGTTTTACGAGTTTGAAGATTTTAAAACTTTCTTCATATTTCCCAATTTCAAGGTTTCACTCTCAAATGCGAATCCTAGCTGTCACATCCCATTGTATGCTTCGACATTTAGAATAGACACATTGCCTTCTTCTGTTCAAATGATTCAATATTTTCTGTAGTAGAATAATATCCAGTACATAATAAATAACATAAGTGATATATGAGATATATGAAGTATGATATGTTCGACTCGCTATTAATAGTGGTTCATTTTTGATTTTTATTTTTTTGATCGGAGTCTTTCCTATGCGGATCTCATTAAATTGTTATTAAACGCACTAGGAAAGCTTGATTAATAAAATACCTATCGGTATGAGGTAGAAATAATTCACTTTGACATTAGGGTTAGATTTCATGCAGTCGTTTCTGCTAAACATAAGTAACTCCCTCCGTTCCGAATATAGGTCGAGTAAGAGATGAGACTATAAAAATATCGGAAAAGAAAATGTGAAGATCTTTATCATATCATATTTACCGTTGAATATCGAAACTGTTTATTTTTCATTCCTCCAGTAGCATGTGTAGAGAGCATAAGAGAAGCTACACAGCGTTGGCTACGCAAATAATAGAATAAACAAATTGTCATTTACATGAACATTTTTTTCTGCATCAGTTGTGTGTATGTATTATCTATTATTGTTTGTCATAAGGCATATCATTCACAAAAAATTTATTATTTTTACTCAATGAATTTTCAACAAATAAAAAGAACGTTAAAAATGAAAAAGAAAAAGAGAGACTAAAAAGAAGGGGGAAAAAAAAAAAAAATTAATAAAAATAGAAAACAGAAAACAGAAAACAGAAACCAGAAAACTACTTACACATGCTTCGGCGTAGGTGTTGTAATGGTTTGTTTGCTGCGAGGATTTGTGATGCATTTAATGTCTAGAAGGCACATACAAATATACACACACATCGGCAATTGCCATTTCAAAAACTATGTTTGGCAAGCAAATACTGCTTGTATGTGTGCACACGAAGGTAGGCAGCCAGCCAAGCATGTCATTTATGTTCCTCTCACTCTCTACCCACCTTTTTCTATTCTTTTATTTTAGTGAGTTTTACTGGCTTTTCTTAAGTTTTGAAGGCAGAAAGAGGAAATGTGGTGTAATCGCTTTAATGCGTTTCACTTGGTTTTATATGCTTGCTGCCCACATCATCATCATCATCACAGATGCTCAGTTACTAACACGATTATGTATGTACGCGCACTTTGTATTGATGTGTTGAATAATTTTTGTCGCTTATAATCATGGCATAAAAGATATTTTGAAAAATTTCTAGAAAATTTCATTTTCATTTATTGTTATTATTATTATTATTATTATTATTATTATTATTATTATTAATAATATTATTAATATTATTATGATTATTATTTGTTATCATCAGTATCAAAACGAAAGAAAACATACATAGATGAATTTTGTATTTATGTCTATGCTGGAGCTTGTGTGTGTGTGTATTTCATAATTTATTAGGGAACTTAATGGCTCTGCGATATGAACGTGTACATATGTGGGATTCGCTTGAGATTATGGTTAATGGTAAAATTTTCTAGATAAATTGAATGGATAAACAAATCGATTAATGAAAATTTAATATACACACGTTCGTGAAAACAATAATAATCGGAAAACCGCAATACAAAGATTAATTAAACTGATTGATTGTGTCTTTCTTTACAAGAGAAAGACAAAAACTCATTCGTTTCCAAATCTTTGGGACAAAATCACTCCTTTCGCTTCATTTTGCCTGCCAATTGCTTCAATTGACAAACAATGCAACTAAAAGCAAACTGCATGTAAAGCCAGTCAATAAGTGCATGACAGCGACAACAGTTCTTCATTCCCATATCAGTGACGTTAAACTGATCGACACCCTTTTCATTTACGCAATTTCTATACAATGCTATATATGAGAACAGCGATCTCTCTTATAAATTAAAGGATACTCAAGTTAATATTTAATTTGTATCTCTTCCAGGCCCAGCATGCAATTTAGTTTTGTATCATATCGACAAAAATTTCCATCGGTTTAAAACTTTCTCAATACAATAATAAAATCTACGCTATCCTTATGAATAAGGATATATATTTAATATCTAGGTATATATATATATATCATCTAGAAGAATTTTACTTCACTTTTTATTATTATATAACTATCGACTGACTCACAATCCCTTTTTAAACTGATTTAAATAAAATATATCTGTCCATCTGTCGGTCTAATTTTTGTTCATGCAAGCTTCTGTTCAACCAACACTCACAACTGACGCTAACAGTTTTTAGGTCGGATAATTTTCACAATTGCATCCTCTGCAATGAGCTATTTTGAAAAAGTCGTTGACATACGAGACAACTGCGCCAAATTTAAATGATATGTGATAATAAATGCTGAGAAAAAATTAACCTTTGAATTGCAAAAATCCTTACTTTGAACTGTTTTATAATGAAAGCTGGCAGAAAACAAATGACTTGCGACATAAATTCATGGTAATAAACTTGAGTTGCAGAGGTCTTCCTTCGTGGATCTCAACCCCAAATCAGCCTTAAGATGTCAACAAGCCTTAACTATTAATACCTTCTTTTTTCAAATTCTCTCAATTTGCTTCAAAATGTTTATTTTTCATGTATTTAGAATAAACTCTACCCGGAATAACTCATCTATTCCCTAATCCTACTATCATTTAACCTATGCTATCGATATAATATTAAACGACTAGCTTCACTTCACGCATTTGCAATGAATTTTCTTTAACTACTTCGCGACTCTGTCAAAAATTTATCTGACGTATAAAGAAGATACGATGCTTGAGAAAAGGTTGCTTTAATGCATCTTGCCCAAGAACTTACTTATCTGGATTATATCCGATAATTCGAAAATTTTCTTTCATTCACAACACGTCCCATTTGTTGGAGCAGAGTTTTTCACACTTTTGTTTACGGTGTGTAAAAAACGGACACGACTGTAAAGCCAAACAAAGAGACAAGAATTATTTGTTACAACGCGCTTTCCTTAGTTAATTCGATAAATTCCTGATACTTTTTGATCAATATTATATTGTTGATGATTCCTTTTTCTACAATTACTCTATAATTGCTTTGCAAATGCGCCTGCAATATTTTTAGAAAGGCAAAGCATATTTTCCTCTATACTTCACCGGAGGAGAATCGTTCATTCAAATTATTTTCAATAAATTCCCGTTATTTTTTGAACACAGTTAACTATTGAAATTGAAATTTTTTTTTCTAAACATAATTATGGACTTATGCAAAGGCCCCTTTCTAAGGTTCACTAATATTCTGATTTCTGGTTCCCCGAAAAAAAGCACTGATGGATGTGTGTGGATTGACACAAAATATATCGTAGTTGTACGCGGCATATATCCAGATACTCTAAATGCTCTAAAGGAGTCACTACAATCCAAGCATTGATAATGAATGCAAATTTATGCGAAAATTTTAGTATTATATGTGGACTTCAAATTTGCATTCCTTCCCAGGCCTAAGCAAGCTATCACAAGCTTTTAGCCGTTAAGATGTCGAATTAGAATATCATGATGATGATCATAATGACGATGAAATTATTTACGGAGCCGTTAAGGGTTATTTCTGTATGTAATAATCTTAAGGCAATTTTCTGACGTTGTTAGAACAAGGCAAAATATTTTTTAATTTCTTTTTATTCGCTTTAATCTTGCGAAGCCGAATAAATATTACGTCATCCTTTCAAACATTTTTAATATCCTTTTTGAAGACCCTTTTTTCACTTTTTTCCCTCTTTTTGTAGAAGAATTTTTGTTTCCGAAAATTTATGTTCAGGTAAAGATTAGTGCGCTTAAAGCTAGATATGAACAATATTTCATTTTCTAACAGAATATTAATAATAAAATGGTGATGATGAAAATTCGTAAACACAAACCTAGTTACACGATAAGAATTTACTAAGGTTTTATAAATTTGCTAAAAGATAACGATTTTGTGAATGTAGATAAATAGATATGCTCACATGCACACATAAAAACATATATATATATATATATATATATATATATATATATATATATATGCATACATATATGTACATAACGGTACATAAATATCTAACCCATATGCTAAGCGAATATGAAAAGTTTTCATCGCTTTTCGTTTGCAAAGGATTTTTCAAAACACACTAACAACACGTAAACGCACACAAAACGCTTGCAAATACAAATTATATTAATTTTATATATTTTATCATAAAGGACGGTAAAGTAGTAAAATTCATTCAGTAATCCTTATATGTATATATAACTCTGTATATATAACTACGTGCGTTCGTGCATGTGTATATGTATGATTATATATATGTATATATGCATGTATCCACACGTACATGTGTATACGATTCAAAGAGAATTTTAGTTAAAACCCAAGATTTTGCATAAAACATTCTTTATCATCATCATTTTATAGGAAAATAGTTTATTTTACCGTTGCATGGCATGCATGGCATTCTTCTCTCTATTCAAGTCGAAATTGTACATAAAATATTTCTATTGGGTTTTTCTTAAACTTCTACATTTACAAAGTCATAGGTATACATATGTATACATCTATATATATATATATATATATGAACTTATGTCATCATATCTGCTATTTTCAAAACAAAAAAAAAGAAAAAATAGCATAAAAGGGTAAAATTTTTAATATAAACAGAAATGTACATGTATAACAATATTAAAATATATATTGCATATGTGTGTGCGTTAAAAAAGAATAATAATGAATGAATAAATGAATGAATGAGTGAATGAATGAAAAGACTGCATTTTTTAAGTTGACAGATTTATGCGATAATCATGGCATCGGCACTGTTAATAATCCATGTTATGAGTCATGAAGCTGCAAAGACTGCTTGTTAAGTGCATCCCTTCAACAACTGACTGATTCATCTAAAATTCGACAGGTCATCAAATCTATATATCTTTTCCAATTTTGTTTATCGCCCCGAGGGAGATAATATCATTCGTCTCATTCCATCGCCTAAAGAGCCAAATAGTAATTACGATGATCGATAAAAGGTGTTTTAAGAAGCAATGTATTGGTTTAAAAATGATCTCTTCCCCAATATAGAGCATAAAGTTTATCTCTTTGCTTGTTATATGGCCTATACGCAAGCTCGGCCCATCGCCAATCACTCGATGGCAAAACGTTAGAGGGCCAAAGAGTATTGAAAACAATCCTTAATTGATAACGAAAACATCGGCAAAATTGCAAAAGAACTTCGAGGCTCGACATTATACCCTTTCCCTCTGCCTCTCTTCATTCATCGTCAGTCTATTTGCCAGAAAAGGGCGATGTCGATCTAAATATGATGTAAAAAATTAATGCGAAAACCATTTCGATCTTTATGATTTTCACATACGTGGATGTTTCTAAGACGCGAATATCGACGTCCGTAATAAAAGAAAAGAGTCAGGTATATACTGTATCTGCAGTAAGTTTTTTACGTCATCAAGAATGCATGTTATTCATGGAATCTACGCGATATTCGCTTGTTGAACTTTACAAATGTTTTAGTGCGTGGACGGACATAGCAATATTTTCGCATTAATAATTTACCAACATTCACTCAAATGCCAATTTAAGCCAATTATTCTTCAGGCTCTGAACGGCATTCCTTAAAAAAACGACCTCGAATATTCTAAACGGTAGGGATAGGGTCACAATCGAAGGGATATTAAGCAGTTTTAATGTGCTTACCTTAAACCACAATCATGTATATGTGATATGTTATGATTGCAATCGAAGTAAAAATAGTTTTCCTATATGGTTTTTAGACATATCCCCGCAACATTGGCTTATACTCATTTTCTCATATTATCTCATATATGAAGCGAGCTGCAAAGATCCCATAAATTAGGTATATTCTTGATCAGCTTCTAATTTTGAATCGATTTTACCACATCTGTCTGTTAGTGTGTCTGTGGGGATGTGTGTTGTTGGCGCCCTCCTTCTCACAAATATTAAGATGTCGACTTCAAACTTGGCAGAAATAATTGAGGTTCTTGAAAGCGGATTGCCATTGACAATGAGTCAAATGGGTCGAAGAACATGCCAAGGGAAAAATAATTGGTTTTTTGTTTATTGTTATTAACAAACTGCAACAGTTAAACCTATAAAAATTCGAAAGTGTACTCTTTGGGCAATGCTTACATACAATGCCTACACAAATATAGTGTAGAAAACTTCAAAGTGGCTTGCATGTGTGCTGGTAGTGAAAATGAGCCCACTCGATCAAAAGACATACTTTCAGTAAAGCGTAAATTGATAGCAACTAAAATAAAAGCACATAAGTAAATATTTGTAGATTGCGCTCATAGCTTGATGAAAAAAATGAAAAGCTAAACTTTTTCAAATTTAATTCATTTTCAAAAAACTGAAAAAATCGTCCACTCCCATGTAAAGTGAACAGATTTCCGTCTTGTTCACTTTTTGACATTTTCTACTAATTACTCTTAAGGTAGAGAGGACACTATTAAAAATCGTTCTATGCATTTTTCACAAGAGAATGCATTGTCTTCAATAAATTGTAACAAAACATTAACATTTATTTGGTTTAGCTTTTCACATTCTTAAGTTACAGTGCGGTGAACATTGTGTAGGCTTTCTTATCATAAAAATAGAAATAGATGGCCTCGACCAACACACATTTTAAAGTATTAAAAGCGTTAGGACGAATGCAACGTTCACAAGGTCGCAACTGTATATAACTTTCGGACTCCTTTTAACCTTTTGCTTCGTCTCTCCTAATATACCGCTACAGGGCACAATGATGTCACTATCAAGTTAATGTTTTTTTCAAGACAGACAATCGAATAAAAATTGAAAGGAGGCAATGTTTCGAGAGGAACTGATTGAAAGTTCCAAACAACTGATGAAATGTACAGATACAAATACATATATATATAGATTCTCCACCGGCTTAAGATCCTAAATTGATTCATTTTCCATGGTCACACCAATTGCAATTTCGGATATACACAAACCACATTTAAAAAATGGGAAGAGCAAAAAATTATGAGCCGTAAGAGCGGCACTTGCAATAAACCTCACTTTCATTGGCCGTTTCGAAGAAAAGTGTTGCTACATTGCGGCGAATAATGAAAATTAGACGCATTGCGATCACTAAAGCACAACTCATAATGCAGCGAACACGAACCATTAATCACCGATAGTAAAGATAAATATTCATAACGGTCCTATCTATAGGGATTAGCTATAAGCATATTACGTCGATGAATACGTAACCAACCGGACCGACGCAATTGAATCAAACATTAACGAGAATGCAGCCATAGCCGACATAATATTCCTAAAGACAGTTTAGGGCAATTTTTCAACATGAATACGACATGAGGTCGACCTCGTACGGCGATACC
>NW_023998414.1:14642596-14645096 GCF_014805625.2 Glossina fuscipes | reverse complement strand
CGGCCCTATGACGAAGATCGCACACCGGTCGTAATTAAAGTATGGTCTACCGAACGAAAAACTGAATCCGAGAATGCCGTCTGAATAGTTGCACTTCTGAACTAATATTATGCCAAAGCTTTCGTCGTCCCTGCAGTCCGGTTCCGAACTTTGATCGGAAGAACTGCTGCGTAAGATAACTTAGATATTATAAAGCACTTGCCTTTTATTTCTCTGCTCTTTCTTTCTTTTCCATGGGTTTTGTTTACCGTTGGTACGATTGATCCATAGAGCAATTCGTAAATTTGTGATGAATAATACAGGCTTATAATCGCGTATTTGAAAGTTGGCTTACGCCTTTTTTTCGGTTTGTCTTAGTTCACGTATATGATAGCATTCAGCATTGTTTGATGAATTTGGTTTTTTTCTTTTTTTGCTTCGCGTATACCTAATAGCTGTAAAATACATTACCTCATAGCTGTCAAGTTCGACGAAAACGAAACAGCTGGGTTTTGCATTATTGTAGATTGTACAGAGTTGCATTTTTAGTTTAAAAAAAACAGTTGTAGTAGAAAAACGGAAATGATGGCAAAAACCTTACATGCTGCAGAAACAACCGTTATCAACTTTCGTCGTGATTGCGAGCGAACGTTAACTAAAAGGAGTATTTGAAAGGTAGATTTTGAGTTTAATTTTGGCTGTTTCTTTTTTACACAAGCTCAGCAGCTGTTAAATACATAGTTCCATTTCTGCGAATCAAAAAGAAAGCGAATATCAGCTGCCATCTTTGTCACGAAAGAAACCTAAACTTCAGGAGCGATTTCCTCTGTTTCTGGTTTGCACTGCATGAAACAAAAACAACGCTAATTAATGAATAAGAAAACTCAGATATATTTAAATTCAGCCGTAGTTAAATTAATCTTTATGTTAACTGAAACTACCGAAGTTTGGCAATGACCTATTTCTAGGAAAAGGGATGAATTTGAACCCCCTTGTTTTGCCGCAATTGCCGCAATCACAAAAATTAAAATAGATAGATTGAATTACGAAGTTAACGTTAAAAAACCATTGTGATCTGCTCACCTCCGCGTCCATAGCGATTAGAAGCTGAGGCAACCTCGGAAAAAAAAATCGTCAATTTTTTCATATTTTCGTCAATAACTTGTGATCCCGCGTAGATATTACCAATTGCACCAGGCCAATGCCAATCGCACATTCAGAGCAACAATGCTCCCAGACGGTTTAGTAATACGTGCACAATTATCAAAAAAATTGTAAATCCAATTTTTTTCTAATTTATAGCAATAATTGGGTGTAGAACATGCTAATGTGGGTTAGAGTATATTGGAAATACATTGGAAATAAATTTTATCGTTAGTGCTCAACTTGTTAGTAACCCGATCGCAGCCATTTTTGGAGTAAACGTGAAGGTGATCTTACCGAAAATTTGTACCACAGATTTGTCGATGGTTTTCTGAGGGTGTTTCAGTTTCTTCTATATTGTGGGTGAGCATATAAATCCATCTTAACCATCTTTCAATCTTAGATTCTGAATCGATCCAAAAATATTTGCGCTCATTTCATTTTTGCGATCGTAGTAACAAATAAAAACACTATAGTGGGACACGGCCTACGATTAAATACACCATATCATTTCGGTCTATGCAGTTCACATAACGATTTCTCAAAATAAGGCTTTGTATGCGGAGTGATCGCAGAAGTGGTCCGAACCCCAACTATTCTTAATTCGAAATTTAACCAAAAAATATTTTAAAAAATGCGACTCTGAAATTGCGCACAAAAAACAACACAGGCTGAGGGACAGACCGACAGGCTTAGGTGTATTCAGAAACCGATGCTGAATCGATCGGTGTAACAGAAGTTCAAGTTTTCCTGGATGTTCCATACATGTTCCGCAAACTGAACATGCTCTAGTTTCACACGTGGCGTAGGGTATAAACATTGCATTCTTTCTATACAGCCAGGGCTTAAACTGTAGTTTGATAATTATGGGGGACTATGGTTTCAACTCGGATCGACTGGATACAAATCTCGCGACGTATATTAAGAGGTTTTAGTTATAAATAATGAAATTAGTTCAGCACTGTATAATAGCCGATTAGCACAACCAATTTTATTTGCAATCGATCGACGAGGTCTTCTCTGTGTTTATGATACAAAAAAAAAAAAAAAAAACCGGTGAATATAACTTCTTCCACTTTCTTAACTCAATAAATGCGAAATTTAATGGAGAACTTGGCTTTGTGCAGCATTTATCATTATACAGTAAGACAAAGAAGAACGCAGACGAGCAGGCAACTAGCGGCAGACTTTAAATGAGGAAAATAAAAGAGCTGTGAAATAAAAATTTTATACGATTAGATGTGAAACTATGCCAGGAATGTGCAATTAATGTGTGTACGTGTGTGTGTGCCTTTTATTTTATCCATATATATGGATGCTTGTTTGCGTGCGTGTGTGTGTGTGTGTGTGTGTGTGTGTGTGTGTGTGTGTGTGTGTG
>NW_023998414.1:14629546-14642586 GCF_014805625.2 Glossina fuscipes | reverse complement strand
TGTGTGTGTGTGTGTGTGTGTGTGTGTGTGTGTGTGTGTGTGTGTGTATGTGTGTGCCTTTGTTTTAGTTTTTATGTTTACATACGTATGTATGTATGTATGTTTGTATGTATGTGTGTATGTATGTAAATAAAAGCTCATCTAAAAATTCTGTCTTCAATTCTATTAACAGAGAATGGAAAACGGATATTTTACATAAATACTAAAGACACTAGGCTCTACTCTGCTCTGCTCTACTCTATTCTACGAAGATATATAAAATGTATTATACACGCATACTCGCGTACATTACGAATTGCATAATTTATGCAAATGACTACAATTTCTGCACAAAGTTAACTTAAATTTCCTTTGAATAAAGAATATTCAAGAACGTATACGCGTATATATTGGTATGTGCACGACGGTTTAATCTGAGGAGTGGTTATTATGTAAATTTACTTCTTATATTAATTTCTTTAATACATATTTAAACCAAGTAAGAAATTATTAGGTACCCGAAAAGCTTGTTACGATTTTTATAAAATTCAAAATATTTTTATATAAATATCGTATTTACTCATTAAAGTATATATATATATACAAAGTGCTTTCGAAAGTAAAAAGAAGAACATTTTTAAAATGGTGCATTCGACTTACGGCACCTCTTCGTGGCTACGTGAGTCTGACTAAAACTTTATTTTATAATTGGCACCTCCAAGTCAAGCGTACACAAATGCTCTACCCTTTTTTTCTCCCACTATACTCAATACCTTGCCCACAGATATATGGGAGATATCCCGGGTAACTGAGCAAAATGGAAAATTTAAAAAGAATGCAATTTTTTTAACTCTTTAAAACTCGAAGAAATTGTGAGCGTCCGCTCCTTAATTTTTCCTACGATCCTGGCACTCGTCGCCATTAAAAATCATCTAAAACGAGGCAAGGTAATAGCACTTTCTATATTTCTTTCGAAGTAGCGAAGAAAATTGAAGTATACTTTTTGTCCGCTTCCTAAAATTACTAAAGTTTCTAGAAGTCGAATTATTAAAGCATTTAATGATATAATCATTAAAGCCGAAAAACATATATCTTAGGGTGTAGCTTGGAGAGGCGCATATGAATGGTTACTGCCATGATACACGGTGGAACACGGAGTAATTTAAAGCTTTAACTATGGCCTCTCAAGGACCAGACCAATTTCCGCCATTTATGGGCCCCACTATCTCTTAAGAAAAACATTGTAATGTGCATGGACTGTGTTCCGTCCTCTGAAGGAAACTCGCGAATATCTCAAATATTTGATGCCACCACAAAACTGTTCGAAGGGCCGCTCCAAGACATCTGGACAGAGCCAATTCTCCGTGAACTCCTTATATCCTTACCGTACCTTTCAATTATCTTATAAAGGCTTAGAATATAATCATACGTTACGTTTGGATATTCTATACAATTGTAGATCAACTTCATTCTATCTATCACTACGCAGGTGTTGACGGATTGAGGAGAAAATATCGACAAAGCCCAATGTTTACCCTATTCTAAGCCCAACTATTGCTTCATAAACTCATAGCGCCATAGCACCTCAATAGTAGTTCAACTGTTGAGCATCTCGGCCTTCTTGAAAAAGAAGAACATCTAACGATATATTGCTCTGATGCTCTATGAGGAAAGCAGTCATTGAGTAACCGGCAGAAGATACAGCTTACAGTCCGCAAATGCGCAACATTTTTTTAACTTACAGCGACAATATTTTATTAGATCCTCTTGTGCCCCCTTTTTCCAAAATGATTGATATATTCTGAGCACAAGTGGCATAGAACATATGCTCGAAGGCAGTCAGCCTGCTTGCCTACAATTATTAATCGTAATAGATCGGTTTTAAAAGTACATTTTTTTATTCAATTCTGTTTTTCAGGTCGCAACGAACTTATCGCCCGTTATATAAAATTACGTACCGGCAAAACGAGAACTCGCAAACAAGTCAGTTCTCACATACAGGTCTTGGCTCGGAGAAAATTACGTGAAATTCAAGCAAAACTAAAAGTCGTAAGTTTTCAAAATATGCACCCTACCAGTATACATATATTTTGGATTTTGTTCTATTGTGTGATTATTTTACTTAATATAACATCTATGTAAGAAAAAGAAAAAAACAAAAAAAACAACACAAAAAATAGTAATAATAATAATAATGAATAATTTCATGCTTTAATCATTAACATCATAAAAGTCATTTTTCCGTTTGTTTATTTATTTAATTTCAAGTAAAATTTTTTTTTCTCTTCTTTTTATTTTTATTTTTTGTTATAAAGAGAAAAAGCAAGTTGTATATTAGAGCAATTAATTATTAAAAGAATTCTTGTATTTTTTTTTTTGGAAGGCCGGGAATTCATTTAAAACGAAGAGGTTTATATGTATATATGAACGTCAGTACAATTGTTAGTTTTTTCTTTTAATTTTAGTTTTACAAAAGACTTTAGAAAATTGCAACTTATATAAAGTTCCGCATCCTTTTTTTCGTAAATAGAAAAAAAATTACAGAGAAAAAGCAAAAAAAATTGCAGAAGAAGAAGAAGAAAAAAAAACACTTAAGTTACTTTCTTTGACATTTTACCAACATAAAGTAAAAATATTAGAAAGCATTGTGTGTATGGATGTGCGTGTGAATGTATGAGCACATAGCTGTGCTATACAGTATGTTATAAAGAGAGAGGAAGAACAAGAAAAGCTGCAATCATATTGAAACGAAGCTTGGATACCCGTCATCTTAAATTTGCCATAATTGTGGGAACATCTGTCTAAAGTTGTTTTTATTTATTTATTTTTTTTTTTTTTTTTTTTTTTTTTTTGCAATTGTTAATTAATATTCATTGTCCTAAAACAAACTTGAAATCCGCATTCATTATAAATTGCAAACATTAACAATGCCGTGAAAGCGGTCAATTTTTAAGCGGCCGATGTCTTTGACAATATATTAGTCAGATATGCATAAGTTCCCATAACTGATTGACATACCAACCAAGGAATGAATGGATGGATTCAGGCGACGGCATTATTCAATATAATCTTTAGCAAGTTTGCAGTCTTTTTCTAACGTATATCAAAAAAAAAAAAATCAAAGATTTGTGAACTGATCTAACTGACGCTAAGCAAGTATGTGGTATATGTACAAATCTTATACAAACAACGTAACAGGATTAGCATACTTTTAGCTTTTAGGTGACCGAAATGCGAGATTATACAAAAAATGTGAAAAAAAAAGAAAAAAAATAAATAAAAAGAAACTAAACTAAAGCAAAGATCTTGTGAACTTTTATACAATACGTTTCATTTTAAACAGGATTCTTTGCCCTTAAACTGGTACACTGACGTACACATACCTTTGTATGGATCCACTTTATAAAAAAACGGGTGAGCTTAGAGCAACGCCAAAGTGAAAGAGAAAATAAAAATTAAAAGAAAAAACTAAACAAAATAAAACATAAGAATACCTGTATAAAAAACGCAATCTCTGCCTACCTGCCGGTTAGAACCGAAACACTTGGTTACTATCATGCAACATACAGCAACAAGCAATAATCAAAGGAATACTACATGATTTCCAGATTATGCCAAACTTTAAACGGTACATGTCAAGATTTCATGACATTCTGACGATGAGCTATAAAGCTAGAGTTGTTTCGTATGTCCAAAGCCATCGAAAAATTTGAATTTCATTTGGCTAATCAAACGTTACTTCTTGACGTTCACAATCAATCTTACTATTTACTATTTTACATAAGTAAATTTCCATGAAAAAGCGGCGTTCGAAGTGAGCGCCGCGTTTGCTTGCTTTTCGAAAAGATGTGTTGACGATTTGGAGCGGTGTTGGGCGGTGTTTAGGCGAAATAGAATAGATTTTTTTATGCGATACGCAACGACAAATAAAACATGGATTTACTACCACACTCCAGAGTCCAATTAGCAGCATTCTGCCGAATGGACGGCAGTGCCACTAAAACAACTGTAACAGGTAAACTAATGGTGGAAATGTCATGACCTTTTGATATGTACGGTTTGAAGGTGAATGCTATTCAGAAATCGCAAAAGTCTGTCAAGAGTGTTGACATCTACGAATCCGCACTCTTCTTGAGTTGACATTTGGAAACGTTCTAAGACAGAAATTTCATTGCTAGTATTCGCAGCAGTCATTTCAATCAAACAATTGGGTGACTAGTAAAAAAATTATATATACATTTGTACAAGTGGAATTTGCCATCTGCTGCAGCTTTCATCATTCCTGACCATCACGGTGCCTATATATATATATATATATATACACTTTGGCCTATCTGATGGACCTTAGAAATGGAAAATTTGATAATTTTGAATTTTTCTTTACTTATAATTAAACCGGCAATTCTTCTTCTTCTTCTTCTCTTCGAAGATCTGTAGTCGCTGAAAACAGACATCACTCTTAGTTAAATCCCATTAAACACTACGTTTATATCCCAAATTTTAACTTAACTTGGATTGCATGTCGAACCATTTATTCAACTCTTAAAAACCATTTATTCAACTTCTTATTAATATCGTTGAGCAAAATAAGTTTTCCTAATTTTACAAATTTGTATACATATTTCTCCGGGCACGTTCGTGTCGCTTGCTGTTGCTTGCAGCTTGTATACATATATTATAAGCTTGTCCCTGATTGTTAATAATTTTATCTGTTGAAATTCCCGCGAATTTTTTGCTTTTGTCAAACGCAAGTTGCTTAAGGCGTATTTATCAGGTGCTCGTATTAATCTTGAAAAAAAAAAAAGAAACAATTATTGAGAAATATTGGTACGATCTACAATAATATATATAAAAATACTTTCCACACACATACACACACTGACGCTTACTTGCCACTTTTTCCCACCTTTCTGGCACTACGGCGACACCGCGTCGAAGGAACGATATTGCTTTGGCAGCGACTTCTTCAACTTTGCGAAACCGTCAAGGTGCATCGATGTGAACAAGTGGTAATCATAAGAGGCCATGTCTGGTGAGTACGCCGGGTGTGATAGAACATCCCATTCAAGCTGCGATCCTAGACAACTCCTTCAACGTATAGCCGAGCGTTGTCATACAAGAGAATGAATGGCGTTTCTTGGCCGCTATTGCTGTTCGTTTTTGCAACAACACATTGTTCAATTGACGTCGGTAAAGGTCTGCAGTAACAGTCTCATTCGGCTTTAGCAGCTCATAATATAGTACACTTTGCTGATCCTAACATATGCGTAGTAGAACTTTATAACCGTGAAAAGGTCCGCTTGGGTGTCAATGTGGATGGCTCTCCTGGCCTCTCCCACAGCTTTTTGCGCTTGGGACTTGGGGCGCAGTAGAAACCATTCGAAATGGCAGCCATTTGTCCGCCTTTTGGGTCGTTCCCATCGCATGTCAAAGTCTAGAAACTGTTAATTCATCAACTGCTAAGCTCTTTGAAAGTTCTTGGAGAATTTGAGTTTGCAATTCATTGCCCTCGAATTTTTTTGTCCTCTCGGGCCGTTCTTTGTCATTTGGATATGATGGACCAGCACCGCGATAAGGTTCTCGCTGTAAGCTATTTGATGGACGAACAATAACAGTTCCATGATTAGCGTCTGTAAACACTGAATATCTCAATAATACTAAGTTGGAAACTGTTATTGTAGGTAGAGATAGGTCACAATCGGCGAATTTAATCGTTACGTACACTGGTAGTTTCCATTTCTCGATCATTTTTGTTTGTAGAAGTCGCTTCTGATTCCATCTGAGCTTTTCTATCTGTCTTGTAACTTTGTGTTCAACCTAAAGGGAGCAATTTTTGCGATATTTTGATGAAAGTTGGTACACCTACGTGTTCTGGGTCCAGGGACGAATGCTTTTAAAAATGATACGAATCGGAGCACGTTTTCCGCCACTTCCCCCATAACGTATTTACTTAAAAAATCGTTGCATGAATAAAAGTATTATGCAAATTAGTGTAAGATATTTAAGGGTGGCGAGTGGTGTAACTGTATTGCTAGGATATAGTTCACACTGTTTTTAGCCCAACACTGTCTTCACCATTTGAGTCTTTATCAGATCCGATTTTGACGTATTTAAGTTGAAATGATAGCCGTACGAACGGCTTATTTTGAGAAAAAGAAAAAGATTTAATGTACTTTACTACCATTTTTGACAGAACGCGTTCATATGACTGCAAAATGAGAAATTCGATTAAATCGATGATTGATTTTAGTTAGTTTCAAAGACGCAGCTTTTGTTGCTTGAGAGTTTCGATAAGACGTATCTTAAGCAAGATTATTAGCGAATGAAATTTTGGGAAAATATGACGTCTGTTTTTATAAGAGTCGAATCTAGGACAGCGGAAGATGCGGACAGAAGGGTCCGGCATTTTGCGTCCTAAACACATGTACGGCCACTAATTAACCGATTAAGAGCCTTCATATGTTATAACCCGATGAAAGACTGTTTTTTGCTTCGTACATACGGAAAATATTCAAGGTTGAAATTTTCATTTAGATTCCTCGCGTATAATTCGTAAAAGTTAATTAAGGGGCTGCCACTAGACCTCCGTTGGCAAAAGTTAATTTTACTAACTCATCGACTAATTAATTGATTTGTATGGCACAATGTACAGAGACGCAAGCAATGTGAAGATCAATGATATGTGAATTAGATAATGCTCTTAACGTAAAATCGTCTATATATGGAATATAGTAAGGGAAGGAAGGAAACAAGGAGACGCGTTAAAAGATAAAACACTAAGCCAGAATATTAGGAGCGGGGAAAAGTATTTTCGGACTGTTTTCTCGAAAAATTAACTAAAGCAAGCGTAGTATTTATGGTATGTGGTATGCAACACGATCAAACTGTTTCTCAGATCAATCATTACAAGGGGGTTTTTACCGCATATATCTGAATGTTACAAATGCAATATCAATGTTAGCTTCTTCTCTGGGATTGCAAAAAAAAAAAAAAAAAAAAAAAGGAAAAAAAAAAAAAAAAAATGGCGAACTTTTTTTTTTTTTTTATATAGCAAAGAGTATGAAAAGCGTTTTTTACTTTTTTTTTTTTTCAAAGTAGATACATGTGTTCATACGTACGTACATGCACACCTAACTATGTAAATTCATACATATGTGTATAACTTTTACGTGTTTTGTATTGTATACCTTTGACAGGATTTTTACATAAAATTTCACATAAGTGTATATTTTACATATTCACGCATATAAAGCACTGCTAGAGGCATTGGGTCGGCATAGTCACTAAAAAAAAAAAAAAGGAAAAATTCATAAATCATGACATAAAATAAACACAAAAAGAAATACTTTTAATAGGTAAACTTTGCAAACTACACCAACCCCCCACCCACTTCTTTTACTGGAGACATTCTTTATAAACATTTTACAAACCCTTTAGTCGTCAGAATGTACAGCTAAAGTCAGTGCGAACTTTAAATACCGTGTTCTGCTAACCTCCTCTAAATCAATACGTGTTTAATGGCATGACATTGATTTTGACCGTTACGCGCACACAATCCATACACAGATACACATATGTAAACTGTTAGTTATGTTCCTTCGAAACGATCTGAGTCTTGTGAAAACCAAAATTTTGTGAATTCTTGCGTTTCCCTTTTTTTTTGTTTTCTATTTTCCATTTTATTTGCAAGTTTAGAAAAACTCGAGACAGACATCATCAACATCGTAAGCGCACTTATGGATACAAATACATATGTAGAACAGTGCAATCATATCAAAACGAAAAAGGAAATATTTTGTATTAGTATGTGGGTCATCATCTTCTTATTCTATTGTCGCTCGCAGAGACCTCTGATAGCATCCTTGTGATGAAGAGCAAACAGAAAACACATTCTACGAGAAAGACAAGAAGTTTTGCTATTATTTTTGAAGACAAGAAACAAAGGAATCTCAATACAATTGCATTTTTTAGTATCCTTGAACTGGAATGCAGCGCAAAAAAAAAAAAAAAAAAATGTTTATTAAACACACCAGAGAAACAAGAAGAGATTCCTTCTTCCACGTGAGTGGACGAACGTTTGTATATTTATACATAAAGTAGATCTGTACAAATGTGTGTGTGTGTGTGAGTGTGGGTGTGGGTGTGTGCATGTATAGACAGGTATCAGTTATTTGATATTTCAATTAAAGCATTTGTTTTAATATAAAAACCAAAAGAATGTTTTGTAAATAAATTTGTGATATATTTGTTGTAATCTGTCAAGATAATGCCGTATGTGTGTACGTATGCATTTGTACATAAGAAATGAACATGTTCACCTCATTTTAATGCTAAAACATAAAAGCAAAGCGATCGTTTTCTCCTTTTAAAGTGAAATGGAGCAAAACTGTATAGAGCTGCGTTTACCTCATTATCCAACAACTTGAATCTCACACATCCCTACTTTAACACTTGGTAACACTTCACTTCAAACATCATCATTATTATCATCATCGCCAGCCACTCTTCATCATATTTACCCTCTAGCAGCCAGAAACAAGAAACCACTTAACAGACACTACATGGTGCACACGCATCTATTGTTTTACATCTTGATCTTCTTACAGGAACCTAATGGGATCATAGGTGGTGCAGGGCCAAATAATGCTGCAGCTTTGCATTTACTCAGCGAGAAGGAGAAAGCTTTACAAGCAATGGCTGGCATGACCAGTTCACAGATAGTTTCGGCACAAGCGGTAAAAAATCTTGCTTTGGCTGCATCTGCTTTAACGGGTCTACATCATCACCCTGTGCACCCACACTCACACCACCACCACCATCACCATCACCACCACCATGCACCACCACCACCACCGCCACCACCGCCACCACCACCACCACCACCACCACCACCACTACCACCACTACCACCACCACCACCACCACCTCCACACCACCACCACCACCACCACCACCATGCTTACCATTCACATCACAATCACACAACGAACACGACCGCCGCCAACTCAACCAATACTTTGAAATCCGACCTAAGTTTGACGTCTGCACAAAGTTTACAACAGCAAAGTATAGTAACGAACACATCGCGCTATACAACAACAGCTACTACCCTAAATTCTACGTCTACGTACTTGCAACAGCATCAACAACAATTGGCCGTTTCAGCATCTGCCTCAAGTTCGGCAACGGTGGGGTCGTCTCTACCTTTATACACGGCCGTAAGATTGTCTTGTAGTCTATATATCTTTTTTTTATTGTATGTGTGCGTGCGTGCCTGTATTGCTCTTTTATCTAACATAGGCATATTACATCGTTATTGTAATCGTGTTAACGCGATTGTTTCAACTAATTTATATGCTTCGTATTGATGTTATTATATTGAAATGAAATCTTAAATGAAATTTCAAGCTTGCCCCTCCGCAAGCAGTCAGCGTAGGAAAACGCAAAAAATAAAACAAAACAAACAAAAGCGAAAACGAAAACGAAAGCGATGTAGTTCACGTTCAAATCAATTTGTCCACAACAATATATTTTTTATAAATCTCATAAAGAAAATCTCAAAAAGAATTTTTTAGTAAACAATAGACTTGGATCGCTAGTCGTCTCTACTGCAGAGTTTGACATCTTTTACGGTGTATATGCCTTCAAGGGCAATTTTTTTTTTTAATTTGATTTAGTTGAAAATTCCCTTGGACCAAAAATTGAAGTTAACCCTTGACGGTCTTAAAATTAATGCGCAGATCTCCTTCCATCGACATTGTAAATAAATTCCCTCTAGTCTTCCCTCTAGTTCATTGTTTGTGATGCCATACGTTAACCGATCAAGCAATAGTGCCGGATGACTTATGATGAAATTGAATGATGAAATTATTAGCATATATTCGATAACCCGCGAACATTTGGCGATGGGGGAAACATATCGTGTACGCTTACAAAAGAGTCCGCACGTTTTTATAGCGAGAAGTTTTTCATTATTTGTGTGTTATCGATAACAATCGTTAATTCATTTCATGCAATTTACAAGAAAGCAAAAATCGCTGCTGTGGAACCGTTACATCCTAACAGAAAAGTAAAAGTTTGCTCGCTAGTAAGAACATAATTATTTACCAAAAATTGTGAGAGATATTGCAAAAATCAAGTCTCTTAAAGACTTTTAAATGCGACCGTCGACCCATCGGCGCCAAAAGTCAACGTTGAAAGTGGGCGGTCCAAATGTTTATTTATAAAAAAATTTGATTTTTTTTGTTCTTCAATATACATCGAGCACAGCTTTGATACATAGAATGACTTCAAAGATTTGTTTCAAAGAAGCTTTTAGAAAATATAAAAAAAAAAAAGAAGTAAAGAAACTATAGTGTATACGGCCCACCATTAAATGTTCTATGTCATGCTACAGCTATTAATATAATGACTTTTTAAAATAAGGCATTCTACGGACAGTGGTCGAAAAAGTGGTCCAATCCGAGTCATTTTCAAAAGTGTTCGACCCTGGACTAAAACACTTTGTCAAAATATTTTAAATATTGCGACCTTTAACTTGAAAGTAGAAAATAGGAGAGAAAGACGGATGGACCGACAAACTTAGATCGATGAAGAAAGTGATTTTGCATACATCCGCACAAACTTAATATACCTTTGGGCCGCTCGTACTAGTACAGAGTATAAAACTTAAATTTTTAAGTTTAAAACACAAACCCAGAAATGTTTTCCATAAAACTTTTTAAAATCGTTACGGATGCTTGTAAAGAAATTGAAAACGTTTTTTGAATTTTTTTATTTTGAAAAAAAACTTTTAAGATTTTCTCGGGGCCTGAAACTAATACATCGCTCGCAACTACTAGTACCCAAACTTCTTTTTTTGTGCTTTTGTTTTTTTTTTTTTTTTTTTTTTTTTTCTGAGTAACTACCAGGCTAAACGAAAGTTGGCTCGTATCGAAGACATTGAAATTATTTAAATAAAATACTAAACTCGTTATATTGGTTTTTATCATTTTAACGCAAAATAAAAACAATAAAAACTTGCTTTTTCTCACAAACACAATGGCTGTAAAATCACTTTTTAATTTTTTTCATTAAGCACTTACACTGGAATTGAATTTATTAATTTATTTACATTTATTTATTTTATTATATCTACAGCAATTTTGGCAACCGGGTCTACAGCCGAGCAGTTCGCAAGAGTAAGTGATTGTAGAGAATATTTAAAGGACCCAATTAACACTATCTGATTGCATTGACCCTCAAAGTTTATATGATTACAGTATCAAACCGTTCGCCCAACAAGCCTACCCTGCCGGTAAACCATCCACAGCTGTATCTGGCGATATTGAAGCGGGTCTTCCACCAGCGCAGCTACCATGGGAAGGACGAGCGATAGCTACCCATAAATTTAGATTATTAGAGTTTTCAGCGTTCATGGAGATCCGCCGTGAAGACATTGTAAGTTTAGTGTCCATTTATCCTTGCTCATGTATATGTGCGTTTGCGCGCGCGTGTATGTGTGTGTGTATGTTTGTGATTTATAAAATTCTTTTATCAACAGTACCACCGGCATTTATTTGTACAATTGGGCGGCAAACCTTCATTTTCGGATCCGTTACTTGAGGTGGGCATTTCAATTTTATTATACGTAATTTTGTTGTAATTTTCTTCACTTATCTAGACTGTTGATATACGACAAATTTTCGATAAATTTCCTGAAAAATCGGGCGGTTTAAAAGATCTCTATGAGAAAGGTCCACAAAATGCTTTCTATTTGGTTAAGTGCTGGGCTGATTTAAATACCGAAATAAGTGGTAGTGATACCGGCGACTTTTATGGTGTAACCAGCCAGTAAGTCGTAAAGCAATTTTTTTAACCGTGATCCTTCATTTAAAATATTTAAACATTTTTCCATACCTTAGATATGAAAGCAATGAAAATGTTGTTTTAGTATGTTCAACCAAGGTCTGCTCATTCGGTTCACAAGTGGTGGAGAAAGTGGAAACAGAATTTTCACGCTTAGAAAATGGTCGTTTCGTTTATCGTATCGATCGTTCACCCATGTGTGAATATATGATCAATTTTATACAAAAGCTAAAGAATCTACCTGAACGTTATATGATGAACAGTGTTTTGGAGAACTTTACAATATTACAAGTAAGATGAACTTTTCTAATTTATGACGATAAAAAAAAATGTTATTAATATTTCTTTTTATTTCCTTTTTTTATCTTGTTTTTTTTTTTTTTTTTTTTTTTTTTTATTTTACTTGTTTCTCTGCAGGTTATTCAAGCCCGCGAAACACAAGAAACACTCCTCTGCATAGCGTACGTATTTGAGGTGGCTGCACAAAATAGCGGCGCCACTCATCATATTTATCGCTTAATAAAAGAATAGCATGAACTCCCCATGAGCAGCACATTAACAACACTTAATGAATTCAGTAATACCAATAACAGCAGTAGTAGCGTCAGCAACAATAACATTAACAATACAGCTGGTGGTGCTAGCACCTCAGCTAGCAATGATAATAGTGCACGGTTAGCGAATGTGGCAATGGAAGAGACCAGTGATGGTGGTGGTGTTGTTGGTGGTGGTGTCATAATGGAAAAAAAAGGCACTAACAGCAGCAGCACTCATAGCACTAATAGATATTTAAGTAGTTCAATGCATAGAAATTGTGAGAGCAACAATGCAACTTCAGCAACGACAACAACGACGACAATAATCAAACAATCACCCACATCACCAGTGCCACTAGATGCCACAAATCTTGTGAAACAATCACAACAGCAACAACACCAACACCGGACACAGCTACAAACAAATGAGAGCTTATATGGCAATCATAGCACAGTAGCAAACAATATCTCAAATAACATAGATGTGACAATGAATCCGCAGCAGCAACAGCAACAGCAACAACAACAACACCAAACCGTCAATTTAAAGCTTAATACACACAGCAGTGGTCACATTTTGAATACCGGTCATTCAGGAACTTGCAGCCAATCTCTGTTATCGGCATATCCACGACACAAACAGGAGCTACCTTTGCCGCTAACAACTTCAATGGCTGC
>NW_023998414.1:14622891-14629536 GCF_014805625.2 Glossina fuscipes | reverse complement strand
TGGCTGCCTGTCAACTTTCTAACAACAATAATAATAATAATAATAATAATAATAATAACAACGGCAACGCCGTCGGTGATTTACCCTCTCTGAATGCGGAAGCACGTCCACCGCCGCCATCATATCACACGGCCACAACGGCAGGAAAAATTTATCATCCGAATACAAATACATGTCATATAAGCCAAGAAGTCAACACGTTAACGGCAGGTACAGTAAATGAGGGATTGCCAGCACCACGTTTAAGTGCTTATGAGCAATTTCTAAAATTGTCAGCGCAAGAGTATACAGTAGCTGCTGATAATGCGGCCCTTAATTTAAGTTCAGCGGCGGCAGCGGCCGCCGCCATGGCCGCAGCAGCTGCGGTAAATGTCACAGGCGAAGCGAGTAACTCTGCAATGGTTGGCGGGAGTAATGTTATTTCACATAGTAACATAATAGGCGGTAATACAGTTTTGATCAATAACGGTGACAGAGACTTGTCGTCTAATATCGCGGGTAATGTTTGTGAACGTAATTAAAAAGATGGGGAAATTTTCGTGATTTCGACTTGAGGAAAAATATCGTTTAAAAGTTATATCAGGAAAAGTCTACTTTTCAATACACGTTTTAAAATAATTTCGTTAAAAACAAATTTTAAAAATTTTATTGTTCTTAAAATGCCTCTGCTATGGGTATTCAGATCGAAGGACTATATATGTGTCCACTTAAATTGATTTGCAGGGAGGAAAACTGTTAGGTTTAGTAGAGAACTAAAACAATTTTCAAACATGTGCCACTACAAGTGAGTATATTGAAAAGTTTTTTTGAGGTTTAAAAAGTTTCGTTTATCAAAAATTTGGCATTTCCAAGCAAAGATCAGAAGGAAGAAGAAAATGATTTAAAAAAAGTTTTCAAAATAGAATATATTTGAACATCATAGGCGGAATGGCATTCATTGAAGGCTTGAGAGAGAGAGAGAGAAGATTTCTAAAATATTTTCGTAATAAAAGCTTCTAGGACAGATAATTTTCATAAAAGGAATTTCATATGAAAACATGTTTCATATGCTTATTAATATTGATAAAGATTTTAGAAAATTTTTCCCTACTAATGAATTGGTTGGTGTGTTCCGAAATCTGCTCACAAAAATAGCCAAAAATTTAAAAAATAAGTTTTAGAAATTTCTTATAGAAATTTTCAAGCTATTTTTCTATCTGTACTTTGATGAGAGTGCAATTAAAAATGAGTTAATTATATTTCATATTCAAAGAGATTAATTTAAAAACTTTTGAAAAGTTTTGAAAAATTTTATGCAATTTTATAAAGCTTTACGAAAAAGTAGCATGCGCAACATCTCAGAATTATTTATTATTATTTTCAGCAAATCTTTTGAAGATTTGAAAAGCGTTTCGCTAAAAAAACAAAAAAAAAAAAACAAAAAAAAAATGCAATATAATATCCAACTCCGCCCATCCGAAAGTGTAAATATTCTTGACAAACGTAAAATTTCGCTTCAATTCAATTAAAATCGTGATCGTCCGTTCGCCTGTTCGGCCGCTCATGTACAAAAATTAAATGAAAACCTGAAACTTAATAAATACGTTCCTTATTTAATCCATTAAGCAAAAATCTTTAGTGACTTGAACGGTGTAAGGTATTTTCATCTAAAATCCGCGGCATACCATATATATCGATCTTCGAACTATTTATTAAAGCCAGTTGTTATAAGTTGAAAGGGATAGCAAAAGCAACTTGAGCATGAGCAACTTAAACGATTCATGTAAAACGAAAATGGTATTACTTTGCCAAGCATGTGGTCCCGGCACTCAATAATTAATTAAGTCGTATCATCATTTCGATCTCTTTAGAGACTTTTTTAAATAATAATAATAATAATAATAATAATAATAATAATTAGCCTGTACATGGATATATGTACATAGTAAATGTGCTCAAACGAACGGGCGAGGATTCCTTTCGATATGGGTACCCTGATTATTCTAAATTTTGATGTACATTTCTTTGAAAATTTGCAAAACAAAAATATTTAAGTTAAGCTTTAATTAACTTCGTTTATTTACTCGTGAATAAATATCGGCAAAGTAGACGAAATTTAAAATGCTTTATTCAATGTTCAACGACTATTCAAACGAATTGCGAAAGAAAATAATTTATATTTAACATTTTGACAAATAACAACAACAACAAGAAAATGAAAACAATTGTATTTACATCCCGATTTCCATTTTTGTTTCTTCTCAACTCGTTGTCTCAACAAAGAAATAGGCACGAGATTTACATTTTTTTCCTTTCCCTTGCTTTGCTTTCCTGTCCTTTCCTGTTCATTCCTTTCAATAACGATTATAATAAGAAATCTATATATAAAATGTAAAAACAAAATGATCTCAAAAATATTTAAAACTAATTATATTAATAAATGATTTAAACTGTTCTTTTTTTTTTTAACAACAAAATACATAAATAATAAAAAAAACAATAACAATAATAATAATCGTATAACATAAAACATGAAGCGCATATTGAAGAGATCAACACAAAATTTCCCCGAACGGCATTGGTTATGGAATAAATATATACGGATTTTTGTTGCGTCCCGTTCGATATTTTTTTCTTTTGCTATATAAAACGACTACATTATATATATGACTATAACTAAATATTTTTTTTTTTTCTTGTAATTCACTAAATTGTATAAAACATAATTAATTTTTCAATTTCATTTCATTATCATAATTTGTATTTTTAACTTTTTTTCATAATTTGTGCATTAACTTAAATTAGTTATGAAATATGAAAAAATAAAACGAAAAAGAATATTATGTAAATGTATATGTATGTGTAATATTATAAAGTAATTACTTTTTTAAGTAAGATTTCAAATCGTTAAACCTTAGCATATATATATATATATATATATATATATATAGACATATATATATATATAAATATAAATATATATATAAAGTAAAACTATTAAGTATAAAAACAAATTGTGT
Organism: Glossina fuscipes; assembly: GCF_014805625.2. Classification (NCBI taxonomy): domain Eukaryota; kingdom Metazoa; phylum Arthropoda; class Insecta; order Diptera; family Glossinidae; genus Glossina; species Glossina fuscipes. The sequence goes on along the minus strand of NW_023998414.1, from coordinate 14,626,537 downwards.
TTTACAAGACACACGTGAGTTAAATATTTGTGTAATTATTGTAAAAAAAAAAAAAAAATTCATTTTATTATGAATTTGAACCATCCACCGTTTTATAAACAAAATTTACTTTATTTTTATTTTTTGCTATTAATTAACAAAATATATTCTTTATTATAATAAATTTTATTATAATTTCTTTTTTATACATTAAAATATTTTATTATGATTTTTTTTTTTATAATTTTAAGTATTTTTTTTAGTATTTTTTATATTTTATAATTGCGAAAAAAAAAAAATCAAATAAAACAAATTAAAAAATAAGTTGAAAATTTTTATTTCACAAAAATAAGTTTTAAGAGAAAGTATTTAAAAACATACACCTTAACAATCATTACAGCTTATATTACTGTAATTACATTTGAGATAAAGAAAAATAAAAGAAATAAATAAAAAACTATAAATGTATCATTATTTCTACAAACAACAAAAACAACCACAACTTTTTCAAAAAGTATCTAAACGAGAGTAACAATAATTTTACGTTTTAACAAGAAATAAATATCTTCACATATATATATATATAAATATATATATGTATATGTATAAATACCGACTAAGCATTATTAACACACAACATCAAGTATTTAAAGAAAAAAAAAATAAAAATAAAAATAAAAAAAGAAATATGGAAATAAAAGCAAAATTGAAATTGAAATTGAAAAAATCTTCAGCATAACGCAGGTAGAACAAGTGAGAAAAATAAAGAAATAAATAAATTTATATAAATATTTCAGAGTTATTCTCTTTGAATTAAAACTGTGTAAACTTACGTCGATAAGCGATTGTTTTCAAAATACTCATGCCCACCACAAAGTGCATATTGTATACACCACGAATAGTTGTAATGAATTGTAAAATTACAATCGGATTATGTTTCTCTAACTGGCGTGAGCAGGAGAAGTGATTTCGACTTGTCCGCCTGCTTGCCTAACTATCTGTCTGCCCTTTTCATATAAGCACAATCACGATCGCAATAGACGAACTATCCACAATTACAATATTATTTTATCGTTCTCCTCGCATTATGTTCGTAATTTAATAAAATCGTTCTTCTTAGTCCGGCATTTATTTATCATAAATCAAGCGGAAATTTATAGTTCTTAGTTTGTACGAAAAACAAAAAAAATATTTCCCAAAACCCAAAATTGAAACATACACGATGTATATACGATATGGAAGATCACAACCCATATACGCTTTGGTTGTAGGCTATGCGATTTTCAAAACGTCCGCTCGTTTACATTGTAGTTTGCGAAACTCTGAAATATTTTTCAATACCTTTCAAAACAGCAGATCAGCATAATTTACAAAGTATCACGAGATGAATCAAATTTGACGAATATTAAGAAAACACAAAACAAAATTAGTGCCTATGACAGACAAAAAAAAAAAAAAAAAAAGCAAAAAAGAGAATAATGTAATAGAAAAACAATAATATAGTTAAAGAGAAAAAATAATGCATAATTTTAAACAACAACTTGAAATTATGCATTAATAAAACATGTATTTATTAAAAAAAAAAAAAAAACAAGCAAAAATAAAAAATAATGAGGAAAATTTAAGATGTGGTATAAGGAAAGGTGTTCCAAAATGAATTGAGATTTTTTAATGTTTTTAATAAAAACTGTTATGGGCGACCAAGAAGAGATTCGTTCTGTCTTAAATGCCAATGCTAGACTTTGAATTTAAAAATGCTTAAATCAATCAATCAATTCATTTTGGATCTCCTTGTATATATACAAGAAGTAAGGAACTGTGAGATGGCAGCAACTTTCAATATACCCTAAAACAACAATGTAAGAATAACATTTTCATACATTTTTTGTGTTGATTTATTTACTTATTTTTACTTTTTTTTTTTTTTCTCTTCTAATTCAAAATATCCTGCTGTACTACCGATATTCTTGAAATGTTGGAATTTGTGTTTTCTCAATTTTACGGTATCACGGAGTACACACTGAAGCTAGAAACTTTGTTTCTAAAAGTGCGGATAAGCCGAATGAATAGCGAAATATTGCAGACGTACGCTTACTGTTTGAAGCCCTGACTTTTTTCAAAAATTAGTCTTTCCAAAACGGAAATCTTCATGCCAGGAAAAAATTCGTAGTAAATTCTTCGAATTCTATATAGGTTCCGTTTGGTCTAACGTGAAGTCCTTTCATGAATACAAACTGTTTTCTAAGAAAAAATTAATTGTATTTTTTTTTAATTTAATTTCTTCTCTTGTGTTATTTAACAGTAAACTTAATCCACTTCATATGATTTCACCCGAAGGGTTAAAAAAAAATTCAAAGTTTGTATTACACATGCCTTGCAAGGCGGAAGTGAATTAGACTCTGCTGTTATGAAAGTGTTAAGGGCGGGCTCTGTACGCGGCGATACAAGTAAAGGAACTGTGCTCACATATCCTTCTTTTTTTTTTTTTTGTTTGTTTGTTTACTCTCAGCTTGGCAGAGATCTGTCTGTATGTGATCATCAAGTTTTAATGTTTTTCCCCTAGCTGAGAAACAGAAAAGGAATAGAGGCTTAAAAATAGCAACAGCACATATCCTGGATTGTATGAGAGTAAAGCAAATATATTGTTTTCGATGCATTGTCTGTCTGTGTTCTAACAGCGCTTAAAGCTTTCGAAAAGTTGTTGGAAGATCTTAGGATTTCTAGCTGCTTGATCAGTAAATTAATACGTGTTCGACGAATTCTTCTTTTTGTTAGACGGTTAGGCTAGGTTTGCCATATTCACTTTCAACACAACTAAGTGCTAACACTTACTTAGACTTGTGGTAAAGGTATACTAATGGCTTCTGCAGCTATTGGAATAGCGCTGAAAAGAAAGTTCGAAGCGTAGCGAAGGTCGAGCTGTTAGCATACGAGGAACATTTACCAAAATGAAATTTGTCCTCGGAGCGAAGACTTATGATTATGCGCGATCCGCTAGCTTTAGTATAGTATTTTCGTAAGCGGTAGTCCATGCACTTCAACCATAAAGAGCTTAGTATGTTAACGAATAATTTTCAAGAGCATGTTTTCTGCTATGGATTTATTTGATGAAAGTCACCGAAAAGAAATTTTGTACATAGACCAAAATACAATCCCAATTTTGTACTGCTATTAGCAATAATTTTTATAAAAAAGTAATTAAATCGAAATTCAAGTCGTTATATAAGGTCTGCAAGAGAAACAACTAATTATCGATCGGTCGAAGAGAGTAAAATGCACGACATTAAGCTTTCGATTTTATTGCTTAAAAAGAAAAAGCCTTAATATCTTTGTTTTTCATTTGTTTAATAAAGAAAAAAAATGTTTTTTTATTCTCTTTATTCATCTCTTCTTTATGATAATTTTGTAAATTACTTAAACGCAAACATTTTCTTTTAAATCTTTAAAATAATTGATCTGTAATTTAAAATATTAATGATTAAGCTAAACTTATTTCTAAGACTATCATGGAAAAAAAGGAATAAAACAAAAAAATAAAATTAAATAAAAAGATTAAATAAACAAATAGTAATAAATAAAAAAAAAAAAATAAAAAAAAAATGAATTTAAAAGAGAAAAAATTAATAAAAATTTTCAAGTTTCTACTGTTTTTTCTAAACAATTTTTT
>NW_023998414.1:14606245-14622791 GCF_014805625.2 Glossina fuscipes | reverse complement strand
ATTTAAAAATTTCATTATCACATTATTATTATTATTATTATTATTATTTTTTCTCTCTCTCTTTACTTACGCGTCTGTAAAAAACCAAGAAGCAAATCAAGGAAACATTGATTGTTATCCAAACCACCAATCAAACTAAGCAATTTTTGTTTTTTTAGTTAAATTTAAAATTTTTCTTTTCGGCATTTTTTTTTTTTTTTTGTTTATGTTTTATTATTTCTTTTAGTTATTAATTTAAAATTAAAACAAAAGTAATAAAAAAATGTGTCATTTTATGATTTTTTGTAAGAATTTTAAATAAAAATTAATTTTACATAAAAAAAAAAACATTTCAACAAAATCTCATTTCGAATACGTGGAAAACGTAATATTTGGCGTCCATAGATGAGATGAAATTACTTAGCAATACGATAGGCCACGATAGATTTGTTGTGTTGCCTTGTGCAAACTGTATCAAGATCATTCCTAAGTTTTCATTCTTTTTTCGTCGCTGCTTCTTGCTCGTTTCATGTTCGCTCTCTTCGCACGAGCGAAAATGCGCACACTATCAATTACACTAAAGAGTTAGATCTAAAGTAATAACTCCCATATCTTCTTAGGGTGGTTTACGCTTCTCAGGTCCGTATTGTAATTCTTTGACGATGAAACATACTTTGGATTAACGAAGAGTGATTTCACAAGTTCTTAATGATGGACCATCCCCTATTTGCGGCAAGCCTTATAGATAATAGCTATTGTTGACATGATTAAACTTTTTATTTTTGATACGTATACGATTCGGGACGGATGAATGGATGGATTTAAATGAATGAAATTGTCTAAATAGTTTTAGTCATGTGCGCTCGTGTCTGTCCGTCTGGTGTTATTATGTTTACAATCTCAAAACTTTGCCAAGAAAATAAATTTCACTTTCTTACCTGACTAACATTTTGCTTTCTCTCTCTTAAACTGCTGCTTCGAAATTGCAAAACTTTCCTCGAGGGGGTCTTAAATATCTCCTTAATAAAATCCCCCCATATCAAGTTCGGCAATCAATTAAATCCATTCAAGCGAGTAATATGAGTAGCCGAGTAAATAAGAGCAACGATTACCACTAAGTTTGTGTTCGGGGTTCAAATTTCGGTGCGGTAGAGTTTTCATCGGTAGTAGCTGCATTAAGTGCTTAGTCGACTTATCGATTGGTCGGTCACACGTCAACTAGGCTGCGATCAACAACAACAACAACCCCCCCCCCCCCCCCCCTGCTTGTTTCTCTTTCCCTACTTTTTAAGAACCGTCACCGTGTTACTCCTATAGGGGATATCCTATGTTTAAAGAAAAACAAGAGCACGGCGAATGGCATTCAAGTATTCATATATTTGATATGAAGTAGCCAACTAAGCCTGGCTTAGGTCTGAATGAAGCCTAGAATATCAAAATTAATTTAAAAAATATATACATATTTTTACATTTATGCACCTAAGAGATTAAACCAGGCTTTCCTTATCCTCATCAATCAACGTCGACTAGCGTCCGGGATCGTATCATTGCATTGGATAGTAGTGGTATTTCGCTTGGATTCCCTGACGCTTGTAAGGCAGTTATTTCGAAGGAATGAAAGAGAAAAGCACTAATGATTTCGGATACCGTATGCGTCCGGGAAATTTCGTGTACGAATATGTAAAATAATACGCAAAACAATACTAAATATTGCTGTTTACCAATCCTCTGCTGACTGATCCTTAAGTTCGAAGTACGGTTATAAGATAACAGAAAAATAATGAGCTTTTTCCGACGGTCAAAGTGTCTTTTAATCGGTTTGTACTTGCAAGCACTGTCATTCTAGGCTAACTAATGTAAAATTTTTTACTCGATCAATTCTTTGCGTAAAAATAATTAGGTTTAACCTTAACTTCACCCTGTTTCTTATAACGAATCGTATAGCGATGTGCCTCTGAGGCACTAATGAGAAGTAGGCCACTAACTGAATTGTTATGAGTTGTTAGCGGTTCTAATTCGGTTTAAATTCATTTATTCGTCCAGAGAGGTTATAAATAGACGTAAAATATTAACCTCACACGTATATTTTCTGATTTTGAATTATATGAATAAAATAAGTAAGAAAGTTACATTCTGCTGGCGCCGAGTCTCGCATATCCTTCACCATTAGAATCTATAACGCCCCCTTTTTTTATTGCCATAAAAAGTGAATGGGGTAAAATTGATCTTTCAGCTTTTACTTCACTAAAAGTTACTGTTGGGAAAAATTAATCTAACACGTAGTGATGTGCACCACAATTAATTTACAAGTAACGCACTTAGCTTTTCGAGTTGCACTCTCCAAGCCGTTTTATTTGATACCCATATGGATGGTATTTTTAAGCAAAAATTCATCCACCATTTCGTGATGTCCACTTACCTGTTCGCTTTCTTCTCTCCAAGTCCATATATGCGCTACCCATATCGCTGATATTATGTAGAAAAAATTCACCCACCAAGTCGTGGTGTCCTCCACACTTACTTCAGAACTAACGCATTTTCAGGTCGATGATACATCCCGATTAGAGGAATGCACAAAACAGTTTTACGCATTCTCTCGTCTTTACCTTGTGATTCATAAGCATAAAGCCTCAAAAAAGTGAAAAAAAGAAAATTTAATCGCTTGTAAATTTATGTAGGCTGGGCTGGGTCTTTCCAATTTTGCACATAGATAGAAAAGCAGCTGTTTATCTTTTATAGTTTGTGAGTAGTAGGCAAAAACCCACAAATTTTTGTGTGGAAAAACGTAGTTGCATGCAATTTGCGCTTCAGTGCGAGCTTATGCTCTGACCAATTTGCCCCATTTTCAGCATCAGCCTGCGTGCAAAGACTTGCGATATTTCTGCCAAATTTCAAATTGATATCATTGTCATGTGACCAGTCAACAACACACACCACACCGTCATACAGACGGGCAGACATTGCTTAATTAATTCAAAATTTCGTGTTGATCAAAAATATATATATTCTTTATAGGGTCTCCGAAGTCTTCTTTCGGATGTTGTACGTGACATGTATCAGTATGAGTATAACCCCGTCCTTCAGTGGCGGGTATGAAAATGGGTCTTTAATAATTTATTCATTGCGATTATGTTACGATTATTTTCAAGGTAAAGAAATAGTGATACATAGGGCTGAGAACAAACCATGTAAAATAAATACGTAAGGTGTCTGATGCGCTCTTCACGTATAGTTTGGAAGATTTTCTGATTTAAGTTTTTATGAAAACTAGCCGGTCTTCCAGATTCAACAAAATTTTGAATGGAAGGAAACACGAAAGACACAATCACGACGCCAGACCTGTCCCATGCAGATTAGCGGACAAAAGTGCCGCAATGGATATAGGAAATGGTAACTTATTTGTAAACGCATATGTGAGCGGTATTTTTGCAAGAGGCAGTTTTTTAATTGAGTGAAGAGAATTGAAACGCAATATAAAAACGAACAACATTTAAGGCCTTGTAAACCTAAATTCCTGAAAATAATTTGTAAATGGATGATTAGCCAAGAACTGCAAATAAAATCTATAATATCCGAAAAATCACAATTTAGCGGTACAAACTTAATTTTGGAGGGCGTTGAATAAACTTCTGCGAATGACTTTCACGTGACAAGGAGCGTTCGGGTTCGACCAATTCAATCTCGTAGTGCCAATTGATGCCTTCGTTTTGTTTCTATCAGAACGTGCTTCTGCGGCATAAAATTTGTCAGAATGAAATTTTGCCAAGCAGTCTTAATACTGGCGTTCTGTTAATGTATTCTCTTTCAATACATCGAATAACATTTTTTCCCGCGAGCAGCATTTTAAGCTACTCTATAATAAAGAGGCTACAATATGTCGAAACGGCTGCCTTCGGCTATCCGCTTTTGATGGGGCACCGAACAAAAACTATTACGCTCTTTGCCAAAGGCCCTGCTTCATCAGCTGTCAAAATATGTAATACTAACGCAACATTAGTGTAAACTTGGCTTCGAAAAAAACGATTAAATGTTGAAAAAAAAAAAAAAAAAAAAAAAAAACGAAATCACCTTACGAACACGCTAATAGCTTATTACTATTATGAATATAACTGTGCCGTATGAGATAATTGTGTGCATACAGATATATTGCGACGTCGTATGAAAAAAGCTTGAACCGAATTTCGCCCATATAATGAGAATGAAAGAGTAAGCAGTCAAATGGATGCTAATTACCAGCACTATTACTATTATTGATAACACATATCAATATCGCAGGTTCCTTAGATACCCGTTACCTTTTATTTTTTTAAAAGTTTCTCTTCTTATTCGCTTGTCTATGCCTAAACGAATACACTCACAATATCTGTGATTGTATTTGCCCTTCGCGCGCTCGCCATTCGTTATGTCATTAAAGTCAATGCAAGCTCTTTGAAATTTTTTAATAGCGCGATAACGGCACAGAAGCAAAGGCGTGTGCTATCCTGCAACAATTATATTCAACGCAACAACTAAAAGGAAAAAACGATGTTAATTTGCGTGATTATTCATGCATGAGTGAAAGGATCGCTTGCTATTTGATTCTATTTGTCTGACGTAATAATGGCTGCTGACGTAATAATTCAGCTGCTTAATGCAAAATTAATTATTCGATTGAATAATACAAGATTTGCAAAAATGTTTGCAACGCCATAATATTATGTACACTGCATTTGTCCCCCCGGAAGATTAGTGCAGCGCATTCGTTGTCCATTGCCGTAGAGTAAAGCAAAGTCTTAATTCATGAAGAAAACTGTAAGCTATATAAGGCTATGACGGAAAGCCGTAGAATAAAACTATCAATACAAATATTTTGCATCCAGCAATTGTAACATAGTGAAGGCAGGGAGCCTTGTAGCGATCCGCGCGCCTCTCATGTACTTCGATGACTATGTTGTAAGTTTCCCAACTTTATTATTTTATAGAATATATATAGTATTTTTGAATATAGCTAATGCAAAATTCGATGTGTGCTGAGTAGATGTTTACCTCGTAGATGATGAAAGATATCATGACTTTCATCCGTTTGGTACGCTTCCCCTCGATGACACTAAATAAGAGAATGATTTTTTTTCCAATGCATATACAATAAAATTCCTTTCAAAATGTTTGTTTTTCTTTATTGAAGCATTTAAATATTGATGTTCGTTCGCACATTTCCTTCTTACCATTATTAATTGAATTAAAATTTTATTAGAAAAAAAAAAAAAATGCATTTTCTATTGTAGCAAAAGGTGTGTAAAATTTCGATTCCTGTTCACTGAATCTGTGAATCTGTGTGTTCAACTTAAAATTATTGCGATTGTTATCATTTTATTTTTACTTTATTTATATTTTATTTAGTTTGAAATTAAAGTTACTCGACATCATCATCATCATCATCATCATCATCATACAAATCGTTAAAAGGATCTCAAGAGCACGTTTAGTGGCTCTTGTCACAGATAGTGTATGAGTGCGTATGTATGTAATAAGAGAAGATATTGATATTATATGTGTGTATGTTTCTTTTAATTTCTTTTCATGATATTTAAATTTATTTTTGTTTATGGTATACTATAATAATAATAATAATAATAATAATAAAAAGATTATTTAATTTATAAACTAAATACAATATAAAAACATTTAAAAGTAAAATAGTACCAAGAGATTTATATAGCAGAACGAGGACATACAAAATGTATTTCAAAAAAATTATTAAAACAAGAAGAAAAAATATTTCTTACATTTCTTTATAACTTGTGTTCTTATTTATGATGATAGTAACAGAATGTGAATAGAATAACAGGAGAAAAATTTGTTATAAAAAAACTAATTTAAGAATAATTCTTATTTAAACATATCTAATAAGTATTTTATTGGTATTTATTTATTTATTTATTTTTTTTTTTTTTACATTTTTTTATATATATATATATAAAAACGACTTGTTTTTGTGAAAAGCATTTCTTTATCATTTCTTACTCATTATATTTTATGATAATCGTATGGTATAAGTGAAAATGTAGTTGCAAACGAAACGAATAATAACAGCAAATTCGTTAGATATATACGTACATACGTCCACAAGCAACGGAGTGAAGTTTTCCGCCAGCTTTTTCGTCTCTTATATCGATAATATTCTTAATTGATCCAATTTTTACACTGAACCAAGGGCTTAAGGTAATCCCATCTTTTATTGTACCGATCGATTTGGAATCATTCTTGAAACTGATCTAAACTTTTTTGTCCGTCTGATGTCTGGCCACGCATTTTTCTATTCAGCCCAGATATGGTTTGGATAGGAGCACTTTTTCGACAACTTCCTACATAGGGTTTCGTTTTGAAAAATTGCTATGTAAACAAAAGAAAAATGCAATTTTCAAAATTTTTCGACAAACATCTCTGAGTAACGGTATTTCACCGTACCAGTTTGATGTGAACAATTGGGACCGAACTGGGCAATCTTTCGAACTCCTTACCATATAAGTGTTTCTACCAAAACTGGATCTTCATTTGACTTTTCAATTCCCTCATGATTGTAATCGAAGATCAAAATTAACCGTACCGAGTTTGCACCACATACATTTATGCGTTGACATCGCCCCATAAATGGGCTTTTATGAATTATAGACACTTGTGCGCATTTTTCAATATTTTGCAAAGAAAATTTTGAGCACAATTGTAATTTGCAATAAAAGTTAACTGTAGGAAATTTAGGTCACATAGGTTTGTTTTTCAGATCCACATATGTGGCGGTTGTCATGAAAAGTCAGCCTTTATATCTGGAAAAAAAAATCGACTATGGGATTACTAATGACAAAAGTCGTCCAATATTATGGTTTTGACGAGAAGAATGCCTTCACATGAAAAGAAGGTATAATATTTGTAGTAGTATCGTGAAAATGAACGAGGATTTGCATTAGGCGAAGCGATGTACACTGACAAACAAAAAATATGTGTATACTACTAATAATTTGAAGGTGAGTATCGAAAATTGCAGAGCTTTTTATTTTCTGTAGAGGCGCTTCAGTTGTCTCATTGAAGGAGTTTTGGCACTGAACTTGCGCTTTACGCTGACAAACCGACTTGTCGATACGACATTGTCGGTACAATCCCTATTGTGGATTGTAAATTTTGCTGTGTCTTTTCTTTTCTTTCCTTGTCTCCTGTAGACGGTCCTAGCCATCAGATAACAATTCAGTTACATTTCAGTTACTCCCACCGTAAGCGTTCCAAAAAAACAAATTGATAACATGGACAAAGCGATTTAGTCTATTACACTAAGCAAGAACATATATATGCTTTGAAGATCTTCTGGCAAATTGGCGAACAACTTTCATGCACTTCCATTACACGCTTGCAAATGGAACAACGAAAAGAATTGTTAACATTACACCGTAGACGGTGACAGGAGAAGGAATTATGGTCACAAAGGGAGAGCAAAAGTGTGTCTTGCAGGCTTACAAAAAATTTCTGAAAATTATTTCGTATGCGAGCATTTTCATATAAAAGAGTTTGGTGCGTGACAGAATATGCAATGTAACGATGATCTAAATTGACGCAAAAGATTTTAACGTAATCCAAATTTTTGACGATTTTTTGAAAAGTAAATCAATATGAAAATATGTTATTCACTTTATAATTTCAAAATTCCCGCAGCTTTTTTCACATTACTTCTCTTAGTCAATTAGTAATCGAGTTGTGAAGCCGAGCATGAAAAAAGTCGCCACCGAAAGTGAAATACGCAGCGTTTTCAATGGCATACGTCCTATGTTTGCGGCGTATTTTGAAAAGGTTGAAGAAAAGCGTATTCTTCCCTATTTCACAATACAACAATCTTTGCCTTATGAATTTTGGTTCGAAATATCGAGGTATTATCTTGAGTTCTAGTAGTTTAGAATTAAAATTTTTTATTAAAAACTTTCATTGAATTCGTGAGAGTGAAAATTTTCAAATTCTCATTCTTATCAAGCTGTAAACAACAACTAAACCAATAAAAAAAATGGCTAAATATCGCATTATTTTTACAACAAAAAAAAATCTAATGACAATTTACGTTGGTCTCAATAACTAACTACCTTACTTAACAACCTAAGCAATAGATGGAAGTGTAAGTAAGTTTAAGCGAATTGTGTAAGCATTTTATAATATTTGACAATGAAACTTGAGTTCTGCTTATACGTCTTTGTGCACGTTTCGTTGAATATTTTCCCCATAATTAGCTAAATTAAAATTTTCGAAGGCTTACACACTAAAGACAATAGCGACTTAGGCAAAGCATAACACTCCTTATTGGAGGGGAACAAACAGTAAAGGAGCTATGTACTGCTTCAGTAAAACTCTCCAAAACAAAGCGCCTTTCTTAAGGATAGCGTCGTTTCTATTACGCTTCATGTGCACTTTATGTTAGGATTACGAAGCGCATAGATTGTCTTGAGAATTGTTTCCATAAAATCAGTCTTCCACGCTCCCAAGACACCCGGCACAATAACATTGCCATTAAAAGCCTTTACAAAGTCGTACAGAAAAGTTTAATACGTTGCACGCCGGCAGCAGTCGTCGAACCTTTAGAACTTGTACAATAGTTAAGCTGTGGCCACCACTTTAGTAGTTGTTTTGCAAAATGTATTCACGCACACAGAACAACTTGATGGGAGGGGGGCTTTATACAAAATCCCGAAGGAATTGACTTAAGCAGTCTCTCTGACTATTGAAAGCGGTTCGTATGGGACCACATTTGCGACTGCTTCCCATATAAAATGTTGTTTTTAAAAGGTGTTATATGAAAAAATTTAAGACTTGATGTTTTTGTTTGTCTTAATTTCATCTCACGAATCTTCATAAAATTTACGCTCCCTCCACAACAGATTGTAAAAAAAAAGTTTCTTAATTTGAATGTAAAAAGCAGTTCGGCGTAAGTAAAAATATACTCAGTCAAGTTTTGCAAAGTTTGTTAGCCCTTTCGGGTAGCAATTGGGTCAAATGGTTCGAGCCATTGATTCTTCTTCTGGAAACGTACATAAAATTTTTTGTTAACAATTTACTTTAATTTGTTTTTTTTCGAGTAGACATTACAGCTAGGAGGTGTTCTCTACGCTTATAGATACGGTAATGATCAGACACCATTACTGTGTAAAGTAGGCGAGAAGGAAGTGGTAGTGTATGTACTTGGATAGGACAGCGACATTATTGTCCAAATTTATGGACATACGCAGTGATAGGTAGAATGGGACAAAAGTTATGCATAGCACTGATTATCTATGGGAAAAAGACTTCAATATCAATTTTTTCTCACTCTGAAATGGACAAGAAAGACGACTAAGTGCTCGATTTTCAGTGTACTGTGCAATTCCATTGCACAAAAGGAATACTTAAAGTTAATAATGTTTATAATCTTTAATATTTCGTAATAAGTTATTTTTGATATGAGTATAAGTTCGTCAGTCAGTAATAACTTGTTTCAGCAACGACTTGAGACGGCCTTGCTTCACATTCAAAAATCAATGGCTTTGATAGATAAAGCATTCATCTGCCGAAAACGGACTATAAAGATCGAAGTTCACTTTTTTTAATAACAATCGTACCATAAACTAGTTTTTACATTAAATGTATGCAAAATTTTCGTAAACTTAAACTAAATCGCTATTCACTATAACAAATAAACGTAAGAACTTATGTTTGAAGGAAATAGTTTGGCCGAGTTTTCTTTCAATTTCTTTTCGGTTCTCCACTCTTAAGCTAGATCAAGGGTAAGAAAACCGAATCGATTGGATTGAATCAAGAATCCCAACCAAGAATATATAAACTTCTTGCAATTGGTCGATTATATGTACTTCGCGATACTGTAAACCGAAATACCGAGACTAGTGCACGATAGTTTTGGGAAGCGTAGTGAAAGCATAAAAAGCCTAAACAGTTATAAAAACAATTATTGACAGGAGGGAGGGAAAGCGAAGCAAAGCAAATTCCGGAAGACGATTTTCAGAAGATATTTTGTACTTAGAGATGAAAGGAATATTACATAAATCGGATATTTTGATGGGCATGCCTATATTAATTATTAACGGGAGTATTTGGAAAATAATGTTCTCCTTAAAGTATCGCAATATAATGTGCCAGGAAAATGAAGTAAAACTAGGTCGCACTGCTCCCAGCAAGTGTTTTGGCTTTTAGTGATCATTTGAGTTTTTTTAACTTTTTTTTTTTTTTTTAAACGCCGCACTACTCTAATATATAATATATGAGAAACAGTGGAATTTTAATATGACTGTCAATCAAATACGTAAGTATTTGCTTAAAACTGAAACTAGAAAACGTATAGAAAAAGAAAAAAGGAAAAATGATCGAAAAAGCGAAATTATTCAGTTGCTCGCGGACTTACGTATATATAGATCTGTACATCTATTAATTTGCTTATGTACGTTACATACAGATAGATATATATATATATATATATATATATATATATATATATACATATATATATATATATATATATATATATATATATTTCAAAGTATTAAAAGTATGTTTGGGTGCGTGTTTTTGAGTGTATGAAACAGAGAGAGAGAGAGAGAGAGAGAGAGAGAGAGAGAGAGAGAGAGAGTTTATAAGTGTACGTGACTGGTTTTAAGATTAAAAGCTTTGCATTTTTCTCACTTTTTCTTTTTTTTTTATATTAATTTTAAATCATTTTCTCATACATATATATACATACATATATATATATATATATCTATATATATATATATCTGCATATACTCTTGCATTGATTACCATAATTATAGAAAAAAAATTGTTTAACAAATTTCAAAAGGAAAGAAAGCAACCAAATAACTTTAATTTCTCATCATCATCATCATGATCATCATCATCTCTTGTCAAAAATGAAATGAATGAAGTTAATTGGAAATAATGTTTTGTTTCTTTCTTTTTTTAACAATTCTCAAGCAAAAGAATTTCTCAATTCTTTGCACTTTTCTTTATTTGTCCTCTGTTTAGAATACTCGTATTATAAAAAACAAACAAAAAAAAAAAAAAAAGAAAAAAAAAAGATAATGAACGAACAAGAATCCTTTCATTTAAAGATTAAGTTACGGGGAAAAGTTTACAAAACGATTATTACAGCAATTGGCAGCAGTGAGATTTGGTTTTTGTCGGCTGTCGTACCTCGGTTTGACGTTGTTTTTTACGTGATGATATATCCCTGATAAGATCGTAAAATATCTAAAGAAGAATGAACAATAAATGGAACTAATATTAATGCTTTTTTTTGTTTTCCTCTTTTTTTCAACTCAAGGCGACAATATTTGAAAAATAAAAATAAGAGACTTTTTAACAAAAATGAAATAAAGTTAAAGGAAAATAAGTTAATAAAAGTTGAACTTATGCATAAAATATATCGCAATAATATGTTATAATAAAATGTAAATAATATATAATAATAAGTGCAATAGTGTGTGCATGAAAGCATTGTAGCCATTAATTGAAAATGAATATGAATATGGATTAGAATGAAGTAGCGACTCTAACACCTTACCCAAGAATGTTCAATGCTCCTATATTCGTTACTGTCCTTCCACACCTACTCGGCATGTACATATGTGTATGTACATATGTAATGTGCAATAATCGCTCGCTGACAAAATGAAAAGAATGAATTCTTTTTCGGATACCTTAAGTAGTCTAAGAATTATATAAACAAACAATTGTAGGCGTGGCGAAATTTTAAATTGTTAAACAAACTGTTGATGTGATACGTGTGCTTGAAATATTAGATGCGTTTTTCGCGCAACAACTTGCAAAACGCAGAGCGCAAACTGCATAGCATCAACAATTCTCATCCTCATCTTGCGGTTTCTTTACAAATACCTTTAAGATAACATTCTAAAATGTCGTAACATAAAAATTCGTTTAGCTTAATTAAATGTTATTTATTTATAAATTTTTAATTTTTTGTCTTTTTGTTTATATGACCAGTCAGTCACCCAGGGTATGTTTGCCGGTGCAGGGCAAGTGCAACACGTTGATGATCTGAAGACGGTGGTGGAGGAGAAAGCGATAGAGTGTTTGAGCCGCAAGCTTAGTGGGTGTGTGACCAATCGATAAGTATTATGTCTTCACTAACTGAGCGCTCGCTATAGCCACGACCAAGAATAACCTACCGGACTGCGACAGGAATCCCCGAACACTGATCTGGTAGTCGCGACCCTTATCTACTCGACTATGCGGTAAGGCACCCTAATTGAAGATTGTCTTGTTTTTGATCAAAAATTGCACTTTCTCATTTAAGTGGAGAGAGCTCCTTAACACGTTTAGTGTCACGTTAGCACCACCGAACCTTCCGTTTAGGCCGCGTCATTCGTCGGCGGCTGACACTGTGGAATATAATATGAAACTAAACACATTTATATATAGTTTCGAATGAACTCCTGTTTACTAGTAGTGCGCTTCGCATTACTGTGTACCAGCACTTCCTGGCCACGTACAGGCTATTCAGTTGTGATTACCCCCCGTGAGACTTTCGTACTCAGTTGCAAAGAGTTTTTGTTTAATATTTTTTGTAAAGTACTTTAAGAAAATGATTTAAAAGAGTTTGTACGCACCCTAAACCATAGGATGAGAGCACAGTACGTTAGCTTTGCCTTGCTTTTGCTAACAATTTGTGTTTTCATTCATCCCGAGGATTTTAGTACACTTTTTTTAAATTCGTTTGTATCCCGGCATGCCCATCACCAGACAAGCGGCTGGAAAAATAAGATACAAACATCTTTTCGCGATAAGTATAAAAATTCGAAATAGGTTTTAGATAGCATGCGTTCCAGTTGGACGAGCGAAAGCATTTTCGCACTAAACCACCGTTTTGCAATAAATTGCTTTAGCGGTATCTAGTTGCGAACGCCATACAATAAATTTCGCCCCTTATCAACATATCTCCATCGAAACATTAGCCTATTTATGCCGGCACCGTAAAGCTATTCTCATTTGGAAATGTGAGCTTACGAACCGAATTTTCATCGAATTTGTGGGAGGTATCCTAATATTTTCTGCATCAATATGAGGGCGTCTGCGACAAGGGCTGACCGAACATTCTCAAATACCTTTGACGAAACCACTATTAGGGCAAAAACGGGCCATGAGCAGTGTCTACGCTTGAAAGACCGTGATTTTGTCGAGCGTGTTCAAGCCGATCACTGAAGAACAAACGATAGCAAATTTATCGAGAAACATGATATAGTGAATTTGCCGTCTGAAAGTGTCACAAAATGGTTCAGAACATATTTGGAAACGTTGGAATGGCTATTCGTCTTCCATTTGCCGCATTCTCTACACATTGCTCTCTCTCTCTGACTATCACTTATTTCGGTCAGCGGCACACGGCTTGGCCGCCCAGCGCCCCTGCTCTTATGAAAAAAATTAAAAATTAAATCGATCGGCGGACAGTTTGAAATTGATGACCAGTTCTTCGATGCAAGATTCGTACGCTGCCCGAAATTTACCGGCGGTGGACACTATTGTGAGTGTATAATCAGTTTTTTGCAAAAAGCCCGTGAATATCGAAAAAAATAGCGACCAATATATTCCATGGGTATAAGATTAAAGTTAATCGAAAAAAATGTGTGGAAACGTTTTGGTCATCAGTTTCGTCTTTCCAGTAAACGCGAGATGGAAATATGCATAACAGCGAGGAAAATTTTAAACTATATTTTGAAAACCGAAGTTCACAAACGGGAAGCTCAGCGAAATTTTCATAGGACCATTCGAACTTTTGTGTTCGAACGATATAAGCGATTGTAAGACGAACCGAACCGAGATCGGTCAAAAAAAAAAAAAAAAAAAAACAATCGTCGAAATACAAATAGGGGTAAAATGAGGTAAATAGCTGCGGAATTAAATGCGACGAAAGATATAAATAAAAAACTTTGACAAAGCATTTAAGCAAAGGGAAGGTCTGCGTCCCAGTTGTTTTTCATATCTTAGGTAAAGACCCTTAGGTCACCCGTTAAACATTGAGAGACGAAAGAAATTTGAATTCTCCTACATCCTCCTTCTTTGTTTCCCAACACCAAAGTGCCCATGAAAGAAACATTTCACGGCAAAGTCACCCAAGTCTAAAAAGCCGTATCACAGATTGTAAGGCCGTTTCGACAAGAGATGTAAAGAAGTTTTTCTTTTTTTCAATAAACTCCGCTTTTCCTAGTTTTACACCTACACATATTCATACATATATATATATATATATATATATATATATATATATATATACAAATGTATGTGTATTCTTTCTCGTTCCGATATAAAACTACTGGCAGTGGGTAAGTCATATAAAGAGTAAAACTGTCTCGACATTCTTTCGTACTCTCCGCCGACATCTGATTGCCAGATATGCTTTAAAAACTTACTGTGGTTAGCTAACCAGAGATGAAAGCATGTTTTTTACTCATTTCGTGTTTTTTTTTTTTTTTTTTTTTCTTTGTTTCTTCCTTTTGAACTTTAATTTAAGACAAAATTTTCTTAAACGAATTTTAGAGTTATCGCCCATTCAAGGTTCGTAAGAAGATTATGTTTATGCCGGTAATTTTTAGGTGTTAATAGAAGGAACAATTAAGCATAATAAACGTATGTACGTATGTTGACAGAGAATGAGGTATAATGGGAAAAAAGCGAAACATTTATTGTGCATTGGAATTAGAGCGAGGAGTTATTAAAAGAAATTGTGAACATAAAATGAATGAAGAGTAAAAGTGTTTATAAAATGGATGAAAAAGTGAATGATAAAAAGAAGAAGAAGAAGAAGAAAAAAAATTTATAATTATTAACAATAAATTATTGCAAATGAAAACCGTATTAAAAATAAAACTAATGCATAAAAAATACAATTAATATTTAATTTATTTATTGTACGTTTTAAGTAAGTGTTTATGCACCTATTGCCTAAAGTAGTGTACACTTAAGTCTCCGCTTCTTGCATCTATCTTTTGCACGCCCACTGGTAGCTTTTGAATCTTCAGTTTTGCGTGATCTTATTTCGCGCATCAAATCAAAAAACACCTGGATTTCGTGGAAGAAGATAAAAATAAAGAAAGACATACACACACATGTATAGAAAAAGAAACCAACAAAATACTAACTAACTATAGCCACACAGGAAAGGATATGGCAGAAAGAACGAAAAAGGAAATAAATATTTTAAAGTAAAGCAGCAGCAGCACAGCTTGTTTTATTATTTTCATATTAATAAACGAAACGGAAAATACAAAAAATCGCAAATGCATAAGGCCCCGATTCGCGAACTCGTACCGCAACTAATAGTAAAGCACGATTCGTAGTGATTTGCAAAATTTAAGAACACTTACTATTTAGTACTGCTCGACTTCTTCACATTTTTTAAAACTTTGTTACGAAAAGATAATAACATATGACTTTCGCCATAGTTCCATGTGTTTTGGTAATTTGCGCTTAGACTTAAATGCGCTTGGACTTAATTTTCATCAACATTGCATCAAGATTTTAAAGAGCGGCAGAGTGTGACCGCAGTCAGAGAGAGGTCCACGCGCGATCAGTTTATGTTATACGTTCACTGATTGAACGTTCACTAAGCATACAATTATGTGTAACGTTGTATTTAGTTGTTGAAGATATTTTTGGTAAACATGATTTGCAGACTAGAGTGAGTTAGTTTTTGTAGCTTTAGAGCAATAGTAAAAAGGCTTGGCAACAAATAAAAGTCAAAGACTTTTGCTGCTCAACTAATTGCGCAATCGTCTGTAAATCGCTTAAGTAATAGAAAAAATACTGTCGCTAAAGAACGCTTAATTAATCGCATGCAAATTAATCGCATGCAAAAAATCTCTTGAATTTAATCACAAACTCCTTGAAAGTTTCAGTATTTTAGCTTCTCTCTGAAAATGGATACAGAATTTTAGTCTTGTATTTTTATACTACAAACGATCGATAAGAAGAGATGAGACTGGCATAGATCGTTTTCGCTGATTAGCAGTACCGCTACATATGCATAATCTTCAGCTTATAAATCATATAAAACATGAATTGCGTAATTGTGTCGCAATTCCATTAAAAGGAGTCCCGGAGAAGTATTAAAGGGAAATTACTGGAAATATTAAAAAGTATTCTTTCCCTAGGCCATATACTATGCATGTTATACACAAAGATATTCGAGAAAGTTTTAAACCAAAAACTGACCGATCAAGCATTTTTACTATTACGTTGTTTTGCTTTGCTTTGCTTTGCTTTGCTTTGCGTTACGAGATCAATGGAATCAGGCCTTAAGCGAAACAAACGCCGCGAGATTACATTTCTGGCAATAAAAACAGAAATACCGACCAATTAAGAAATTTGATTCGTTATTTCGATCAAAAACTGTTTTGAAACGAAAAATAAATTTGAAATAATTTTTTTTTTTTTTTTTTTTTTTTTTTTTTTTTTTTTTAATAATTATTTTTTTTAAAAAAAAAAAAAAAAAAAAAATTATATTAAAAAATTATTTTTTTTGGTTATTTTTTTTTTTTTTTTTTTTTTGAAGAAA
>NW_023998414.1:14580558-14606145 GCF_014805625.2 Glossina fuscipes | reverse complement strand
AAAAAAAAAAAAAAAAAAAAAAAAAATTTAAGTTAACTCAATTACGTGAAAACAATTAATTCTGTATTTACGTTATTCAGTAATTGATGTATTGTTGTACTTGTAAAGTCATCGAATGAATTAACATAACAAACGAAAGACATTAGCAACAATGAGATCACATTGCAAATGATTTAAACATTAACACAAGATATTAGCTGCGTTCAAAATTCAATCGAAAAAAGTGTATGTAGCGCATAAGGAGGTTGTGATAATAGATAAATAAAAACGAACGTAAAAAAAGTAAACGAAAAAAACTGTTTCCATTTTTATAATTATAAAGAGACAGCGATCGACTTACTTTGTCGACATTTTCACGAGTTTTGGCTGATGTTTCTACATACGGCACCTGCCACATTTGAGCTCTGGTCTGACACTCGTTAAGGGCTACTTTGCGCCGGTCATTCAAATCGCATTTGTTACCAACCAGAAGAAAAGGTATACTTTCGTCATTTTTTACGCGCAATATTTGTTCCCTGATAAGAAAAGAAGGAAATACGTAAGTAATTAAAAAATGAATATAAAAAATTATTTTTCTAGAGAAACGATTTAAAAATTTGCAATTATTTTCTGTAAACATTACAGGCTGATGCACACTTATAAATAACTGCATTACTACTATATATATATATATATATATATATATATATATATTGGCGCCAAACGAGGACGACAATAAACCCCAATTTAAGAATAGAGCTAAAAAAAAAAAAAAAAAAAAACACGATAACTAAAATATTCCATACACGCTAAGGCAATATAAAAGACGGCATAACTGCACCGAAAGTAACGTTACACATGCGATGAATTGCGTGAACCTTAAGCATTAAAATCGCTCGAGTTAAAAGAAAATGCATTGGTTGCATAATACACAAGATATATAGTGGAAAAACACTTACTCGCGGCACTGCTTGATGTTGGGTATATACCAATTTCGCCGGAAACGAGTCCAAGCATTATTACAATTTTTGTTATAAAGCAACTTTATTCAGAATCGTTTTTCACATATATTACATTTTTAAATACATTTTCCGCAGATTTTTTCCGTTCCATTTATCATATACGGCCTTATTTGATGGCGAATTTACTTCTCATTTATACGGCACCTGGTTTCAGTTGGGAGCAATTGCCCATCGACCGTTATGTCTGTGCCAAGTGTATAACAAGGCAGCGAGCTCCCAATAATATGTTCCCCACACTTTAGTCAATTTGATTTATATCCGCTAAAATACGTATAGTACATACGGATATTTGAAAGTAAGAGGTGATGTGGGCAGGAAAAGAAATGAGTACTTGTATACATTTCACAATTTTATTGTGAACCAATAGATATATGTTTCTAAATCAATAGATAAATTATTCGAATTTTTCAGAATATTCGACAACAAAAACATAAATGAGTCAAATTGAATAAATTTGCCGTCAGCGCTTATTTACCTCATACACCCAGCACATCGATTTTGGTATGAGTGATTAGCTCAACCTTTCCAAACTAATTCCGTAAGTTGAAGTAGTTGAAATAGTAATTTTGCCTTTCAAGCCTAGTTTAGAAAAAGCAAACATTTGTCTTGTAACAGAATTGGATTAAATCGATTCAATAAATTCTCTTACAACTGAAAATACGTGATACTGAAGTAAGTATATGTGATAGTGCGTTACTACTTGCCTCATAAATGTTCTACTCCATGCGCTTTAGTAGAACGATATAACTGCTTGCGTAAACAATTAATAAAATAATTGAATAATTTAGTAGTAGTAGTAGTAGTAGTAGTAGTAGCGCGAGAATGCAGAGAGAAATAGGGAGAAATTCAAATTGAATAAAAAAGTTAGCGGACCCTCAAGCACCAAACGTGCACGTGTATCAATCAACAACTGATAGGATTAGTAATACATCTCCTAGCGGATTAACTAACACTCATCGAACAATCATCAATTAGGTATTTCATCTCGATCCTTCTTCTGAATTCTTTATCTTTGAAGAGTGTATATGTATGAGTATAAAATTGATTTGCCCGTTAAATTAAAATACTTTTATGATGGGATTATTTGATCAAAGCGTTTGCGATAGCCAGACGTAAGCTTCAGAAACCCCATAAAGTATACAACTTCTTGGCTAGTTTCACATCTTGAATGCATCTAAACATGGCCGCCTGCTCATCTGTCCATCTGTCCGTTTACGCAGCTTTGTAGTATTTGCGGAGAACATGATGCTATCGCCTACACATTTGCAAAAGAATTTGGAATTGACGTAAACTTTTTAAAGGTCACGCCCACAATCCACAACTCCAGCATGCCTCTACGACAAAAACTTTTATTTTGAAAATAGAAGAAATCAAGTGCGCCCACTCCACCTTATAGAGCATGAGAAATATGTTCTTTTATTTCTTTTGTTCTCTTTTGAGGTAAACGGTGATGGGTATAAAAGATTCGGTGCCGACCGAATTTAAAATTTTTTACTTGTTTTTTTTTTTCAGTGCCTTCTCTAACACACAAAACAACCCGATGACATTTCTGGTTGGGGCTCCATGTTTATTCCTTAAGCCGAAACGATGACCGACGTTTTGTAAATAAATTTGCAAAGTGTGGATTTAAAGGTCACCGGATAATTTAAATCATATGATCCCACAACCACTGAATAATTAGTTAAGAAGTTAATTCTTTGCCTACTTGACTACTCACACGGATGGGAAAAATAAATTGCTGGTCTAGAACTGGGAGTAGTGTTCGTAAATATATTTGCTCTACTGTTTTAGGAAAAGTGACCAGTGACCTAATCGGTCTGTACAAGCTTACAACATTTACTGGCTTATTAGGTTTAGCCGCGATCATTATTTCTGCGCGTTTTCATTCGATTAATAAGTGATTCAATCTTAACATAGCCTTAAAAGTTAAAGTTAAAAGGATGAGATCCTCGGGTGGTGAAGATTTAATAGTTATTCTACTTCTTAACGTATAGTTTGCTCACCCTTCCTTTGACTTCAGCAAATGTCTTATGTCTGGTAGCCCGCCAAGCGCCATGAAACGTAGGCCGGCTAGAAATTTCAATGCGTCTTTTGCGTTTCAGGTCCAATAAAGTGTATTATACTGAAAAGTTTCTTTTTTGTTTTTTTAGACGATCGACCAAATTTTCGTTTTTCTCCACTTCATTTCCACACTATTTTCGGTACCTGTCTCTTAAAGGATCATTTCACTTGGTCGGTTGTTTAGGGTATGGGAAGCTCTCCATATAACACTCATAAAACATGCCTGAATTGACATGGATTAAAAAATTGTTAAGGTGTTCGTGTTTTATCTTAGCTTGACATAAGCGTAAATCCTTTGTAGCTCTATTTAAATTCTTTTTACTTAGAGGATTCCTACTGTTTTGTCGGTGTCTTCCTAATCTTCTCATGTTGCTGATCGTTCGCCTTGTTTCAAGACTATCCTAACTGTTATAATACCTAGGCTCGTCTCAAAATTTCTGGGAGTAGACATAAGAGCACCGTGACGAACACGATTTGTAAAATCTTCTATAGCATTATTAATGTCAGAGGAGTCTTGCAAATTCAGATTAAGGCGTAACTTGTTATAAATTCAATCGTAGCAGGTCTTAATATCAGTTTTACGATTGATGACGTCATATCTAACATAAAGACTTAAGATGGCCACAACTTCTTTGTGTGTCAATCGATTCGGGATCACTTTTTGAACTGATCTAAGCTTGCCTGTCCGACCGACGTCCACCTATACTAAACTTTAACCATATGGATTTATGTTCTGGATTGTTTTCCATTCCATATGAGCATTCTTATGACGAGTAAAACAAGAGGTAAAACGATTTATGACAAAAATAAATGAAGAATAATAAAATCTTTAAAAAGCAAATTAGATTTGTTAAATTTGGAGTACGCTAGTCCACGGCCTTGACGGCTTCTATATTATTATAAGAGCTCTCATGAAACCCACACGTCTTCACATGAATACCGACGGATTTTTGATGAATAAACAATTATCTAAAGAGAAGTGGTGCACGGTATCTAAATGTCGGCCTTGCCCAACTATAATATTTTCACTTGTTTGATTTTATTGTTGTTATAATCAATTGAAGTGAAACAACTCTCAAAAAAAGTTCTCAGGGCGGTTTTATTGTTTAAAAGCGACTGAATAATTTTTTTAAAGAAATATATGACTAATTATTTGAGTTTCTTTCTACTTAAACATTTGAATAACATTATGCAAGATTCAAGCGAGCGCACTTCTTTGCCCACTACCTTAGAAGAGGGGGGCGGCGCGAATAACAAATGACAAATTTATGAATCATTAATAGATAGAACAACGTAGTAAGCAATTTGATGAAATCGGCGAAGTCTCTCTCAGTACAAAGGTCGTAGAAGCGTACGACAGATGCAAAGAGACACTGAATTCATTCCACATGTGATAATGATTAAGTTATGATTCACTAAAAATTTGAAGCAATATTACAATATTTAATGTAAATGTGTACGAAGCAATCATGGTCGTGACAGTTATTTTATTTCCAAAACTATATTTTGCTTATATCCTTATTTTCAATACGATTGTTTGTGGTCGCCGCATGAATTGCAGCCCACATTATTAACTACTACTTGAGTTTCGCGCACTTACTTGCATTATATGAAAGTGTACTTCCATTGAAAAACAAGGATTTCCTTTAAAGTCACACAAGTCATTATACTTCATTCTTTATAATATTTCTGAATGTTTTTCGCACTATTATGCATAGGGTGAGAATGAGTTTTTTTTCTATAGATAGATGTAATATGCTTAGAAACAAACAATAATTGAAACAAGTTTCATTTATTATCCTACACTTTTACAGAATTTTCTCATTTAATCGTTGATATTCGCTATCTGTGAAGTGGCTGCAAGTTTTTGTACACTCGATAGCACAAGGGATTAGATTATATTTTTCAATGGTTTACGAATTTCTACGCATTTTCTATTTTCTATGCATCGAAATGTCTATTAAGCAAAGCGGAGTCGTGTCTCTCTGTCATTCGCTAGTTAATAGATATCACAATTGCGATCTCGAAACTTTTGTTGAGGGAGGTAGGTAAGTCGCAAAATTTTGTTTTGCAATTGTAGTCAGGTCCAATACGAAACTCAATCGAATCGGCCAACGATCCAGTTCAAAATTACTAGCATATTGGCAGAAACTTCCCCTTTTGCCTTAGTTATGAATTGAAGAGCTTGCAATGCAGATGTGATTTAACATTTTACTTTAACAGCCTTACTCTGCGCACTATCACCGACAGTTCAAAACCCCATATCTTTCTCCCAAACAGCTAAACAGCTGAAAAGCTGTTCTTGTTACTCTTTTATGCTATTTTGGTATTCTAGTGTTTAAACATAGATGTGAGGATTACAAAACTATGGCATAGTTTGTGATCTATTTTTCAGCACTGCGTTCTTATTATAATAGCAGAGGGTAGTGCAGCAGTGTAAAGAACAAATTTTGAAAAACTTAAGGATACGGTAAAAGGAAAAAGTGTAAAGCAAAATGGAAGACGAAATAATTACAATGTTTTTGTGTAATTTTGTGGAAAATGGGCAAAAAGAGAATAGTGTAAAAAACTTCTTTTTTTTTTTTATTATCTATTAATCAATTTTATTAGATTGCAGCGTAGAAGATTGTTGAAACATTTCAGGAATAAAAACGACCGGTTCCTGTTTCAAGATTCGGTTTTTATTCGGTTTTTTAGGTTTGTTAACACATTGCTATGGGATGTCATGAAGGATTTGTCACAACACGCTAGTCAAAAAACTTCTTTACCCTTCGGAGTTCGGGTGATAACTGCATGAACTGGATTTAAAAAATCCCATTCTTTTTTTCTTTTGCCAATTTGCATATAGTTTTTTTTTAGTGGTATTACTTTTGGCTCATGGATGGATGGCTCTTATCAAGAATTTATGACAAACAATTACTTAACTCTACTGACCCAGCCATTAGGGTATGGTTTGTGGGTTAAAAAAACTTGCTCTTTCAGAGTTTTCCAAAAATTTGTTAATAGGGGGTACAATCGAAGCAATTGACTGCACTCAACCTGAGACACTTGCAGAACACTATATACGAGAAGGAAGGGTTATTATAGTTGGAATATCGGAGCAATACGTTAATTAAATTTAAAGATGTATGTTGATCATATTTTTGTATTTTATTTAAAAAGTTTGCGATCATGAACTTGGACTTTTGCCAGGATCTTGCCATGATTCAGCTATATAGATTAACTCGAATATTCGCAAACAAATGGCTGTTAGGAGACTTGGGTTATCCGTTACAATTATGGCTAATGACCACCAATCAGTGTTTAAAAAAGCCCATCATCCAAAAGCGCGTAATAAAACTGAAAAGAGTTTTTCATTATAACCATGAAAATGCGCCGTACATAATGTATGCATGCTGCATTTTGCACAATACTATCATGGAAAGAGTAATTAATGGGGAGACAGAGTCAGAATCGACTGATTCTGCGCGCGGACCTACCACCAAGAAAAACAATTAGAACTATTATATAAACATATTGTAACGTATATAAAATAAAAAATTTCATTTCATGATAAGGACGTTTCACACAACTTCATATGAAAAAATTAAAAAAATATTTCACCAACTTCAAGTTATAAAAAAACACATTAAAAATTTTAATGCAAAAGAAAAAAAAAAAAAATTCAAAAAAATGCACATATAAAAAACTAAAAATAATTATACAACAAATTTCAATAAAAATTTCGCTTGACTTCGGTTAGACCTTTGACAGTGTCTACCAATGCTTTTTGTCCTTTTAGGTGTTCATTCCGAAATTTCTGCTCCTGCTTATCTCTTTTCTGATGTTCTTTTTTTTTTTTTTTTTTTTTTTTTTTTTTTTTTTTTTTTTTTTTTTTAAATAAAGCCGATAGCCTTAGATGCTAGTGTTTTATGACTTCAATCTTAGAATTCATTCCTCAGGCTAAATTAATTGTAATAATAATAATAATAATAATAATAAAAATTTTTATATAGTACAATAATGACCAACTGACTGACTGCAATTAAGGCTGCGAAAGTAATTAAAGCAAAGAAATACATTGCTGGAGATTAAATGGAATAGAATGCATTTGTGCGTATAAACCTACATAACAATACTGAATATGTAAATATTCTATACGCTTAAGTGCATCACGTCACCTCATTACGTAGACATAGAAATAATCAACCGCGTGAGAGCATATCATTCCATAATAGGAATGCAGTGAAGGCATTTAAAGCATTAAGGCACTAACCTGAATTCCTGTGTAGCTTGGAAGCTTTCGTCATCTGTTATGGAGAAAACGCAAAGGAAACCTTCTCCACTGCGAAAATAATTATCTCTGATGGCAGCATAATCTTCTTGGCCGGCTGTATCTAAAATATCTATTTGTACTTCTTCACCATCTAAAACCACCTAAATTGTCACCAGAAAAAGTTAAAAAAAAAAAAAAAAAAAAAAAGAAAAGAAAAAGGAAGAGAAGGAAAGGAATTTGCAAAATAAAAATAAATTAAACGTTTTCGATGGAGACATTTTTTATTACTGACCTTTTTTCTATAACTATCAGCTTTGGTTGGTTCATAATCCTCAACAAATTCATCGTACATAAATTGTAGTGTTAGAGCCGATTTACCCACACCACCGCTGCCTACCATTATCACTTTATGTAGTGCGGGTCCAGTTGTTGGCTTTTTACTCATCTTCTCGTTCTATATATGTGCTTTTGATTTCAATATTTTAATATATATTTATATATATAGATATATATATATATAGATATATATATATATAGATATATATGTGTGTGTATATAATATACGATGCGCTTGTTTGTATTGGTGTTTTATCGTTACAAATGGTTGTGAGGAAACAGATTATGCTACGTTGCTTAGCTATTAAGAAACAACTGAAGGAGGACCGAAGGGCGAGGATCAACAGTGAATGCAAAATGCTTGTGTGTTATACGATATACACACCACCAGTCGTTTGTGTTCGTTTAATTAACTGAAAAAAGAAAAAAAGAGAGAAGAAATGTAAGATGAAAATTATTATTAATAGTGCAATTAAACAGAAATTTCAAATATTTCCGCTACAAACAAGTGAAAGTTAGAAAATCTTTCTTATAAAATATATTTTTTTCCTTTTCCAATAACCGAACGCGAAAAAATGTGGCAAATGTGTGTGTACAAAGTCTTTATAAGTTATATCAAATTGAATCAATTCTATATAGGATTGAATTTGTACAAGGAATTCCAGACAGAGCGCGACAAAAGCAACGCTAGTAGTAGTGGGGCAATGCGATGTGCATTAAGTGCACTTTAGCCGCTGCTTTAGTTTATTCACTCTGCACTTCACATCTCGCTGATGCAGCGAGAGATTAAAAGCAATGCTTATACGTCGATGTAAGTAAGTAATAAGGACCCGCCGGACGAATAGCATCTGCTCACCTTTACTTGATACGTTTGCTTACATATAGTAAAATAGGACGGAGCTTTCCCGCCAACTGACTTTTCGGGGGTCCGAGTCGAAACCTTCCCGTATAGTATATTGGACATTGCAGTCCCTACACGCCTAGACTTCGTTATCAGGCATGGAATAGTTCTAAGCCTGATTTGTATGAAGCGATTAAAGCGTTAATTTTCATATCATAAAAACAATAATTAGATGAGTGCGTGATGAGTAATCTAACATGAATAGCCGACCAGCCGTTATCCAACACATATGGTTAAAAAACTTGTGTAATATAAAACATGCAAATGACTTTTAACCGTAAAGTAGATTTCATTTGCAGACAGAAGCCTGTTTTGTTTCGATTGCTACCGTGCATTTTGCATTAGACGATTAACTTTTCAAGAAAAAAGTAATCCAGCTTTTGCTTATGTCTCGCTTCAAGTGAACGTGTTTGCGAAAATATTATTCATTCAGATTGTTTTTAATTATGCATGTTAGTGTTTTATTTATATTCTTAATACATTGGCAAGCGCTTGTTAAGCTTGTTGTATGCGCGCATTTTTGGCACTTTGATTTTTTATGAGATACTTGAGAAAACATGTCCCTCCATTATCCTGCTTGGCTTTGCTTAATTCTAAAGCAGCACTTTCATTAAACATTGGGATCTACTATGTTGTTCTATTTAAGTAATTTCGCATTCGCTCTCTCGAAAACACCCACGCACACCGAGTTCATTCATCGATACTGAAGTTTTCAGTTTTTGTTTCCCAATTTCGGCATCCTTTTATTTGCATAAGTGAGCAGTTGCCGCCATCGATTTACTATTTTCGTTAGAATTCGTTTAACACACTGTTGCGTTACAATTCCTTTAAAAATGATTATAAATACGTTGTCCGAAAAAACAACGAATCGAAACCATTTCGGATCGAATCATTTTTAACGAGGTCATTTAATCGGTCAACAGTACAGAATACTCAATTCTTATTCGGCAAAGAAAGAGAAAGAAAAAGGTGAAAAACATATACATATATATATATATATATACACTTCAAACGTGCAAACGTATTAAAATTGAAACAGTCCAAACATGTCGGACTTTAGTCTACATTCAACAATAACTCGACGACTTCACCAAATTACCAAGTCCATGGGGAAAGCTATGAAAGAATCAAGTGGAAAATTTCATGCATTGGTGGAAGTGGGTAGGTAGGTAGTATCTCAATTGGCTCTAAGGCGCATAACATAATAAGGAACATGACCCTTTCTCCCGTGTTTTATCAACACGCTTCCCGTACCTGCCGTATTATTGGTGCCCTCAATTTTCTTTCAATTGTATTGAAAGTTTAACCCTTAAATCTATACTATTGCCATCTGTCTGCATTCATTTAATGTAACGATTTAACGATCTAGAAAAAAACATTATGCAAAGGATGCTACATAAAGAGAATGTATGAAGTTTTATATATAACATTGTAACTCTACATCGCCATACATTTAAGCGTTAACTGCAGTTTCAGAAAAAGGTTTTTCAAAGGCACAGTAATATTACTTTTAATACTTAAAATTTTGCCGGTTCTACCGAAGCCGAAGCAAAAGCTTCTCGCTCATCCCAACAAATAAACTTGGAGATATATATAGAAGATTTATTATACTGATCGATATCTCCTTTCTTTTTTATACTTCGCAGCACTTGTTGCATAAGAACAAGGTGGGTGCGGATATAAGCCCGCCTTCGCTTGTCTGCCCGTCTGTCCGTCTTGTTTTATTTTCTTTAACAGTCAGCTCGTGATTTTTGAGATATTCGAAATGAATGAATTGCGGTACAACAGTATGTTTTGGGCCAAGGAAAAAAGCGTTGTGCGGATTGGATCATTTTTTCGATCATTTCTTGTATAATGCCTTATTTTGAAAAGTTATATCAATAACTGTATAAGCGAAATAGTGAGACGTGTTCCACTATAGTGGTTTTACTTCTATATAAGTCTGTGTTACTTACAATTATTATTGGCAGGAAACAAAATATACTAAATGATCCCATTTCTTTCAAAAAATCCCAAAAAAATTATTAAGGGTGTGAAGGTGAATTCGAATTTTACTTGCACAGACTCTTACCAACTCTCCGAACAGAGCTTTGGCAAGCTAGGAGCTAGGTATGGTTGGACTTGGATGCCTATTCCATCCCAATTACAAAACGTAAGATATCTTTGTGGGTACCGCATGAAGCTATAGCCAACTGGCCCAACCTTTCGAAGAGGGTAAACAAATTTAAAATAAACTTGTTTTTCAACAGATTTTTCAATTTTTTGGCATAAATAGTTTCGAAAAGTTGAGTTTGAATTTGGTTAGCTTGTTTGAAGGGTGTTTTCTTATTTCGCCAAGCTAAAGTTATAAAGTCTACGTACCAAATTTTTAAAATTTAAATCTCTGTAAGTCGTTCGAAACATATTTTCATATTATAGATTCCAAATATATCCTTCCAATCCTAACTACACGCTAGAGCTCTGTTAGGGTAAGTAGTGGTTGTCTTTCCCATTGAAATTCCAATGAAACCTCACGCCCTTAACATAATTTGTTTTTTAGTGAATAATAATTAATATTGCTTAAAGCTTCTTTGAACATTAATTACTATTTCCTTACTATTTTTTAGTTCCAAGAAAATGTTAAAAAACACTCTCTTTTAAAGTTGCCTCATTAATTGAAATCTTGGACCGAAACCAGCAAGGGATTAGCGCGATCTAAATACATTAAAACGCTTTGATTCTCTTTTTTGGCCGCTAGAGATTTAGATTTCGTTTTTTACATTGCTTTAGGGAGAAAGTGGAAATTTTTTTTAACGGAAAGTAAGTTAACACAACATTTTTATCGCTTTCCCATGCGTTAAAAAAAGTTGCTATGACAAATTTTTCAACATATGCATATGATTTAGAGACACTATTACACAGTTTTTTTTGTAATTCGTAAAATGTGTCCATGCAGGCAACTGGTCTAAGTAAAGAGCTTTGTAAACTACCAAAAAGCAGCAAAGCCAGTGACCAATGTTACACAATTGCTCCTCTACGGTGTGCTTAACAACATTTCTGCTAAACAACGACTTATTTTAATTTATGAATCAATATGGATGAACAAATTGTGGCAAATCGTATGACTATTTTTGGCAAAAGAAAAAAGTAAAAAATAAAAATGAAATTAAAAAATGAATAACAAAAATGAATGAGGTAACAAAAAAAAAGGAAAATACAAATTTTGCAAAACGAGTCCAATGAACTTTCCAATCCTATTCAAATGCTTCATTTTATTTATCAGCTGAACAAAACAACGATCTTAGAGAAAACAAGTGAGAAAATTATATTCGATTATAATAAATGTGTCCACCATTTTTATTTAAAAAAAAAAAAAAAAAAAAAAAAAAAAAAAAAATCAAAATTCGGCAATTATAATATTGGGTGGACAAGGCTGCTTTTCCCATTTCGAGAGTATGCTTGAAAATCTATGTTATCTGTTTATCGTAATTTATGGGTCGTAAGCAGAAAACTAAAGAGGAGAGGATTTCTCAGTTAATGTGTTAATGTTGCAGAATAGGCGTCAGTCCTCTGACTGATTAAGCCCCTTTGCGATACCATTTACGGTAAATTGACAACTGGCAGCGTCATTTTTGCCGCCAGGAGCATATTTAGCATAAACGTACAGGCGGACGTACTTAAATCAATTCAGAATTCGAGACTGATTTGGATACTTGTGCGGGCGTAGCCGCTAAATCAGAAAATTCCTCTACAAGGGAAATATAGAAATAATTTTTGAAAAAAAACGCTTTGGATTAAATTTACATCTAGAAAGGGAAAACCGGCAAAGATCTTTGTAAAAATGAAATGATTATGCCAAACAGAATGGATTTGTTAGTTTCGTGTATTCGAAAATCCTTTTTCTAAACATCTTATCCTGTGAACACATTGAAAATATTTGGAAAATAAACATTTTAACTTCACTACGGCAGCTGGATTAACCATCTAGTCTAAAATCAAATTGTTCAATTAGAATAATATTTTTCCTCCTTTTTCTCCTTTCAAACTTCTTACTCAGAGAGCTTAAGGGACTAGTACGGATAATCAACGTTGACATCATTTGGTAATGTGGCCGGCTTTGAAATAGAAATAATTTGGTAAAATATTGGATTTTTCCATTGATGCATTTTTTAATTACGCAAGTGGAAGATCACGTACCTGCATGGGATATATTTCTCTAAGCAATATTTTCAATGTCGTCTAAGACGAAAAGCTTGCTTAGGCGTGTTCCACGTGCCAATGACATCTAACCACGTCATCATGTAATCCTCCTCCGAGACATGACGTGAAATTGGGTTCAGCCAAGCTACTACACAATTAATCATTGACCCTCTGACAGAAGCGCTTAACTTATACGAAATTTTATCACTTTTTATAAATGTTTCGGTGAAGGCTTATGTTTGTGCGTGAAGCGTAAAGTGTAACGTTTCGAAACTTAGGTAAACATAGATATTAGCAACTTGGCTGCAATATGACTTTGGTGAATCTCTTTGGATATGTTCAACTTCCGGCCCAATTACAAAAGTTACCATTTCTGCAACTCACCTATTTACGATTAGAACAACAATTTTCAGAAATTCGTCCCTCAAAACGGGCGACAACGTTCGCTCGAGCGTAATCTGCTCGAGATTGTCGTAGAAGAACATCTTTCATCGTCTATCTCTCATCCGATTTCTTAACCCAGGGCTTGGAAAATGACATTTCATAGCCTATGATGTAAGTATTCTGGGTTGTATGAGACTACTAGGCTCAGTCACGAATATATATTAAATATCTAGCGTATCGTATAGAATCATATCGTA
The DNA here is from genome assembly GCF_014805625.2 of Glossina fuscipes. Classification (NCBI taxonomy): domain Eukaryota; kingdom Metazoa; phylum Arthropoda; class Insecta; order Diptera; family Glossinidae; genus Glossina; species Glossina fuscipes. The sequence continues at coordinate 14,592,771 of NW_023998414.1, read as the reverse complement.
TCGTATCGTATTTAATTAATACGTCTGTTAAGTTGTTTGAAAAGATGTTTTTAAAAATAGCTGCACGTAGTAGCAAACCTGCATTCGTTGTCGACGATAGCTTTCTCTAAATAACTGTTTCTATTAACGCATTTTTCCTAAGAATATTTGTACAGCTATCAACTTTCGCAAAATTCTCATTTTGTTATAACCAATTATGCAAGAAACTTTGTTATTGCATTTACCGCTAATTTGTAATTTTTATTATAATAAATAAAGCCAAGACTAAGACGGAGAAACAAAAACAATATTATAACAAGGCAACGTAAAGAAGAATAGAAGAAGAAGAAGAAGAAAAAAAGAAAAAAAAAAAATGAAAACGACAACTGTATACCCCTGTATGTATACAATAATCTTTACAACAAAAATATTATTATTACTGAAGACAATCATTATATGATGAAGGTATGAAAGGCTATGCTTGCCTATAGCGATACGGGCCAACCGTAATGGCAATTGCAAAATTAACAAATTAGAATAATGCGAAGACGAAATAGAGAATAGAACTAAGGTAATAACCGCAACAACTAACAAGAAGACAACGTCGTCATAAAGGTACAAAGTTACATGTAAAAAGTAATCATGTGAAGTGTCTCGATCGAGTTAAGCACTCATTTAAAGCGGACGAGAAGAAAAAACAAAATCAAAAGTGGAGAGCAACGCACGCAAGTTGTGAATATAATCTTTTGTTTATTGTAGCCAAAGACCGTGAAGTTTATTACACAAATTTCTTCTTCTTCTATTTAAAAAAGAAAGGGAAGAAAATCAATTTAATTAATTTCAATAAATTTATCTGAAAATTTTTTTTAAATATTCGATTTCGATTTTCTGTTTCAACTTTTATTTAAAATTTGAAATTTTTGTGTTTACACAAATGCTGCATCATAGTTATGCACTGATTATATGATACACATGGCCTTTTAATTTATCTTTACCGTAAGGAAGGAGAAAATTTCAAAAAAATATATAGCTCAGCCATTAAGTTCCAATTAATCATCACAAGTAAATGCATATTGCAATTATATACTTGCATATACTTACACAAAAAAAGTGTATAAACATGAACACACCTATAAGTAATCTCATGTATAAAAATATAAATAACCGCCTCGTCACCATTGCAATACAAATAAGAAATTTTATTGTTTGTTTGTCTGTTTGTTTATTTTATATTACGGTTATTGTCATTTGTGTGAAGGCAGTACTGGGAGACCGTTTGAGGTTTTAATCATTTATTATACCCTACACCAATTGCGGCACAGAGTCTACAACATCCAGAAGTACTGGAGACAGATCCGCCCTTCACTATACCGCGACCGAATGAACTGGTCTGCCTGTCTGCTTGTCAATCTACCTGATGACTGCCGATCGATTCTTGAGATTTGATATATCCAAGAGTTTTGGCGCAGGGACAGACACTATTGAATATATGTTGTTCGGACCGGACCACTTTTTCGACCACTGCTCATGTGACATCATATTTTGGAAAGTCATTTTATGTAAATATGTTACTATTTTCCGAATTTTGCGAACAAAAAAAATCGCTGAGTAATAGCCCTTTGGCATTCTAACTTGGTGTCAAAAATTTGGAGCGGATTGGGCACTTTTTTTGGGCGCCCTGTCGTAGAACCGTTCCAAAGGAAACTCAATCTTTACATGATAAAAAACACCAACTTTCAGTACTTCATGTTACAATAGTAACAATTGATATAAAAATTAACCTTATCGAATTTGGACGACGTCGATCTATTTTTTGGACCCCACATCATACATAGCGTTTAATAAAAAATTGATCTTTAGGTGGCACAAATATTCAATTTTTAATATCCTATAATGAAAATTTGTTGATATTAAACGTAACTGTATCACAACAAACTGTTGGACCAAGTAGGTATATCTTTTGGATATCATCGCACTTTTATGCCAAAAGGGAGTAATTTTTAATAATTTATGATGAAAATGGTTCCATAGTAAATTAATCGCACTAAATCACTAAATGAATGAATAGCGGTGTTAGACGAAGTGGTGTAGAGTATCCAAAAGTCGGCCTTAGCCGGATATAACAAACATTATTTTGAAAAACAAAATAAAAGGGCTTGACTTCATATCAATATTTCCGCAGCGAACCCGCAGGGTCAGTGCATTTAGTTTAGTTCTAACTTTATATTAATATGTGCCATTTTTAATTTTTTTCATTATAAGAGGATTTTCAAAAATAGCCATGATATGTATTGGCGGAATTTACGAAAATAGATCATTTCATATCATTGAATATTTCGGTTGTGTGTGGGTCTTATCTGACGATCTAAAGGTAGAGCGTATAAATTTCAAAGTAAATTTTATGTCTTTACGGCGGTAAGTATTATTTATAATTGCATTAACTACGTACATTTATATTGACAAATTGATAAAAAAATTTTGAAGGATATATATATTTTTTTTTTATTTGGCAACCACTTCTAGTAGATAGAAAACTTATGACAGATTGCATCCGTTGCCATCACTTACAACTTACTTTTTGACAAATATGAATGTACACGACGCCGAAAGCAAGCTTCTCATATACACGTTGTGAGCTTTCAGACAAGTACATATTACACATTATATTGCACATTGAGTATTATCACCAGAATGAATCAAGAATTGCGATCTGTAGGTTGAGCACAAAATTGCGTGGGCAGACATGGGCAAGCTTAGATCGATTCAAAAAGCGATTCTGGATCGATTGCCAAATATTCGATCCTAATTCGCGCCTATCTCAAGTCATTCTGTTTGTTATATACATCCGCACAATCTGAATGCACATATATCCATGTTTTTTTCATGAGTAAGCAATAATTGTAGATAACTGAATGCGTTTTGCACACTTGCAAATACCATTCGTTAGATTGCGATCGTTGACTAAGCATAATAAAATCCAACAAATAAGAAAAGTATGTACATATGATTGTGCTCGATTTAAAAAAAAAAAAAAACAAAAATCGATAATTCGTAACGTTATGAGGGCAAGATCGATTTTACAATTTTTGTGCAGATGCTCTGGAAGCTGATGAGCGATAAATCCAGAAATCCAGTCGCGTAGTCCTACGTTTTTTATCGACTTGCCCTATTTCCAAAGACCAGTCTGCATGTAAAAAGGAATAATGACTTCCACTTGAAAATTTGACTTCGTCAAAATTCAATGATGGCGACTAGATAGGTGACGATTTTTCACAGTCATTACATAGACGGACAAGCCTAGACCGACCGAGTCAATATTGATGACAACATGTTTCAACATTAATAAGGCCAATATAGGGCCTCTGAGACTTCTTACTAGGTATTGCATAAATGCTTCGATGAAATGACTCTACACTACCCGATAAAAATATATCACTTAATATGCAGGTCAATTCTATGCTATCTGACAACAAGGATAGATGAATCGATGTGGCCATGTCCGTTTGTTGCCATCACGTTTACAATTTTAAAACTGACAAAAAACAAAAGCTTTCTTCTTTTAAATTTCGTCTCTTTCTTTGCTATCTCTCCGGTCAGAATAATTGTGAACACAACCCGAACTGGTCCAAGAAGCAGCCCACAGTTACTACAAAGTCTACGCAAAACATTAAATATATATGTTTATATAAGACGTGAGGCTAGAGTGGAAAAGGAAAGATATGTCGACATATTATAATTCGAGTCATTTGTCCACATGCTAGGGCAACCTCTTATGTTATAACGTTTCTCTCCATTGAGCTTCTTTTTTTTTTTAATCCAACGAGTCACAAATAGGTTTAACTCATAGTCTGCATCTTTTGTTGAATTCAACTTAATTTATTGATTCCGTGTAAAGCAATAGAATTTACAAAAATAATTGCTCATCACACGGTCAACCACATGTCTTCGTAAAGAGACTTCGACAAAATGTATATGAAAAACGGAGCGAGGAAAAAACTCTCTAAGCGTCATGAGGGAAGGATGATCTTGAGGTGATATTCGCAATTGTTGATCTGATCTGTATGTATCCTCGGTCCGTTACGTATTTAGAATCACGGTTACCATCACAAGGGCGGCCATCAATTTTGTAAGTCCCAAATACACGAGCAACCAAACCATTTTTATGCTCTTATATTAAGCTAATTTTCAAGCGCTTTTTGTTTTAATCGACTGAGGAAAAGAATTATTAAAGCTTTACGAAACAGAAAATTATGAGAACTCATGAAAGACAAAAAACTCAATTCCATTGAACTTATTTTCCTACAAAAAAAAATTTTTTCACATTCATCAAAAAGAAAAAAGAAGAAGATAAGGATATGCGGTTTTTGTCGTTAACCACGAATTTGTACTCACGTAATTTCGCTACCTTTTTTCACGGCACGTGGCATTTTCGGATGATAAACAGGCAGCGGGAACGAATCTTTTGTATTTACATTTTCGCCATCTGAATGGATATAAACGTTTCCTTTGGATTTGTTTTTAAATTGCGCTTTCAAAATAGCATTCAGTCGATTCAAGTCAATAAATATTGAAAGGAAAATGAAGAGACGACTATTTATTTATGGCTTAAAAAGATCCTATGGAACATGAAAAGATGACATAGATATTGTTATATAAATTAATGATGATAAGTTAATATAACGCAGGGATTTGTTACAAGTGTGGAACAATTTAAACTACCATTAGACTTAACATATCGCTCAATAAGTTCGTAGCATCACGTAAAGGTGTCCTCGCTATTAACGAATCAAAATGATTTTTTCGAAAATTGGAAAAGTATGGCCACTCAAACAACGATAACGTGTTAACTAATCGTCGGAACATCATGAAGTTTTCCGTAAAATTTCGTTTGACGATCGACATTATTTAAACATCGCGTAGATTCGTCAATAGTCATCCTACAGCGTTATCGAGTAAATTGTAACGTAACGCCACGCCATTCGATAGCGAAAGGAAAGCGGTTTTTTCGTTGTTGTTGTTGTTGTCACAAAAAGGGAAAACGCTACTCAAGCAGACATATGATGATCAAAGAAGATTACGGTTCAAAGCAAGTATTAATGAGACGACAGAAACATTTGCTAAATAGAACGCGACTAATGGCAAATTTCAATTTAATGCTCCTAACACCCCCTGGACAGATTTTGCAATAGATCGTCTAGGTCATGATGACAGAGCGTGATGAAACTATAATACCTTTTAACATATATGGGTCATAACGGTCCTCTAGTACTTAGCTCAATATTATCCGCTACTGCTTGTACTCTTCAACAATCAAATCATCGGAAACAAGCTACGCCATAAGTGCTCGTTATGAGACACGAATTGAGTTATTTTCAATAGCAAAATATATGTTCTAAGTTTTAAAGCTTAATAATAATAGTAAAAGAACCAATGAGTTAAGTATTTAACACATCTTCCTTCTCGATACTAGCACTGAGGGCCTTTGGCGTTTTTTCAATTAAATTGTTCACTTGGCGTAACAACGATTAATTAAATTAATTGTAGTACATGCAAAAGCTCGGATAATTTCCAAATGCTTGGCAATATGAAGCGTATATGCTAAGCCTTGGATTATGAATGTAACGACACAACCCAAAGAAAAGAAGCCAAAATGCTTTATATTATTTGGCTAAGATATAAATAATATAGATTCGAAAATTTTCAGATAAACGATCACAGATAATTGCTAAAACTAGTGACTAATATTATAAATGGATACATGTTCATGTTCATGTATGTTTACTAAAAATGTGTGCTAATGTTGCGCATATGTGTAAACAAAAAGTGGCTCATAGCTATTAAAAACACGTTTTTCAATTGTTAAATTTTTTCAAAAAAAATAAATAAATAAAAAAATAAAAGGAAACAATTGCAAAAGCTTTGCTTTTTTCGGTTTGTCTCGAACGTTTGGTATTTTCAAGCCACAAACAAACAAATGGACTTGTATTGAGGCAATCTCCCATACACTTGAGTTGAGTCAAACTACCCAATATACATATATGTATATAATATATATATATATATATACTTTTTTTTTGTCAACTTACAACACGCATTTTTTATTAGTTAGACTAAAAGCGACAGGAAAATCAAGTGGGAAACAGTTTTCCTTATTTGTATATAACAAAATCTTAGATCTTTTTGTTATTAAGTAACCAACAAAGTTGTTGAATACTTTACCATTTTAATGCGGGACAATGAAGCAACTGTATTCGGTCTGTATCGAATACTTTTGCATCCGCCAGTAGCTTAGGCTGAACCAAGAAAAGTTTTTAATAAGTACTGACCATTACGTCATATATATTCTGCCGTTTATTGAGAAGAACTGCATTTGATTGAAACTTGAAATGGAGTAGAATTTCATTAATATAATATAATCTTTCAAATTGTCCGAGGGACCAGTAAATAATTGTTTTCAAATCGGCTCATTCAGACAATCTCCGGAATGGTTTTCTGTAAACGATTCCATAAAAGATGACCAAACCAAATTTGAAGTAGATATTTTCATTTTCGCGACCAGGCGAGTATCAACAACACACACCACACAGATGGACAGATATGATTAAATCAAGTCAGGATTTTCTAAAGTCTCTGAAAAGCCTCCTTTTGGGTGTTACATATATTATGGTAAGAAGACAAAATGAATATACCTCCATTTTACAGTGGTGGGTATCAAAAGGAAAAAAAAGTAGAAAGTATTCAACTTGGACCGAATCTATTACTAATGACGATGATGACGAAAGATAAAGCAAAGATTCCTTTATTCAATTGTGCATCCTATGTATTTCAAGTCATATTTATATATGAAATTTTTACGATTTTGCAACATCTTACGTAATTGCAAAAGTCATTGCAGCACTAGCAGCATACGCTTTATTTTAAAAAGAGGAACATTATATATGGAATCTAATAGTTTTAATAAAGTGACCACTAAGTCTTAAATTGACTGTAGCCGATTTCAAGATAGCATTCCGTAGCATTAGTTGTTCCAAATGCGCATCTTCTAACGAAAGAAAAGCTTAGACAGTCAGAAGGAACAGGCATTGGTGTGAGAATATCTCGAATGAACAATTGCACATTGGAGAGGAAAAGTTCTGAAGGATGCGTTGGTGTGTTGGAATTGGCGAATTCTCGCATATGTTTTGATCGTGATTTTATCAAAATTTCACGGATATAATGGAGGAATTAGAGCTGAGGCTTAACAGGTGCGCAGTGCTGATGATAGTATTCCATAACTTTCCTTACAAAGTATAGTTGAAGGTTTTTCCAGGTTTTTGCCATGACAACCTTCAGAATTAAAGGCACAGAAATCGCAGACTTCCCCGCTCAATCAGCTTGCCCCTTTCCCAAACACAAACCGGTATGGCCAGTTACTCAAAGCGTTTTAATCTTTTTTCAGCTTTTCGCGATGACATTCCTTAATTTGTTAATGTTGCTCCAGTTGGAATTCGGGCGATTAACACGGACAAGCTATGACTGACAATAACAGTTTTGAGCTTATTTTTACCGACAAAGTTCATAGTTTGACGGATAAGCCTGGCTTCAGTTATGAAAGTTGAAAAACTATAATTTTACTAATAATCACTATCTAAATTAGTCGCCGAATTTATTAAGCCTCAAGCAAAATATTTTGTGTTGACATTGAACCTTCTCTGTAACGACGCCATCTGTTGTTGACTCGCTGCACGTTTAAGAAAAAGAAGAACAAACATTATTTATATGTAGTTTTCAGGCTGCTGTGTACAGGGCCAGTGCTCGAACGTGACTGATCGTTATTTTGCTTCTGCACCCAGCATAAAACAAACTGTACATAAGGACACAATCAAACAGCATTTTCTTGGAATGCAAATAACTTCGTAAAATTTCCTATATTTACCAGAGGTCGAAGAATCCCTTCACGGTAGATTATCAAGAAAAACGAAAGAAGAGAGAAATAGATACTGAAAGCTTAAACCGTGTAATCGGTTCAACGATAGTGAAAACCTGGAATTTAACTTTGATGAAAGTTTCAAGGGCGGTGGTAAATATTAATGCGTTATTCTTTTTGTTGGGTAATGAAGTCCCAAGTGGTAAACCAAATGATGGAAACACTGTTAACGCATTGTTTTATAAGAAAAAGTACACGAATCCATGAATAGCAAAAAAAGAGGACGACAATAGCAAAATTAATGTGAGAACAAATTAGCTTTTCCAAATGGATTAGTGGACAATAAGAATTCAAAACAAGTGAGGATGTTATACTTAGATGGCGCCGAATCTGGTGCACTAATCACTATTCATTTTATCATGCCGTGCTTTCACTCGCTTAAGCTCGTACTTGGATAAAATTTATTTTCCACTCTTTATTTTAGGCGTGTTAGTGCGTTTCATACCGCGTTCTATTCTTAGTCCTCTTATTTGACATCCACAACGATGAATCTGTTAAGAAAAAGAATTAATGCTCACCACGTCGTGACGTTCGCCGCATATAATTTATCATCAGGACACATAGCTTGTCGCATTCTGCTCTTCAAGTTCTTCGATTTGATACTCATTTCATTGTACTGCTCCACCATATTTGGTTCCGAATTAACATATTTTGACCCAGACGATGTGTGATAGATAGATGTACACAATAATTTTCAACATTCTCGATTGTTGTCTTGTAGGTAGGAAACATTAAAGCAGTGGAAAAAATGTAAACTTGATCGCTAATAACATTGTGTAAAGCCGGTGGATCCTTTATAAAATAAATTTAGAAAATTTCAACTTTCTATCTGTCATAATTTATGAATAATGAACAAACGAAAAGCGCACGAACTTTTGCTTAGAGAAGCAAAGGTTTGCGCTTTACTGTGGATGTGTCTATTGACCGATTTGTTTCTATTTCAATATCTACCTGCGTGCGAGGACTTCTAATGTTTCTACCAAAAAGGTAAGACGGCAGTTTAATTTTTGTGACCGGGTAATTATCCATAAAATACCCCAGATGCTCACATACATGGACAGACATGGCTTGATGATTCAGAATTTCACACTGATTAAGAATATGTACGCTTTATAGGCTCTATAGAGGTTCCGTTTATGCGTCGCAAACATTACGACAAAATGAGTATAACCCATCCTTCAGTGGTGGATATAAAAATGAGTGCAAAACATAAGGTATGGTGGTGGATTTTACTAGCGGAGCTAAATTAATAACTGCATACCTTCTTCGCGCTTCTCAACATATATGGATGAAAGATGATAATTGCACTTTCCGCTTTGCATCAGTTCAATAAATGTCATGAAATTTTGACGCATTTCGTTTGAAGCTTGGTAGTACCTGAATCCACAGATTCGTCGATAAGCAACCTAGATCTGTATCCTACAACCTTACTGAGTGATCACTATTTGTTACTAACGTTGTTGCCATATAAAGATTAATCGTCTTATATACATTTTATGTGGAAGGACGCTCTAAGAACGATCCCTTTCAACACAAATTTTTATTTATTTATTATTTCAATGTAAACAATCAATCAGGAAATGTGACCTATATGTATAGCACGGCGATGATCAAAGAGAAGTGAGAAAGATATAGCGAATTGTCACAGTCTAGTCACTGTCTACCGGCCGACTAAGCACTCGCCATAATTCCGCGCCCACGATCACCGATTTGGTAACTACGACCCCTATCTACTCGACCATGCGGCAGCCCAATATATTGACTTTCTTAAAATAGTTCGTTGTATTTGAAATGATGACATCCAGTATGTAAGGATACCTCATTTAAAAATAATTGCAATACATTACACGAAATATATAACATATATCAGATGTATGAAGTATATAAAGTACGTAAAGTCCATATATGCGTGGAGTATAAATAGTACAGAAAAAACAAATGTGTTATATGAATTATAGACGCACTTCAATAATGCCGTTCTTTCAGCAGTCGTCTGGCGAACTTCGTTTCATTATAAAAAAGCGATTTCGTGCCCAATCGACAATTTCTTGCCATCGCCAGCATACTTCTATTCAATTATAATAATCTCTGCGATCCTTATCTTAATGACGCAGGAGTTTTATGAATGTATCAAATATATAAAATTTTCGCATGATAGTCTATTTGCTGGAAGGTCAAATAATGACAAAGTTTGGAATGTGCTTTCCACGTCAGGACAAGAAGACATTTCAGTGGTTGATAATTTTCTTTGGACAAAACTGGCAGAAATTTACTTACAACGCTGTAAAAAGATCTAATACCAGATCAGATTTATTAAATTTTTTTTTTTTTTTGCACATTTTAAGGAGTTTCTCTCAATTTACATCTAACTATTTGAAAGTGAAGTAAGTTGAAGCACTTGAGCAGTCGATAGGTGAACATGTACATAGTGACTCGAAATCTTAGGCTTCCTTAAAATGTACCTACAAAACATAGCAAATGATTAATGATCTCCTTAGGTAGAGGATTAAAAAGTGTTCGTCGATCTATCGTCGATAGTGAAGTCACGCACTCTGCGTCCAGAACAATAGCATTATTTATGATGTCTTCTTAAAGCTTTTAATTCGATCGAAAATTTTAAGCTTATGCTTACCCAGTTTGATTTGGAAGCGAGTCGTTTAATTCTACGGGCAATTTTGCTTTGAAATTCTAAATTCGAGCAAAAAAAAAAAAAAAAAGTTTTATTTAAATTTTATTTTTATTTACAAGTAATCAACAAAGATTTTAAGGTACATGTTTGCCTTTATTTTAATATTTCTTTCCTGTAATTAATTATTCCCGCAGTATGAGTGCTTTAAGAAATAAAGCAACAACAATAACAATAGTAGATTCCAGTTACAGTTTAATTTTTAATTCAGTTTGAAAAATTTCTCATTATTATTCCGTTTATTCTGTTTTTTTTTTTTTTTTACTTTTTATTTTTAAAGTATTATCATCTAGTCGCTCGCACATTTATGTGAATGCATGCATATATGTGTTCGTAAGTACGTTTTGTTTACTTCCGCAATGTTGAAGTTCAGTAAACTACAGAATAATTGCTTACATGTACACATATTCATGGATGCAAGTGTAAACTTTAAATGGAGAAAAAGCACATGAGCCTAAAAGATTTTTTCAACACTTCAACAGCGCACACAACAAAGTGAACAGAGTCTATGAAGACATCCATTAAGGAACGTATGTAACGATGCATGTTTATGCAGATATGCACACATGTATATATATATAACATAGATAAAGGTGCTCTTAGGTAAAGAGCAGTAGCATGTGTAATAACATTTGTTGGAAAACGAAAAGAAAATAGTAAAAAATAACACATGTGCTACATAACATAATTCATGTTAAAGCACTTTGTCTGCCATTTTTGTATCCCTCATCTAATAAGATGAGCACGCCAGACTCGTTATTTCGCTTGTGCCACGGCCCAAAAATGCTCCATAAAAGTCGCACATATCGAGTAGAGAAAATATTCTCCTTCCCTCTCCCTCTCCCCCCTTAATTATTTTATATATTAATTGGTAAGATCATTTAATCGTACTTATGTCTATCCCTTCATCTAGATAGATAGATGTATCTGCTGCTTCTTCGATTCGTAAATATTAACAGAGAAATGTTGATGCTTTCTTTCTAAACGAATAAATTTGTTTCAATTTCATTGATCGAGTGCTCAAATGTGCGCTACATGTTAGAATTTTAGAGAATTTTAAAATCACCATTTTGTATGTACTTGATCCGAAAAATAGCTGCAATCAGTGCGCTCATCGGCACTGATGTAATAGAATACAGTACAAGCGTTTTTTGTGTTCACGTTAAGTACTAGGTGTCCGAAATTCGTTCTAGGACGAGTAAAGCTTTCTTTCTTATCCTATTCGGTTTACTTATTCTTTTTGCCATATTGATATGAAAACATTTCTAGTATGTCTTGAAGTAAAGCAATATCTACTTTGTAGCTTTTTACAGAAGTTCGAGAAGTTTTCCTTTAGTGGACTGATGCTGCAATACCATGCTTCATAGAAGAGTTCAAATAGTTAATTGCATGCGCTCCACCAAAACGAACCCTTTAATAATTATTTTCTTCTTTTCGTTTCGTTTCGTTTCGTTTCGTTTTGTTTTATCAAACGATCCCACGGCCACATAATTTGCCCCAAATGTAAGTATTAGTAAAAACACCAAGATTACGCAAAGGGTGTGAAGATAAATTCGAATTTAACTAGTAAAGACACCTACCA
>NW_023998414.1:14517608-14580158 GCF_014805625.2 Glossina fuscipes | reverse complement strand
ATCAACCATATCTCAATTGTAATTATTTAACATGAGCTCTGTTAAGTTGTTAACAGCGGTATGTTAACTGAAATGGTAGATGTCTTTACTAGTTAAATTCGAATTTATCTTCACACCCTTGATTACGCATCGTATCAGTTTGCCGGTTTACAGGAAATTTACGCCCAGTTACATCCATCTTCTAGATGATCGTAGGTCAATACTGCATATAAATTGTAAATTATAGATTTTCGATTGTATGATGAAAGTTTTCACGTGAGCAGCTCGAAAATGAATATAAGTCCACTCCGAATGTTAGGATAATTAAGAACATGCCTTTGATGCGTATTTCTGATAAACGGAAACAATGGTATATCGGGCAACATTCATCTAGTCTTCTTGAACGAAAGGTAACATTTCACCCAGCATTTTTCGTGAAGATAGTTTTCTAATTGTTTGCTCGTATGTAAAGAAATACGCTATGTGATGCTTTTTTGCTATAAAAAAGGTTAAGAATGCAAAAATATGCCGAAAAATGTGTGAAGTGTACGGGGCGAATGCTGTGAGTAGAAGAAGCACAAGTGTGCGGTTTGCTCGATTCTGGTTCGGAAAATTCGATGTCAAAGGTGCATCTCGCCATGGTCGGCCAGTCACTGGAAAATTTGATGGTAAAATTTTGCAACTGGTGGAGCAGGATCGGCACGCAAGCCTTCAGGACACTAAACATCATCCACACGATAGTTTCGGGATCATTTGAAAAAGCAAGAGCAAGCTACTAAACGAAGCTCAAAAGACAACGGGGACCTCTTGTATGACTCACTACTACATATCAAACAGAATGTCAATAGAAAGGATTAAAAACTAACATTTTCCGATTTCTAATTACGGACATTCACCGGAAGGACTTATTATAGACCTGTCTTTTATTAATCCAACCGATTCGGAATTAATTTCTGAATGCTTATGCTTCTATTTTTTGTTTAACCTACTAGAGTGTAGTGGTTTTTCACATATTTTGGACAAAATTCGATATATTGACATGTTTGGCTGATTCGCTATTGAGAAATGGTCTGAGTCGGGCAATTTGTAAGACTTCTTCATAAAATACGCCTTACTTTAAAACAACAACAACGTTATATGAAAGGAAAGGACGAAGAAATAGAATTCCGCTATGTTAAACACATGTGAAAACTTGAAACGCTCCTATATAAGTTTTGCTATGAAAGGTAAGCCTTCATATAAGAAAACCGTCTGGTCTTTAATATTTCGCAGTCGAAATTGGTTCATGATAACATTTCGAGATGAAGGTCAACTGCTCCAAATTTATAGATTTCTATGACAACATATCTCTCATAGGAAGAAGGGCTAGTGTAGTAACATTACCCCGTAATAGCATTTTGAAATAATAAATTTGGATCATGTGCGTCTATATTTTTTGGTTCTTATCTATTCTCAAAAAAAGTACCTCTTACTTCACAAAATGATCACAGTAAGCTCAAGAGCCCAAGAGAGAATACTTGCTTAACACAGCAATTCTTATTACAAATCATTCCCTTCAAACCGTGCCCCCTAAACCGTGCACAACAAGCATCATTCCAATGATCTCTACTTATAACTCGATAAAGCGATTGTTAAAAACACTTCTAATTAGCCCAATGAAAACGAAAGCTCTATCGTTAAGTTAGTAAAAGGTATGTTTATCAAATACCAGAAGAAACCCGTATGATGAATGGTTAAATTTAGATAAAATGCGGCTGTGGCCACGAAGCTGCCAAAATTACCTACTAAAACTTTTGAGTACGAGATAATAATCTCAAACTTAACGCTGTTAAAAGAGAAAAATGTTGAAACTTTTGAACTAAAGTCCATCATGACTTCCACACTCACCCGATGAAATGCACCTGAGGTGCATTCGGCTAAAGAAAAGGATCTTGATTAAGCATATCCTAGAAATATCTACCTAAATACAAGTTGAAATTCATTATGCAAATGAATCAGTCCAAAAAGTAGAGGATTTCGTTTGGAAAGCTATGCTTTCTCTTTCTCGACAAATCTATCGCATTATATAAAACTAAAACTGCCACATATTTATTCTGCATAGTTTCTATTTTTACACTGATTTTTCAGCTCGACTTGGTAAAAATATAAATTGAAAATGCAGTTTCTCGTTTCATGTGGAGCTGGTTGTGGATTATGTAGATCATTGGCACCCACCAACAAAGAATATATGCATTAAGTCTCATAATCAATCTCATCTCTTGTAACTGGGGACCGTACGATAACTGTAGGAAAGGGCTCACTCAACTAAAAATCATAAACTGATCAAAAATATGTACATAATTCCTGATAAATAAATATTCTTTGAAGTTGTAAACAGAAGAGAAATAGTTAATACTTATTCTCTGCTTACGGATGTGGATATAAAAAAATGGTATTGTGCTGCCGGTGATAACGAAGACATTCACATTCGATATTATCATCCAATATAATAAACAATTACAACGAAATAGAAAGAAACAAAAAGAAAAGTGCGAAGGATACATTTTTTGTGACGTGAATCGTATAGATACCCACCAACTTAACCCACTTCTTTTTTTCTGGGGACACTAGGGACAATTTCCATTCTTACTTTTCCAACGATTCTAACAAAAAGTTGAAGAATCACATTTCGTACAGTTTTCGTATTAATTATGAGGATATCAATGACCGGGATCATATTCAACACTGTGCTGAAGTAAGTAGTCAAGTCGAATATCGAAACAATATCGTTTGGAAATAAATAATTTGAAAATATTTATAAAAAGCTAACACGTTACACTAAGCCAAGTCGGATTACATACCCTACACCACTAGTCTTAATACGATTCTTCACATTTTTTTTGTCATGAAATGTTACACCACGTAGCCCTCAAATTTTTGTACATTTTGTCTGCTGTAGTTTGTAAGTAATGAGTAGAAAACGATTTTTTAAATTCATTGGAAAAACAGAGATGTTCTCAGTTACGTAGCACTGTAGGCATGCCGTTCGACCGATGTATCCCATTTGCAATACCAACTTGCGAAGGCTTTTAAAATGATCCTATCCGATCCAAAATGTCCTCATTCATGCAAATACTATTTTCCATTAGCATAGTGCGAGCCAATCCAATTTCAACAGCGTGCTTTTTAACTAGTAAGCTTTCAATATATAATTGAAAAACAAAAATACGTAGGTGGGACATCGGACCGTCAAACATTTGTAACTTCCAGAAGGGAGTTATATACATCCAATTTCGGAAATTTCGTTAAAAGAATGCATGTACATGGCTTAATTAAGTTTTAACCTCATTTTGACTTCAGATGACATATACATACGTAACTCATTGGGCATCTAATTTCAAGGTGTTACGAATCATACAACGTAGCTACTATATCTCTAAATTTCAGAGTTAATTATAAAAATGATGCAAGCATTACTGAGGAGCATTATAAGAGAAATAGGGATAGAAAAAAGGGGACAACACCCTAATATTTCTTGCAATAGAATAACGGAAGTTAGGGTTGCTTATAGCTATAGCGCTAGTTACTACCAATACCTTCATCGTATGTCACGAAAATATGTGAGAGGAAATATTAACGTAGCTAAAATAGAACTGCAATAAAAAAGAAATACCGAAATAGGAGCAAATTAAAGGAGTGGAAATAGCGAGAGAGTGAGAGTGGAAGTGAGAGAGATTGAAATAGTGGTTGTCCGAGAGCGCTGATGTAAAAAAAAATAGTTCACAATTCCACAAAATGCACATACAATTACAGTTTAAAAAAAAAAATTTCAAGTTTTACGATCTAATGCACGTTCTTAAGAACAACTGATAACAACACAAACTGACTGCAGTAATGAACACCGTTTTTGTAATCAATATGAATCAAAATGTGTGCAGTTTAAGAGATTGTGAAAAAAGTCAACATACACTCTCTTAAACTGAAATAATTATAGAAAAAAAGCAAAATTTGTGATAATTTTGACAATGACAAAACAAAAAAAAAATGAAAGAAACGAAATTAAATGGAATAAGAGAACACAACTGGGTATATGTACGGAAAATATAAGAGTAAAAAAATATTGGTCTCCAAAATATCTCATTACAGCTACAGCTGATTACATCGGTACCTAGAACTAATGCTAATCATGAAGTAATTAGTAATAAGGAAATTATTTTTGCACTAAAGCAGTGCATACACATAAACATGCACGTAAAAAAAAAAAAAAAGCATTCTCTCCTTAGGAAGATGACGCAGACTATCTTGTAGACAGATAAAAGAAAATATGTAAGAAAAATATTTTAACAAGAGGCGTTGTCCACCGCTGTAGAGCGGGTGAAACAATGTCAAAAGAGTTTAAGGGCAAAAATACTTAATTACAATATATTTATAATAGAAGAAAAATCAATTATTAATGATCGATTACCTTTTAGAAGCATTCCAAAAATTTATTTATTGTAATCCTTTTCTTACTTTCGTTGGGAACAAGTATTCTTAATGAAATTTATTTATTTTTTTTTTATGACACTTTCTGATCGTATTGTATGCTTTCTTTATTTTAATCAAATTTTATATTTTTTCCAAAACTTATTTTAATTTTGATTGCTTCTTTACTATCTTGCTCTCTCTCATTTACAGTTTTTGTTATTACCGTTTTTTCACAATGCTGAGAAAATAATTTGCGCGTCTTTTTTTTATGTCGAAAATATTTTCCTCAGACCGTTGTCACGCACGCTGTGTTTGCAATCTTTTTAATCAAATTTAGAAAGCAAAACCAATAAAGTTTTATTGCTTTATCATTTCTACTCATCAGTACAAAATTATACAAAACAAAACATGCCACCGCCGTCGCGTAACTTAACTAATCCGCTTTTATCTGCGCTCTCTATGTCTTTCCACTATTCATCAAAAAATGCAACAAAACCAATTTGCATGATTCAGGCTTCCCATGGTAACGTAATTTCACCTTTTCAAGTTTTTCTCGCGAGTATCAGAGTTAGCAATAAAACTTTAGCAACTCTGTACGCGAAAAGAGAAATTGCATGTTTAGCGGGTATACGGAATTTTGCAACGTTGTATATAAAATATATTCTACGGTGTAACTGATGGTACACTGTGTTACAAAGATAGCAGTGAATTTACTGCATTGTATCAGATTTAACAAATTTATAGGATTGCAGATCACTAGCTGCACATGCAAGTGTGCCAATCCCTCTATATTTTCGCCAACTCAAAACTGTCTACCTGCACTACCCCTCAGAAAGGGAATATTCCTGTCAAGACAGGCGCCTAACACCTCTTTGGATAATATAAAAAGTTATCCGGCTGCAATACTCCCATCCATCAATTTAAAGCGTGTCAAAATTTTCAAATTGGCTCCATCTCAACCTGGAGCTAAGTTGTCTTTTAAGGTATTATTTCCGACTGAATATATGGAAATTTTGCTAAATTTTGTGGCCAGTTGGATGCTTAATTAAGGAATTCATTGCTCAAGATCGTCTCCGAACTGCTAATTCGGTAGCTCTTCTACCCTTAAGAAACTAAATATTTCTTCAGGTCCAATACCTTTGATTTACCAAAATGTTAGAAGCCTAAATTTGAAAATTCGCTGTACTTTCCTTAATTCAGTGGGCACGGAGTTTTCCTGTTTTGCCTTCACTGAAGCTTGATTAAAGTCTGATTTACATTCGTCGGAACTTTTCCACAGTTCTTTTCAAATTTTCAGAAAGGATCGATAGGATCGCACTGATGGTGGTGCCATAATTGTCATATCTGCTGCAGTTCCCTCCTATTCGATTGAATTTCCTACTCCTCTCGACGTTGAATTTATTGCCATTCGAGCGAAAGTTGTCAATAAGCAGTTATACGTAACTTGCTCCTACATTCCCCAAAATGCGGATATCTCCTTTTATAGGAAACATGCTCCCCTCATTTGTAACGTGGCCGAGGAGTCTAAAGCTACTAATATAGTCATAGTGTTGGGGAATTTCAATTTGCCACAAGTCACTTGGTGTTATAGTGATAATTCTGGTTGTACGTGTTTTTCAATGAATTAATTGATCGTAATTTACTGCAATACAACCGTGCCCCTAATTGCAATGGTAGACTGCTGGACGTTTGCTTTGCTAACTTCGCGGATATAGTTGCAAACCGCTGTCCAGATGTTATTTGCTAAGGATACCTGTTATCCATCAATTTGTATTTCCTTTTATTACAGGCATGATTGTCCCTTGAACTACTCTAATGCGCCAAATCCAATTTCCTCCAATAAGTATTATGATTTTAACATAGCTAATACTTTACTGCTTAAATCACATCTTTCAGACATTATGGTTGATATCTTTAATGTAAATATTGAAACCTTACTTACTTAGTTACTAATCTAACTTACTATTGAAGCTTACAGTCTTCTTTCTATAATGTATTAAACCTAGCTATTTCTGCATCCGTTCCGACAAGCAAGCTTGCGCTTGAAGCAGATGCCCACCATGGTTTAACCAGACAATTAAATATTACAAAAATAGGAAAAACAAACTTTTCAAGCAATTTATGAAAAGTGGTCCTGCTTACAACTGTTTTGCCTATTCCGCATCAAGGTATATATTTAGTTAGTTCAACTACCAATATTATTTAGTTGATAAAATCTTCATTGCTTGTTAATCCTAGACATTTTTTTAAGTTCGCTAACTCCAAAAGAGAAATCTGTTTATATTCCTCGCATGTTTCTTCTAATGGATCTGACGACTCTGATGATATTGAAACCTCGAATCCCTTTGCTGAGTACTTCCGACAAAATTTTTCAACTGGTAATTCCCATTCAATTGTCAACTCTCCGTATCGATATCTCGTTCGGCTTTGACTCCTAACTTTGCCATTTTAGAAAATGATTTTTTGGATGGTTTAAGGTCCCTAAAATGTACTTCTGCGTTTGGACCTGATGGGATCCCCTTATGTATACTTAAAATATGCTCTGACGAGCTATCTGCTGCTATTTCAATGATTTTCAATCAGTCCTTCAAATTAGGTTTTTCCCGTTGTCTTGGAAGAGTAGTTTCCATATTCCAATTCAAAAATGTGGAAATAGACATCCGGTAAAGGACTGTAGATTCATCGCCAAAGTGCGTGTCTTACATAAATTGTTTGAACGAGTTGTTGAGCGAGTGAAGATCCACTTTCACGAATCACCTTAGAGTTCACTTGCCATATTTTCAAGGCTCTTTCTGGTGGCTCGCGTACGCATGTCGTATATACTGATTTTAGTAAAGCGTTTGACTTAGTTAACCACAATTTATTGATCTGCAAACTCCAGGCCTGTGGCTTGCCTTTCTGCTTAATGAAGCTTAAGCACGTATCTGCATAAGAGATTATTCAGGGTTCTGTTTAAGTTCATCATCTTAGATGAATTTCCCATGAGATCTGGCGTCCGTCAAGACAGCAACTTAGGACCCCTTTCATTTCATTTATATATTAATGATCTCCTCTCGGTAATTAAATCCAGCCAGATCTTAATGCACGCTGACGATGTTAAACTGTTTGGTTCCTTCTTCCTGGAACCGCTTTAAACTGACTTAAATAATTTGCTTACATGGTGCTCGTTATGTTTTATGAAATTAAATTTAAAACAATGTAAGAAGCTGTTATTCTCAAGGATGAAGCCATTCAATGCTGAATATTTCATTGATTCACACAAATTGAAAAGCGTAGATTCGTCCATCGATTTAGGGGTTCTATGCGACCAAATATTAGATTTTAATTCGCACAGTGTTAGGTCCACGTTAGGTTTCATTGAGGAGTGGTCCAAAGAGCATAGGATACTTTCATTATGAAAAGGCTATGCATGTGCTTTCTTAGACCAAAACTTGAATATGCTTCTGTTGTGTAGTCTTCTTTCTATATGCGTTATGACGATTCAGTTGAGTCTGTTCAAAAGCAATTCTAACTGTTCATTAAGCTAAGTCAAAATGATGTCTATCACATAATTTCAATATCGGATTCTATAAAGTCTATCAAAACTACTTTGCTTAATATGCGCGATTTGCCTATGTGGCATTGAGACTAACTTTTAACCTTGATATCTTATTACGAATCGAAAATAAGTTTGTGTTGTTTACTGCATCGCTTGCCAAGCTTTCGCATGTTTGCGATGGCTTAGGGGTTCACTCGTAATTTGGTTGTGTACTGGTTGTGGGTGTGCCTCTGTGCTAGTGTGTACATCCTTTTTTTTTTCTCTCTTCTTTTTCTTATAGATGAATTATTATTTAATAATTCTTATTATTGTTTTTTCCTTTTTTATACAAATTCTTAATATCAATTAATATAGGGTTTAGTTCTAGGAGTCCATTGAATTCGACTCTTAATTTTTTTTGGCTGACTTTCAGCCAAAATAAATGAATTTAAGTTTTCAAGAGCACATAATTTTATTACATACCTGACGACGAAAGAAATTTGTGTGAGCACACCCAATGGACCAATCATACAATACTTGAAGAATGTTCAGAGAAAGAATTAGAAAGCTTAATACTTACTGTACAAAAAAAAGATACGAATTTGATCAGACTGGATTAAAACTCAAATAAAAAGAAACTTATTGAAAGAGCTGTACGTAAGGACCCTTTCTTTACCATTTTCTTTTAACATAACGCCTATTTCGTTGCTATGCATTGCTATATAAACAATTTCTTAAATAGATTTACATACGATGCGTGAAAGTTGATATGACCTTCCAAAATAAAGCAAACATTTTTTAATCAAGGTGCGTTCTCTATTGATTAAAAAGACGGAACAAACTTTATTTATATGTTTTTTTTTTTTTTTTTTTTTCTATGGATAAAAAGGTTTAAGTTGACAAAGAGCAGTACCATTCTCTTTGAGAGCAAGTCTACAAATTTTTTGTTCAAACTATGCACGACTTGTTTTCAATTTCTTTTGCGTTATATAAAAATACAACGGTCCCAAAAATGTTACAAACACCCCGATCGAATCGGGGAATTTATGTCATCCCGTATCATCCAAGTTCCGGCCAAATTACGGATCCAATAACATCATCCTTTAGTAAACATAATATCAGAATCTAAAGTGGCACCCGCTAAAGCGGAAATGCACGAAGTGATAAAAGTTTGAAAGTATTTTTATTATTTACTGCTCTCAAAAGCACAGTTGTCACCGAAAGGAACAGCACAGTTCTGCCGTGTATTTCTTCAGAAATAATATTTTTATTTACAACAAAAATTGTCCAATTGCTTTCTGGAGATGGATATGAAGTTTTTAACGAGTTGTTTTTCTATTAGGCATTTTGTATGCCTTTGTATGCAAATGCGTATACTTTTGAAAAGTATTCATTTGCAGGACCATTGAAACTATAGTCAAGCTGAACAAACGTAGCATGCGTTGCAGTGGCCATTGCGATACCCAACCGTGCGCTTTATAGTGCGACAATTTTTTTTGATATATTTCGATGCTTGAATCAACAGATGTTTGATTCATCATATATTATCGGTTTACCGCTCGTACCGAGCATTTTATCGGTTAATATTGAATTGAATTGAAGTACTACAAACTTTGCGTTGTAAACTTAATTTTAATTAAGCAGGCAGCGTCGAAGTTCGTTTCAAAGTTTTTTTGACTATAATTTCATTTACATAGTATATATAAACCAAACAAATCAAGCACGTCTTTTTTTCTATTAAAATAAATTTCGTTTTTTTCATTTAATTCGTGAATTTCTTAATTATTTATTTGCTACTAATGGACGAACAGGCGGGAGAGGGATGCGAGCAGTCTAAACCGCAAGTTGAAAGGACGAGTTTTCAACTGTTTAAAATCGAAAACATAACCGTTGTCAGACCGCCTTTGTTAAAGGTCTATTATTGGGAATATTTAGATGTTGATAAGTAATTTTAATGTCCGTATTATATAATTCTTAATTTTGATATAATTTCTTTCTACACAGATTCAATGCGAAAATCGCTGAAGGACAACAATGTATTGAGCATAATTTTGTTATACCCACTAGTCAGTTGAATAGTAAGCCATTGAAAATTGTTTGTTGGCTTAAAAATATGAGTAAGGAGAAGTTGACGTTACAATTGAAGCGAATCAAAAACTGCGATTGTGTCCTCAAACAGACACGAGTAGGCTTCAATCAGTTTCGTTACCTCTATCATTGTCCGCACCGTTATTTGGTTAATATAACACAAGAGATGATTGTTATGAATGCCGATGATTTGGTGGCCATGAGCGTAATTGCTTATTTCTATCTATTCGGCACATATGTGCTGACATTTGAAATGAAGTAATCTACCGATAACTTATGCTTTATATATATTAGAAATGAAAAAAGAGATTCAAAAATTAATTATTGTAGGACCTCGGATTCGCGCACAATTCTCATGCATTTCCATATAAATGTTGTCGCCTTTGATCCCGTCGATTGTATTCTAACTCATGAATTGATACCCGTTAATATTAAAGATTTTCAACGAGTCGCTCAGCCGATATGGATTTGCAATAAAACAATGCAAAGCATACAAGTGTTGTTTAAGGGTCGCGAACGCGGTTTCCGTTTAATAAATCCAAATCTGGTAGTACCGTTACTAAGCGTATGGCCCTTAATTGTGGAATACCGTCCTAGCGAATTTGAAAATCATGTAATCAATAGATAAATTAAAGGAACTATTTTAGATATATTTATGAGGTCCCTTTATCTTCAGTTGGAATTAAGTTTGTCTTTCAATAATGTGCGTTATAAAGTTCCGATTAGCTGTAAAGGCTTTTTGACACAGCCGGAACCCGAGAAGGAAGCTCCTACCTATGATTATGACTGTGCCGATTTCTTATACGTAATCTATCCGAACAAACTAGAGTTTAGTACTGAAATGAACGAAGAGCAGTTTCTTATGGTGGCCGTGCATAATTACAATCAAAAGTGCATGGACTTTAAGTGGCAACCGTATGTCCTTATCAAGTTAATTCGTTTTACATAATAGTCCACATTATGAAATCGAATTCGTTTCAGATACGTCATCAGCCGATACTTTAGCTTTAGTTTTGAACCAAGTGAATTTAACTTGAAAGCTCATCATTCGCGCTTATGTATAGTGTCAGTGAGGACTTACGATAAGCCATTGCACTTTAAGCGTATACCTGCTATCTTGGAAGTGCATCGCATACTCGACAAGTCTACTCAAATTGCCAAACAATTATTGACCGAAGTCGAATCAATTGACAATCCCAAATGGCGGCAAGATAGCTTTGTGGAGCATGTATTTCTTCACATCGATATAAAGGTTAATTTGCCGAAAGAAAACCCAATTATTATAATGCCAGAAGCCGATCAACAAAAATTTACCGTGCCATTGCTCGTTCCCTTTACGAAGTCATTCCACACTTTGGACCAAGGCTCACAGACTGGGCATAAAAAGAATGCCCAATGCATTACCATCTTTGAGAAATTATTTTGGGAATACCTCTCTAAGTCGAGTTATATGCGAAACACTTCAAAAATACCAACAAATCTCAGCTACAGTGAAGTTATAAACGGTTTCACAACCATGAAGAAAGGCTCCCAAACCAGTACATATGATGTCGATAAATTGTAAGCATATATTCACGGAATAACCATTACACATTATATCATTACTTTATCACATTTTAGAGCAATTTACAATATAGTATGTTATATAATAGCCGATGCTCTTCGTGATTTATCTAAAAATTATCGTTTTGTCCCACGTGAATATCTGGATCCTATTTAATATTTTCCACGCAGATTATGCATGTATAAAGCCAGTGGCAACATTGAATCCCTTTGCAGGCAACTGTTATGAGTTATGCTAAAGAAAGAAGAATTTCTGACTTTCATGTTTTATCTATTTTTTATGAATTTAATCTGAATAAAAAATTACTTGAAATTCGCTGCTCTCAGGCGTTCCAAATATCGTTCTACGTTAACGGAAGGTAGGAAAACTTTACGTATCAATTTAGGTATTTTGTCCGCGAGAGAACGAGCCTGGAAAAAGCAGACATAAGAGGATGACATTGAAAACAGAATTCTACTTTCCTTACCTTTTCTAAATGTTGGTGAGCTACAGCCGCTATCTGAAATACACAATCTGCGACGCCTTTGTCATCGAATTTGTGCCTTAAGAAACGTTCTTCACTAACACCGTTTTTAATGAGTAGTTCCTGAGGAACATTTAGTGTTTGTCCGCGCTTAGTGTAAGGAACGGCTCTTAATAGCGTAACCACGCCTTGGGCTTTTCCCAAATGTGAAGCAGCATGATCTACATGGAGGTCTTTAACACCACATAATTCTACGAGAAGGTACAACAATGAGGAATAAGTTTGCTCTGAGTAATTCTCCATATCTTTCACGGTCTCAAATGGTTGATTGGGCGCACGGTCTCTAGCTGTTACCAAGCGTTTTAAATAAACTTTATTCAATTTATTGGAGCCCAAAGTCTAAATATTTAAAGAATAGCAAAAATTTTCTGTTGGTTAGAAAAACTATTGTAAAGTACGTTAACTATACATGTTTCAGTTCACTTAATACTGGCTGATCTGCCACATAGGATTTTTGGTAATCGTAGCATTTATCTATTGAATCGCTCCAAAATTGTAAACGCATTTTAATAAGTTGTTGTTGGTCAGAAATCTAAAAGTTTACATACTAATTTTGTTATAAGCAGTTACTCTGTTTACGATATTGGATTTACTTACCATTGCGCCACACTTTGCTAATTCGACATTAAGAGCTCTTAACGCAAACGCATGTCGTCTTTGACCCTTTCCCAACAGCAATGTGCACAAATAATTTTCGTAATCATTTTTCCTATAATTTTTCTTTTTTTATTTTAACTCTCTTTTACATAACTTCTCCGCGATCATGCTTCAATCACTTACTCTACTAATGCCATGCAATACCTGGAGGCATTTAATTCCTTCTCGCCGGCATCTTGTTTAATGTGTTGTTGCCGTTGTGGCTGCTGGTAAAATTTCAATGAGTTTCTAACACAAAATGTTGGCACACCTAACGAAAATCGTGCCATTTTCTTAATTATTTGCCCCAAAATCTGTTAGAATTTTTCGAATGTTTACATTTTGTCTTCATATTTAAGAGTACCGTGAGAATAACTAATCAGCTGTTGCGTGAAAGCAATATACCAACAGATGTTGATTGTTTCTTTTAAGGGTTTCAAGTTTCATGTATTTAGTAGGGTATGAAAAACGTGACGAAGGTAAACGTGACAAACAAAAAACAGTAGTAATACCTATTCATCCTGTAACTATCTCAGTTGACAGGAGAAATGAATATTAATGAAACTTAATTTGATCGCGGACTTTGTTAAGGATCATGTAAAATACTCCGTTTTCGAACACCGAGTCTTTTCTATTTTGACGGGGACAATTTACCCTCTCAGAAGACAAAGTAATCTCTTCTCATTCAGGGAATGTCATCTGTTCGTGTAACGCCCTGACGGCCAGAAAGAAGTGAGGTAAGGAAAAGATATAAGTGAGGTGATGGTGGGTTTGTGCCCAATCGGCAATTGAGCATTGGCTACGATCAAAGTAAACTTTATGTGTGAGTTTACGTAGACGGTGACTTGTTAGTCGCGATTCTTACCTATTCGGCCACTCACGTGGTACAGAAGAAGACAAAATAACCTCACAGCTCCAAAGCGTCCCTAATCAATCGTAGTTATATTCTTAAAAATTGTTTCAGCTTTTAAGATTTGCCGAAAGTGTTGAAATGTTTTTCGCACAAAAAGTAATATTTAGACTTTTTTTGACTTTCTTCAAAGCCAAACTTAATACTTACAGCTAGTAGAATAAGTACGGGATTTTAACTCGGTAATATACATTCTTGTTTGAAAATTCCGCAGAAAATCTTGGGATTTTGCAGACTCTCCTTTTGATCGATCACAAAAAAGGGATAAATCTTCTCACATTCGTGAAATTAAAAAAGTATTCAAGAATCGGGGTAGAAATGTGAGAGTTACCCACATTTCAAGAATATTAATGAAATGGGGACCAAAATTGGCATCCCTGGAGATGTCAAGAAGAAAAAAAAAGGGCGTTCAGTTTTGGAATTGATGTGGAGAACATTTTTATTTGTTTTTGGTTAAAAAAAAAAACAAAAAAAAAATGGGAGTGCGGCAGGCGAACTTTCGACTTATCAAAATAAATTAACTTCGACTATGGTAACCTCAGAGAGTAATTCTACAAGCGAGCATTGGTAATTTTCTGAACCTGACAGATTTTCCGTTGTGTGATGGTACTGGCTTTGTTTTCAAATTGTATTCTTGTGAACAGAAATGAAAACGCATGAACCCTGGGTTGAGAGTCCACAACTTCAATAACCCAATTCCGAAATGTTAATATTAATACTTAAATACTCATGGGTAATCTTAGAAGTTGCGTGTTTTCTTTCATTTTGGCATCGAACCCCAATTCAAAGCTATGCCAGTTTAACTACTAACGAGCACAGCCTTGCACAAGACCAGGACTACTACTACTACTACTGGCGAAAAAAGCATCTGTCCCTTCCCTTTACAGCATGACGTCATGAGCTTCGAAAAAAGCTTCCAAATTACGTTATCGTTTTGAAAATTGTAAATTCTTTTTATAATATCAAGGCGCACTTGTTGGCATTGCCTGACAAAATATAACGAGGGGAAATTGGCTTTTACATACTTAACGAAACGACGATAATACATTTTGCGAATACTGTCTCCTTTAAGTTCGAGAAATGGACATTCAGCGATTTTTGTTAAGGAATTGCGGCCCGATAATTGGTTTTACTGCAAACTCTCAAAATCGTTGTCTATGCTTTCCGTCAGTACCACACCCAATTCTAACTTATCTTTAATTTGCAACAGAGATTTCAAGTTACTGTTTATATATTTATTTACATATGAAATTCAACTAAAATAAATTAACAGCCGAGTTCAATTGACTCTTAGAAATAAATCTTAAGCTATAATTTAATTAATAACTATTGAAAAGTATTTTAGGAAAAATATATGGGAAAAATCAAAAGAAGAGAATTCATGTATAAATAAATAAGAGAAAAAAAAAAAGGAAAAAAGCCCCGTGCACGTAAATGGGAGTTGGAAGTGCACCGCTAGGCCATTGCAAACATGCAAAAGCTTGGTAACCGATAATAATGAACAAATCCAGTTCAATTTTCGAATCATACGAACATATCAAGATTAGAAGCTAATTTTAATACGATATTGATAAAGCGCGTAAATTTAGAAGAGCTGATTTGAGAGGGTTTAAAGAAAGGATTCTAAATAGGTTGAAAAGCTCGTTATGTTATCTACATTAACTTAGTTTTAATGAAAATAAAGTGTCTAGAGAAACGATCCGGAACATTGAAATTTATCTCACCAGGCAAGTATGCGAATCAATAATAATACCCTTTATTAGCTTAACTAAAAAGGAAAGACCAAGGATATACCTACGTTTATCAAGCGACATTAAGGCAAACGAAAGCAATCTATTTTCATAAGCAGCCAAAGAATCAAGCGTGTCCCAACGCAATTTGCTAAGGTCAAAGAGTGAAGAATGCTTTTGAACGCGCCTATAAGATGGGGACCACACAACAGCTCTGATCTGATTTAGCTCATGGCTAGCCTTATCCTAATACAAAACTCTTCAAAGCAACGTTGAGTAAAACAAAGCGCTGACCTAGCTTTATTCAAAGCCGAATGAAGCCTTGAACGAATCTTACATACATTTCCAAACTTTTGTCAATCCGCCGAATAATCTGTAGCGAAAAGAGTTGAGCTTGAGAATGGAAGGTTAAAATTGAGTGACCATCATGTAATCAAGTTATCTCAAGTTAAGTCAGATTGAAGTAGGTACGAGTACGATTTCAAGATAAAGGAAGAAAACAGTTTAATATCATCAGAGTACATTAAGATATGATTGGACTTAATCACTAAAAGGGGATCGTTGATGTGTAGGACAAATAGAAAAGGTCGTAAGTGACTGCCTTGAGGGACACATGAGTCACGGGGAATTCATCAGAGGTTATATAGTTAAAGAGAGCTCTGCGCGATCTATTGTGGAGGCAAGAGCTTTCGATAAGTATGCAGGGAAGACGGTAGATTGCTGTTTTAACATTAATAATTTATGGCTAACTAAGTCAAAAAAATCAGTGCATGCAACATCCGTGTGAGCGTCACTAGGAAGAGCCGTGAAGCCATGGCCGGTGTTCTCTTAGAGATTCGCAATCGTTAATTTCTCTTTTAGGAAGCCATACGGAAACGGAGAAGCATAACATTTGATAACGAATGCTGAGTGTTGAGTAACAATTCGTTCAAACAATTTAAATAAGCCGCTCAATATTGGCAATGCTTTCATAGTTCTCGACGAGATGTCTGCTTTCACATTTGTGTTTTCAAAGAATGATTAAGTGTCCCTGAGTTAAGATCACATCCAAGCCCAGTCGGACAACTACATTTCAGTGACCATAAACCTAGCAATAACTAATTGTCTGAAAAGACCAAATTCAGAATCAAAAACGAGTTTGTGATTTGTAAAGAGATTCGACGTTTCAATATTGCCAGATCAGTCTGAGTCATTAGAAGAGATTGAGAAGGTACATATGGATATTCTTCTTATGGAGTTTACAAATTTATTAAAGTATTGAGAAATAAGAAGAAGCGAAAATTTTATCGTTTGATGGTATCTGCGGTAGCTTCGTTGGTTGAGATAATTGAATCTATGCCTTGGAGTAAACGAATTAATCGTACGTAGCACCACTTTTCACAATATTTCTTGAGAGATTTTCAATTTTATAGAACGAGGATAATGGAGTTTTCATATTCGCAGCCGAGAAATCAAGCGTAATATGCGGAAGATGAGATTTAAGCATTATAGTGTAGTATTTTATATTTGTAGGTGGGATTTAGCATGTTAAGAATTATTCAATGGGCCATCTTGCTTGTAAAGAGAGGACAAACAAATTGCTGGATGATACGGATTATCACGTCAGCTGCAAGGTGGACAGCAGTTTAGAACAATCTCCGGAGGATTGACAAGCAATAGATCTAGATCGAGCAGTCTGCCATTACAATTAGGAATATGATTGTATTGAAGTAGGCTTTGACCAAAAAATTCATTGAAAAATACACTAGCTCTGTCAGATGTTGAAGTGAGGACCATACGCAAATAACTCCTCGTCGAAAAAGAAATTAAACGATAATAAACGGCAAAAAAGTTGCACAACAGAACCCATTTTTTCCCCTTTTGGATATCTATATTAATAGTGAAAGCTATTTCGACTCGCCATAGAAAAAATCATCAGTCATTGGATGAGCACTCAAGAGGGGAAAAAATCAATTGAGGAAAAAATTATAGTTGCAACTTGAAAATGAAATACAACGTGATTGGGTTTCGAATCCGAGTCTTTGATGATACTAAAATTATCTGACGAACTTCTAGTTTCTATTGAATGAAACGATTTACAAATAAAATTTATATATACTTCTACTAGATGTATACATTTCTCCAAATGGAAAAAGAGGTTTTGTGGAATAGCAAACAGCATCAGCAAGCAAGAAACGACGTAGGGCTTACCGAGTTATAATCATTAGAAGCGGTCTACCTCGAAGGAAGTGGTCAGGATGTTGATACATGATGTCGGACAGTAGATGACAAAACAGATACATTTGAAATCTCTATGGCGATGCAAACGAAACAAGAGGTGATGTGGCGTTATCAATAGCACAATATAGTTAAAATGAAGTCACACACGTAACCACGCACGCATATATATATATATATATATATATATATTTATATGTATACCATAGATCGTGATTGCATTGACCAAAGACGTTATTTGTTGAACTCAACGGCAAGCGTGTTGTTTGGAAGCGCGGGAATTTGATATTCTTGTCTCGTGTCGGAGTATGCCGATTTGGAAAAATTAAGATTGAGAGTGAACATCTGATATCACAATTATTTTGTGTATTTTATTACATTTACATTATATTTGAATTAAGAAAATTCTGGTGCGTTGGTCTGTAATATATACTGGGGGAACAAGCATATGCAATAAATTGGTAACGTGCTATGCAACGTGCAAACTTTTCAGTGAGGCGTAGAGAATTTTATTAAATATTTGAAATATGTGTGAATGCAAATATACAATATTAAATATATATCAATCATTTCCTACAGTATAAGTTTTCTAACTACGAAAATAAATTTATTGAGGCGTTGCACAGGTACAAAATTCAGAACATGAGCTAATAAAAACGACGAAACCAAGTCAAATTGCAATTGCTCACGTTACCTCATCTTTGGATTTTTTTCTTCTTTTTTTTGGTTTTCTTCGCAAATGTACACACATATATATTAAGTCACGTCATATGGAGGATGTTTTAAGATAACGGGAACGAAAGCGCAAACGTTTAAATGGCTGCCAACAGAACAGGGTCACAGTTAGGCTATGAAAGTCTTACTTTTACGTGACAAATTGCGTTTGCCGTCAAATATATGTTTTAGTTAGTTGGAGAAAAGGCAAGTACCAGCGGTGGCTTACATTTGCCGGCTTGCCACGACGTCGCGTATGCTAGGCATGGTAAGCATAAAAGTGAATATTAAAAAAATTTATTTTTAGAATTTATTTTAAATTTCATATTAAGTGTCCTTAATTGAAATTATTGACCAGGCGACTACAATGATAATAAATGCGTGAAATAAAAGTTAGAAGAACAAGAGAATATATCTACACACGCTATATGCTACACTAGAAATAATAACATTTTTTTGCGCTTAACTCAGTACGTTTCGTTTAATAAGTTGCTTTCAATGATGCTGTTGTCAACTTTGTAGTGAGCTTCACAGAATTGAGTTATGCGTGAACAAGCCTCCTCGAGCATTTCGCGAGGCACTGTTAACACAATGCGCATGTAATTCGGATACTCAAAGCAGCTGCCCGGCAAACAAAAGACACTCTGTTCATTAACCATTTCTTGAACAAAATGTAAATCATCTTTGAATTCAGGAAATTTATCAATATTCACACCAACCATCATGTACATGGCCCCATTAGGCATAATAGGATTAAGACCGCGTATTTGCTTTAGCATATTGTACGTAAGCTTAGCATTTTCATGTAAAATATCTATAACCTCATCGAAATAGACCTGCGGAGTGTTCTCTAGTATAGCAGGTATGGCACCTTGAACTAAAGTATTCGAACCTAAAATACGACAACACATGTTACGTAGGCCGGCAGTCACTTCGACTAAACGATTTCCACGATCATGTACAATAATCCAACCAGTACGCCACCCGGGCACTAAGAAGCGTTTCGTTAAACCGCCACATGAAAGTACCGGCACGTTACGAGACAAGCTGCTAACCGCTATATGCTGCGAACCGGGAAATACGAAATGCTCATAAATCTATGAAAAGTAATAAAAAAAATAATAACGTGAATCAAATAAAACGCAAAGACAAAAGCACATAAATAATAGTCCATCTGGTTAGCATACCTCGTCGGCTATTATAGGTAGATAGTATTTCTCGCAGATGTTTAATATATTTTCTAAGTGTTCTTTGCTAAATACACTACCGCACGGATTACTAGGATTATTTATTAATAAAGCGGCCGTATTATCATCAATCATTGATTCCAATTGTTGAAGATCGGCTTGCCATTGCTTCTCGGGCAACAAGTCATAATAGCGAACCTCAATGTTTAGGCCTTCGACTAAAGTTTGATATAAACAGAAACCAGGACGTGGTAATAGAACATTCTGTCCACGTTCTGCTAAAGCTAATATGCAATATTCCAGGGCCGATGAACAACCGCTAGTAATGAAAATATTTTCTGTCTTGATTTCTTCCGAACTCTGATGAGCACTATATTTAGCAATGGCACGACGAGCGGCCTCATGACCCTGACTATGAGCATAGCCATTGTATTTGCCACTCTCAACAGCCTCCAACACAGCCTTCATTGTCTCTGACGAGGCCTTAAGATTTCCAAATGTAGTTGGATCACCTAAAGTAAATAAGAGAAAATTATTAAACAAAAATTGATACAAGCAATGAATAAAATTTAATAAAATGAGAAGAACAAAACCAGACGGATTGACGAATCTTATATATCTATATACACACACATGTCACACTCACAACCAGGACACGTTTCTCAAACAATGATCTCTTTGCTAAAAGTTAATGAATTTATTAATTAATTAAATATTTATTAAATCTAATAAAAATAAAATGAAATCTAAAAGATATTTAAGCAATTAATTTAGATACATACACATGTGCGTATGTTTTATAACGATTGGCTGTTAATATTACTTTGGTCATTTCGTAATATTTATTTTTTATTTATTTATTTATTTTTATTTTTTTTATCTTTTCGTATCTTTATGAAGAAAATTATTTGAAATTTAAATCTTTATAACTATATTATATAACGACAGGCATTTGAAACGTAAGATGGTTTAAGGGCTAAATGTTGTTTAAACTGCGCACATTATCGATTTTATATTAAATCTTAAACAGACAAAACAACAACAAAAGAATGAGTAAAAAAAGTAATAAAAGAAAAAACAAGTAACCGGCTTTTATAAGATATCATATGCGAACGCAATCGTACGATTTTAGTGACAACAGGTGAAACAACATTTTATGCAAATGCACAATTCTCTAAACAAATCATATTGTTGCGGTTGTTGTTGTTGCCGTTGTTTATATATATATATATATATATATATATATTGTTTATATATATATATATATATTCTATGCAAATGTTAAAAATTTATAATAGAAGTGTGTCTTACGGCGAGCTTTAAGCAACATGTATGTTTTCATGTATCATAGACAAGAACAGTGCCACCAATAATCAAATTTCATTAATTGAAGCATGTTTTTCTTTTTAAATTCGAAATCTTTAACTTTTAAAGATATTGAAATGTATGCAAGAGCACAGATGCCATAGATCAATCTCTCTCGCTCTCCGTTGTCTTTGTCTCCGTGTGTATGTGCGTTCTTTGCTGATTGGTGGAAATTAGAAGGTGTGTTATTTATTAACTATATGTAAAAGTGTTTGCCTAAAGCTTTCTTCCGATGCCATTCAAACCACTGTTAATAATAACTACAATCATAAAATAAACTGGATTAATATAAAAAAAATTCAGTTTTTTCTTATTTAATCAAAGCGTTGAAAAAAACTTAAAACTTTATATTAAACAATATTTAATTAAGAGTACATTGGCTCCGATGGCTATTCCAGGAGACACCTTGAAGAATATAATTGGAAAAACGCTAACGATGGATGAGATGCTTTTGTGTTTTCAATAAAAATAAAAGTAAGATTTGTAAGCCGACTTTTCCACATGCTACACTATCAGTCTTAGCAAGCCGGTTGAAATGAATGCAATTATGATAATAATTGCATCGCAAAGACCTTCTAAAATTAGGGCAATACAAGATTAGAGAAGACAAGAGAATGAGATATGATTAAGCCAGAACGAACAGATCGGTTTTGAATGTACGGATTTTTGGAATTAAGAGTTATGCAGAGAAGTTTGATTCCACTTAAATATTATTGTACCCTCCGATTTTCATGGACTTCTATACTAGGTTCCAATAGTCAAAGACATATCACACCCACTTGCTAAAGTGTCGATCCTGTGCCTTATCTGCTCTGAATTTTTAAGCGAACTCTTTCTGGATAGTCAGTGATGATCTAAATTATCTCTCATCGAATTGTTAATTAAACTCACTTAACCATATTTTGTTTTTGTGTCGGGCCACTACCCTGCTTAATCAGTTGTCCAGATTTCGAGTTAAAGAGAATTTTTTGATTTATGGGTTGTGCTTGGATTAAAATTACTTGAAAGGACCTCATCGTTAAAGTCCGTTGATAATCTTTTCATACTTTGCTTGCTTTGTACAACAAAAATATACGGATCGAAATATAACATTCCCTTATAATAAATATATATTTTTCAACACACAATGTAGACACAATGTCAGGTTGTGAGGTAAACCGTATTTTGGTGACTCTGTTAGCACGACAGAAATGTCTGAAGCTGTTATGTTGGCAGCTTGCTCTTTTACTCTCGTTATTTGTTTGGAAAATAAATCTCATGATGATTTCTTGATATGACGTCACATTTTATCAATTATACACACCATGGTGAAAAAATTATATTCGGCCGTCACCGTGACCCTAGATTTTTATATTGGGTGGACGCGGGTGCCTTGTGTTATTTCCAGAATAAAAGTAAAAATTTACACAATGTATTTGCTGTACTTTATGAGGAACAATCAAAAAACCCGAAGCGGCGGTGTTCACAGTTTATGTTACAAAGACGTGAGGGTGTTGTAGGGATGACCTTTTGAAAAGTTTTGGGTGATTTTTAAATTCTTTTGCAAGTTTATGGGTGATATCTTCATCGTTGCGGAAAATACTAAACAATTGCGAAGACGGATAGATAAACGGACGGACACGCTTTGGCGTATTCCGAATCTGAAACTAGCCAACAATTTATATGCGTAATGCGGTGACTGAAGCTTGCTTGCTTGCTTGCTTCTATGCTCTATATATTAATGCTTTGAAAAGAAAAATGAAAATATGGCTCGATATAAAATTAAGTGGGCGTTGCCAAATTTTTTTTGCAATTTTTTTAGAAGTACTACAGCATTGCCCATAGAATATGAGTTCGAATTTTTGTAGATTGATTTGCAGTAGTTTGCGAGTAATAAGCAAAAAAACAATTTTTTATTCCTTTTCACGAACCGAGTTATCCTCATTTTACGTAGTACTGCAGACATGCCTTCCGATCGGTTTAGTCCATTTTCAATAGATATCTGCAAATATTTTTGCTAAATTTGATAGCGATAGCTTCAGTTTTGCGTATAAAGATGAACTGACAACCAGACGGATATGGCTAAATCGATTCAGAATTTGATGCTGATCAAGAATATGTATACTTTGTAGGGTCTCTGAAGTTTCCTTCTGGCCGTGGCAAACGCTTCAACAAAATGAATACACCTCTCATCCTTCGACGATAGGTATAAGAACTAATTTGATTTCGTTTCATTGTTTTTATTACTTCGCATTGGAGCATTCTAGTTCGGTAAACGTTTCTATAAATATTCTATAGGCCTGCGAATATATTTTGCTTACTAAAATAACAGTTATATACTGTAGAAATAACTTAACTATAGTTGGCATCGTGTGTTGGCAAACATGTATTGTAAATTTAATCTATTTTATGCAATTTCTCGCATCATCCGTGAGATATTGCACAAGACACGTTATCTATTTATCTCCCATGGCTGTTTTCGCGGAATATATTTCTTGATTCGACACACAAATACTTTCCTTAATACAATATAATCATTAAGAACAGATTAGCAACTAAGTAGTTAGAGTATCGATAGCGATTTTTATGTAGAAGAAAACTGCCTTGATATCGAGTGTGATGATGAAGCAGGTGCACATGAAATCCTTATGTCGAAGCAAGTAAGAATTTATTGCCATTTATTATATACACACAGCTCTTCCTTTACACGAATTCAAATAACAACAAGAACAAATACACTGTTTTACACGAATTACACGAATTTACACGAAAAATTTCATTTTATTCGAATTTCGATTAGGTCTTGTAGAAACTTATGCATACAGCGACAAAATACAGTTGTAGGAATACCGTGATTAGAGGTTATTCGGCTTATGCCCACACATATGTTAGCGGCTGGATTTACTACGGGCAATACCCGAATTTTGTGATCATTCTTCATTCCAGTCAAACCCAGTAGTTGTGCTACACATAACTGGCATATCAGTTGATGATAGCAGTTTTAGTTCAGACCGTAATCAACGTGGACGCTTGTTCTCAAGTAGCGATGAATGGTTGCAAAATTGATTTTTGTTCTTAATTTCGATTTAAATTTTTGTATGTTGTACCTCTGGACTCGATTTTCACTGTACAAATCCCTTCATTCTTTTGTGGTAAAAATGGATTTTTTTTTTTTTTTTTTGTTTGATAAATATGTTTTTGGCATGGCTTTTTGTGTAAACATTGACAGTTTTTTCATCTTTCACGATTTTTAATAGTTGTGGAAAATATTCCCACATTTAGAATATGTCACATGCGATTTTTTTTGCACGGTGTGCTAAGAAACGCATTTGTCGTGGAAAAAAGAGAGTTGAGCGTATATCTACCGAAACTTTTAAAAAATGTTATAGAGTGGAAAGGTCATATTTGCGAATCCCTATGGTCGGAGTTTTTAAATATACTGTACAAAGCGAAATTTAGTAAAAAAGTGAATATAAATTAGGGGATTAGGAAACTAATTTTTCATCAAATTT
Source organism: Glossina fuscipes (assembly GCF_014805625.2). Classification (NCBI taxonomy): domain Eukaryota; kingdom Metazoa; phylum Arthropoda; class Insecta; order Diptera; family Glossinidae; genus Glossina; species Glossina fuscipes. The sequence goes on along the minus strand of NW_023998414.1, from coordinate 14,555,791 downwards.
TGGATGTAACAAAGGATTGATTTACCGCGGGCGATGGCTTCATTTATTGTACCTAATGTGAAAGTTCGTGTCGTACAAAAGTTTGGTATTCTTGACCCGCAAAATAAAAAGCTATCCAAGCTGTGTAAATTAGAATTAGGGATGAGTCTTTAATATTTTTTACTAAGAGCATAAATTAGTTCTAAAAGAGATTGTAGGCAGTACTATACGGTAAAAAATTATGGCTTCTTTATGCTCTGTGCTAGAAAAAGTCCAATTTTCGGGAAACTTCAATTACTTTGCTTATTTGAAGGACAGTGCTGCTAACTCCTTACGGGCGATGAGCAATGGATCTGTTAGGACACGAACCATTAACATCGGCGATAAAGCTAAATCACTATGGCTTGCTCCAAACATATGAAACCATAACTAAGAAGCCATCACTATCAATAATGATTGACGCAATGGAAGTCGCTTAGGAAATGTTTACATTTCCGACTAGGAGCCTCCTGCCGCCTCCGCTATATTAGCGAACGGTGCTCATTCCATTCAGCTTCAATTGAGGACTTATTGGTTGTTCAAATTTAATTATGGACTCTTTTGGAGATTGACTCAAAAGACGGGACATTTTTAGGAAATGTCACTTGAAAATTGCATGAGAGTTGGGAAAAAGCAATAGTAGCCAGGGATGGGCAATAATTTAGTTAATCTCCTCACTCATGTGCGAATATACTGTACTCGACCATATGTAAATATCAATTATTCCTACAGTACACAAGTATTATATTTTAATTAGGAAAAATAAATTTGTTGAAGCATTTGACAAACACAAAGCTTAGTAGTTACAATATGAACTGATAAAAACGATGAAACGAAATCAAATTACATTTGTTCACATTACCTCATCTTTGGATATATATATATATATATATAAGTATATATTTCTTTTATCATATATATACGCCTGTATAAGAATACCAAAGCGTATGTGTACCTAAAAGTACGAAAGTGTATATGTTCTTGATTTGATAAAGTGCGACTGACGTCATATAAAGAAATCTATAACCGAATTTTCACTCATAAAAGTAAAGAAAAAAAAAAAAGAAGAAGAACAAGCACTCGAGTGGCTGCTAATACGACAACTCCACGTCTCGTTACATAAACGATTCTTAAGATGCTTGAAATTATTGGCACCGCCTTTAACTTTCATTATGATTTTGAGAGCTCTTTATATTCGCTTCACTTAGTTATTTACGATGTAAAAATAAACGGGTTGCTTACTATTTGCAAAATTCTTAAAAAATATGTGATATAAGTTTGTGGTGTGCAAAAATTCACAAAGAAGGGCACAAACAGGGAAAAAATCCACAAAAAGCGATTTTCCATTCAAAATATCTACTGTTCAAGTAAAAATATGTGCCGGAGTAAATATGCCCTGAGAATTTATCCAATTTAGATCGATTCAGGAAGTGATTCTGAGCCTGCCTGTCCATATATTTTCGTGCTCAACTGGTAGTTTGCAATTTTTAAGATATTTGGATGGTATTTGGCACATGGGCATGTCTTGGCACAAGGACGACAGCTATTGGGGATTTCTCCGGATCAGACCGCTTTTTTGGCCAATTTTGCATATAACCGTCTTATTTTGAAATGTCTTTATACGAGTTATTGTATTAAGTGAAGTGGTGCCCGGTGACGTTAACGTATTTTCTTAACTTGTTCTCTAATAAGCATCCGCTTCGTTGATAACTTGAGTTTGTTACTAACTGAATTGAATCCTGTTAAAGCATTTCGCCGGAGACATTGGGCTCTTCTAACTTGCTTCAATGATAAATTCGGGCCTATGCTGTTTCGAAAATGGCATAGGAGGTAACTTATAATTAGTAATTGGTAAACTTAGAGAAGTAGAAACGCCAAAAGATATTATAAGAAATGTTGGATATTTTCAATGGAATGGAGGCTTGTCGATATTCGACGACTCATAAAATGCTCATTCTATTTAGTGCAAATCTGTATCAGATTAGAAACTAGTCTTAATTGGACCAATGACAATTTTACAGTGCAGGAACAGATGCAATCTTTCTAAGATCTACTTGTATGTAATTCTTATAAATGCCTATGAATGGAGAAGTCGATCTCAAAAATTGAGGTTAAAAAATGTAGGGATGCCAAAAAACCGAAATAAATCGATTTAAAAAACCAATGTAAAATAGTTTTGAATTTCAAAGAAGTTAGGTGGGTGTTTTTGGGATCCTGTCTAACTAAGTAGAAACCTGTATTATTGACTTTTATAAAACCGAAGTGCGCGAGCCATGATTTCCATCTTGTCTAATCAAGAGGAAAATTATGAAAAAAGTTATTGATAAGCTCGATAACCTCGTAGGATGATGATATACAGACGTGGGATAATTATTGACGAATCCATACGTTATTTTAAATAATGCAAGCATTCAAACGAAACGTATAAAAATTTCATGACATTCCAGCAATTATTTCATAAGTTATAGGCAACATTTACATATCATCCTATGAATTTATTGAATAAGGCGTTGTTTGTTTGAATACTGTTTACACTAATCTATGATTTCGATGGAGTTGGCATTGTTGTTGACTGAAAACAGCCTCGATTTTATTAAACAGTTATTCAAATTGATTTCACATTTTTAGGTATTTGAAACAATTTTAAATTAAGTTTTAATCGATATGTTTAAAAATCGTTTAGCATTAAAGAAACGAACCGGCACAAAGCCGGTGCGCGGAAGGTACAATACGAAAACTGATAGCTCGATTGCTGCATACGTTGTGTGAAATATCTAAGTGTAGCATGTACAGATACAGTTTTCTCTCTCTCAGTTCCCACTATCCGGAGCTAATGCGTAACAAGGATATCGGAAATATAACGCTGAGTATTGCGGCATAGTACGGCATAGAAAAGAAATCTTTTGTCAATGAATTACAAAATCATTCTATATCTTTTACAAGTTTAATCATCTCTTTTGCCTTCCATCACATCTTCAAAGGAAAATATTTCGAAAATGACTCATCGTTCTTGACTTAGAAAAGCATTTCTCTATTATGTCTCTTAGACAGTTGGTTAAGCAACACATTCAAGGAAAGTTTTCATCTTCGTATTAATTTTCTTTTCTCACTTAGCACTCTTCTGTGTTTTTTATATTTTTCCACGTACTCGACGTAGACGCTTGATGGACTCATGGACTTACCAATAGTTAGCGGTATCATTGGTTTTTCAGGATTTGGAGAGATTTTCAATGATTCGACGATGCCGCGTATACGATTAATTGTCTTTTTAGCCAAAGTCGTCGTTTTGATGTTCCATGATGTCCGACCCTTGACGGTATTGGATAGATATGTCGCTGAATTTGTTGTATTTGCAATTAAGTTGTTTTCCGTGCCACTTGTAACCATTATCACACAAAAAAGAAAAAAGTCTTAAAAGAATTTTCTTTTTTTTTAAAAGTAAATCACAGCGAAAAGTTGCACTTAATTTTTTTTGTTTTTTTTTTTTTTTGCAAATAAAAAGCAAAAAAAGTTTCTTTTATTAAACTTTTATAAAGACAGGTTTAAATGAAATTAATTTGGTGGTAACGCTATTGGGTTGTTGCTGTTGTTGTTGTTGTTGTTATTATTATTATTGCATTTGAATTTCAGCAAAATTTAAAGTTAGTGTCTTGATTATCGTTCCAAACGAGCATTTGATGTAAGCAGGATATTTTATTTAGGAAAAAGAAAAAGGAAAAATAAATAAATGAATTTATTTATAATCTGTTGATTGAATTTATTTTCACTTAGTTTTAATTTATTTTATATTTTTTGTGTTTTGTTGAATAAATCGAATTTTGCATGCGTTTTAATTATTGATTAGCAACCAGCATCTAAACTCTTGCCTAAAGTTGAACTGATCTACTCACTGGTTTCGATCGAGTTTTTATCGGTTTTGTATATTCAGTTGACACGAGCGGTGTTCGGCTTGGCTTGCACTCACAAGTCCCTTATTATAACCAAACACAACGCACTTCACGTTAATACCAACGAGAATTATAATATTAATACATATAAACATTTATTAATATATATATATATATATATATATATATAAACATATATTGATATATATAAAATATATTCAGACATATACGTATGTGAAAGTTACAAGTGACCATATGTAAGTGACCAGATATAGGATTTGAAATTTGCCCTTATATCCTTAATGAACTTAGGTTCCTGTAATGTTATCATTATTATCATTATTATTATTACTGTATAAAAGTGTGAGTAAAGTCAATTTTCTTTGATTAATTTCCATTTCAGTGTACAATTTCGATCCCACAGAGAAGACAGGGTAGTTGTAATTTTTACTTCATAATATTCATAAAGTCATTTTGCGTTGGTGTTTGTTATTGTCAACCGTTGTTGCTGCTGTTGCTGTTGCTGCTGCTACTACTAGTGCTGGTGGTGGTGCTAGTGCTGGTGGTGGTGTTGCTAGTGCCGCAGTTTTGTCAACTAATTTGCATAGAAATCTAGTTGAGAAAAATATACAAAATTCTTACTTAACCGGTATTCGTTTTAAATTTCTATTTGTCTACATTACATACCTTTTCTTACTTCCTTCCTCTCGCTCTTTCCATCACTTTCCCACTCTCCTTGCCAACGAAAACATCTGGTCAACTTTTCATTTGTTGATTTTAATTTAAATATATTTTTTGTTACTAATCTGTAACTGTTATCAAATGCCTTACGGTGTTTACTGCATAAAATTTCAAATGCGCATCATTTCGTTTTCTACATTGAGTAGAATAGATTGTATTTATTTTTTTTTTTCTTAATTTTGTATAATTCTAACATTAAATGATTATTTATTAAATAACTATTGATGTAATTGATATTATTGGGACCGCTGTGTTAGTTGATTTATGATCACGTTTTTAAGGATGACAAGATCTTTGTAAGATCTTTCTTGAAACAAATTCAAAAAAAAAAAAAAAAAAATTACATTAAACTGCCTTGTTGTAATAGATATCACCTTGCCTCACGAGCCCTTAGCAACCAATAAATATGATATGAATAAACGATTTTTTAGCCACGTTATCGTCTTTAAGAAGTAATACCATCTAGTTTTGCGAAAACGACATGAAAGGGGGTTTGGTGAACGAAATGGTCCAAAACCCGTAATTTCCGAACATAATCATGCAACCGCAGGAATTTTCGAGCGCCCCGACTAATTTGGCCTGTCTCAAAAAAAAAAAAAACCTCATAAGAAAAACTTTAAGGAGGGCCCAAGCCAGTCTCAGTCTCATCGTATTGATTATGACTTCGGCTCCAGAATATTTTTTCTTTTACTTTCTTACCGTTTTGCCCGCCATTTCGAGACACATATACAACTATACGTGGGCTATTCTTATTTCGAGAGTACAACAACAAGGCAAACACTTCCGAATATAAAATCTCAGAGGAATGAGAACGAGGAAGAGGATAACGCAACATAAAGAACCAACTTTGTTGTTCTTGGATTGCACACTAAAATAGAAATAATAATAATTTTAGAATTCAAAACTTCAAATGCGCTGTTGGCGGACCGTGATTTTACAAAACGTCCCACGAGACATCTCGCATTTTTTTGATTATTTTCCTATTCGAATTTTCGACACTACTTTTAAAATCACATTTATTAACTAAGGAATGAGCGGCTGATTGGGCGAAGGGTCCCACTATTCAATGGTTGTGGGATCAAGTCTCAAGTGTGACAGAGCTTTCAATAAAGTCTTCAGCCGACTTAGATGCCTAAAATTTTAAGACTTTAGTCTTAGGATTTTATTCTCTCTCCAAGTTAATAATAAGACCTGAAGAGAATGCCTTTCTTTCAAGTCAAAAAATTGAACTTTTTTCGTTCGAATACTTGCCGCCAATCATATGAGAGTCAGTAGTGGTGAAAATTTTTACGAGCTTCTGCAACTATCAATATGTAGATTAGATGGACTTTCAATTTTGTTTTTAATCTATCTATCGCTCTGGACCGCAGAACCGCTATAATAAAAGATGACTCACACGAACGGCTGCGGTATTGTCGGATTTTTTTTTTTTTTTTTGATACTTAAATGCTTGATATCTTTCTCGAATTTTTTTATTCAATTATTTTTTTCCCCTTCCAAAAGGAAAATCGTAGAAAAACGTTTTTAGTCCGCTATAATGATTCAGCCCCTTAAGCATAGCCCTGTCATCTCGGTGGAAATAGTTACGGCTAATAAGCCAATTGTACGCTACAAGTAGCGTAGATTAATGGCGAATCAATCACATCTTAAAATTTAAAGTTTTAAAGTTTTTTTTCTCGAAATCGTATTGTCCGAGCTACTGTACCGCAGACTGTCTCAACTTTTATCCGGATGCATTCAAATTATAATTTGTTGATTTTATGTAATTTGTTTTTGCAGCAAAAACAAAAAAAAATGTTCAAATCAATGCCACTTTTTTTTTATAAATAAAGTTTTCAAAAGTCCTTACGGATGATTATGACTTCTAATTTATCCTTCCTTGTAGGTTCAAAACTTCGGCCTGCAACGACAGTAAGTTGCACAAAGGATATATTTATACAGTGAACCTCCACATAACATAATGTAATATGAATTTAGAAAAACGACTCCATTGGTAGCAAACGCAAGATGATGTTACCTCTTAGGCGTATAGGAGGAAAGTTACGTAAACACTCTAGCTACTGAGTCACAGGTACCTAGACATTCACGTACTCTGTACAAAAGTTATTCCGATCGTTTAGCTTTATGTTACTTGGGCAATTTGGATTACTGATGACAATATACGCAAGCTTCAAAGGCTTTGAGCTTTCAGAAGGGTTCAGAAGTTACATATTCATACAATTAACCCAATTCACACTCTCGCACGCTAACTGACGCTACTAACTAACTGTGCCTCTCTCCGGCTCTTGGCGTTACGATTACGACTTTAAATAGTATATTTTTGTTATTACTCAAGGCAAGTCAAATTCGGAAATCGTTTGATTTGAAGCGCCGATATGTTCGGCAAACATACGTCCATCGCATACTTTGGCCCTGGCCAACTAGAACTTCCTTTTTTTCCAGTTGACTTTTTCTATTTTTAATTTCGAGCTACGTGAACTATCAAAAAGACATCTGCAGTACTTCGCCTTTCTTTAGCAATTGTTGCAACAGATTGGCAATAGATGGCGAACCGACGGACACATAAACGTATATAAAAATTGGTCTCTGAGCTCTTTTTCTAAATGCAGTAAATGAAACTATCGATTTAATATCTATCCTTTCGTACCGGATACGCCATCAATTTTACCTTCTACTATTTATTGCAACTGACGAACGGACCAACTCTAATCGATCGCCACCGTGTTTTGCCTGGTCTATTATATAGCCTTGGGGAATATTCCGCAGCTCTATCGCTGAAGCTACTAGACCTACCTGTCTGTGCCGAACTTTAACTCAACAATTTTATTATTTTCAAGTTCTTCTTTACATATTGTTCGCAAGCCTCACCCATTTACCGACTTCGAACAGATTTTAGATTCCAATATAAATTCCATTAGACAGACGTGCTGCACGTGCTGTAAGAGACTCTAGAATCTTTCGCTTACCAAGAACATCTTGTGCTTTGAAGCGTCCCTCATGCATGTGATCGTATTCAGCTAAAATTTCCCAAAGGTTGATAGTAAAAAGGAAAAACAAGTTTTTTAAATAAAAGCGTCTTAAAAGCTTTCATATTTTGAATTTATTCGAAAATCTTATTATTATTATTATTTTAGCCAGAGAAATAAATTCGAACACTTAAATTCTAAGACTTAAATTCTAAGAACCTAAAGTGCTAGCATCTAAGACTATCGGCTTTATTGAAAACACTACCACACTTGAGATTCGAGCCCTTGGCCATTAAGTAATTCGTCGAGATCCTTTGCCTACTCGGCGAGTCATGCAAATAGAAAAGCTTAAACCTTAAATTAAAAAAGAAACTTTCTTTTAATGCAATTTTTGTTACTTATTGCGGCATATAGGGCAGAAGTAGGTGGATATACAATGCGTGATATCTAAGGAAAAAATAAAATTTTGATCCGTAACTGCAAAGCTGTTGATCACGAAATATTCGTAAGTAATGGACTCGGACTCCCTAGCCAGAGAAAAATACATAAATGCGTTGCTAGCGCGCTTCTATGGCGACAACTGATTTTGACGGCCTGAAATTCCAACGGGGCAATGCTCTTCATCAAAATTCTTTGACTACACTGAGCGCCAGTTTAGACACAATTAACATTATTTTGTTTGACTGTCTGACAGAAGCACAGAGCACCGCTTAATGTGCAAAGCAACTTTAAAAATTCTTTCAAAATTCGTGCATCATAAGTGCTCCCTTACATCTGCATAAGGCGCAACAAGTCTTAAAGGATTGTTCTTGTTGTAAAACTCAAGGGTAGACATAGTTTTTTGATCTAAAAATCAAAAAAAACAAACGCAGTTGCAATTGAGCGAGCGGCTTGCCGAAGGTTATGTAAACATGTACGATCTCACGCGCACACATATGTATTTATTTATTTTTTATAACGTTCCAACACACACACACCCATGCAAGCATTTGCGATGTTGAAAGCGATATTTCTTAGTCATTTGCACGAAGATAGGTTCCGCGAAGCTGGAAAATGGTCAAAAATAGATGTTACCTTCGTCAGCGATGGTCTAGCGGCGAGAACAAACTGGTCGCTGAGTAACAACTATGCAAATAATGATTACTAGGATATAGTCCTTGACACTCAAGTCAAAGATGGTTGAGGAAGTAGTCGGCCCAAAACCATCGATCCAAAATGGAGAGATGCATCCTTCGACGAAGAAGTCTTCAACTTTATTATAGACTTATGGAGATCTCTCACTGCACAGAGATTAATCCTTGGTCCACTTCTCTGAAACATAAATGTACAATACAGCAAACGATGTTTTGAAACTTTCGCTTTCGCCTGATGCAACAATCACAGGCGCACACACGAACAGCATCAGGCAGACAGTCGGACTCTGGGAGCCATAAGGGAAGAAGGACGACTTCTCTTGATGAGGGTATGGGCAATAGCATTGGGAAAGAACAGCGAAACGCAGATCGCTCTTTTACCAAACCTAGTGCAATGAGTCGAAAGAACGCATGGGGAGCTAAATTATTACCTTAGACAGTTTCTGACTGGCCTCGGGCGCCTCTGGAAGTATCTGCACACCAGATCGACTTTGTACCCTCTTTGTGCCGATGTAAAGTAGGATGCTCAGTACGCCATATTTCGGTGTACAAGATTCGAGCGAGCCGAGAAATATGATTGACAGTATGGAGGTTTGAAATGGTGTACATGAGTTTGCGACAAAGGTGCTCCGTGAACTATGACGCTGAGAAGGGCAGCGTGTGGAAGGAGACGTAATAGAAACCAGTAAAGGGCTCCACTAAGGTACCTCCAAAAGAAGCGAAACAATAGCAACCAGTCTTCGCAGAGTAACACTAAGGCGCGGGAGGAGAGTGGTTGACGGAGTATGTGCGGGGATGGGGGGGATAGCATTAGCACGTAGAGATGCCGGATCATGCGCGCTGCTGATTAGGGGCACATTTTACAGATTTCTACCTCAGACTTGCATAACAAAAAAAAAAATACAAGACCACCCACACATTTATTTTCTGTACAATGCTAGAAGTAATGGCTGATGCGTATTGAAAACGTTTCTATAAAAACGTAAAAAATACTTTATTGATTATTTTTGTTTTATTTCACTTAAAAAAACTCTTTTTCAAAATCACGTTTGTATTATTTTTTAAAATCGCAATTGAAAAGTAAAATAAACAATGCACGTGTGTTCGATATAAGACGAATCTTAAACTACTGCGTCAAATACATATATATATATATAACGCATACATATTCCTACTAATTACATGCATGTTAACGGCAGGATATATGTAATGGACTCCACGCTCCGCTATTTGTCGCAATCGATAGCCTTTGATAACAAAAAGTGAATGAATAAGCTGAAACTTATTGTGTCCGGAACCATGACCGTGACCAACATAGGTTAAACGTTAGAGATACAACTCGCAATTTGTAGCAGATTTGAACTTAAAATTCTGTACACAAAGCTGTACGACCGACGATTACCACTTAAAGCGGATATAAGCCGCCCAAAAGCAAGCTCACAATAAACAAGAAACTATAAGCACAATGTCAGGGTGGCAATGCTTCTGATCAATGAACAGATACACGCCCACGTCTAACAAAATATTGAGGTATTATGCCGATGCACTGAGTTTAAGCGACCTAAGTTGGGTGAACTGCTTCATTACTTACCGTACATATGAGGAAAACTAACTGACTGCCTGAGTGACTGGTCTAGTCTTGGCCTTGAATTGCTTATTGAACAATTATATACGTGTTCTAGATCTGTGAAAAAGCTTAAAGATTCTACCATCGGCGTTAGCGACTTTGACTTGTTTCAACTCAATAAACGATCCCGTTGGAAACTTATGCTGGTCAGCACTATGTGCATGTATGTGCTACAAACGTGATGACAAGTCTGAAATACCTTTATCTTCGACTGGAACGAATCTAAAAAAAAAAAAAAAAACCTATTTTTCTTGCAGTACTTGTACTTCTTCATTAACATATCCAGGTGCACATAAGCCGTCACACATATGCAGTCATTATATAATTTGCAAAACTAAGTGCATAACAACAATGCGCTAGTGTATCTTCTTAAGACACGCGCTGCTAGTGGTGCAAACAAGTTTGCAATAATAATGAAAATAATAATAATAATAATAAGGTTGAGAGAGAATTCGTAATGGAAATTTTGCAAAATAAAAAAAAAAGACCAGCATTTACATACGGACAAACACGAATGATATGGGGATCAAACAGACAACCGTAGCCTTCTACAATAAATTCTTTCTCCTCCTTACGGTTTATGTAAGGAGGATTAACCAGGTTGCCTAAGTCCGATGATCGACGGCGACGAGGCGATATAATATATTGATAGGAGAGCGAAAATTTTGTGTAGCTATGTCACTTGACTTAACTTTGTTCTTTCCTTCTACGATTTTGAAAAAACAGTGTGTTTGGGTTTCGTTTAAAACTAATGACTTACATGCTTTCCTTTTGTCGTAATTAACGTATAAAACGTAGTTTAATATATTAAAGAATAATATGTATATATATATATATATAAAAATATTTCATATCCATATACGTATTTGCATATACATATATATGTATATATATATATATATTTTTTTTTTTTTTTTGCTTAACTTAAACAACATTTAAATTTAAAAAATCAAAACAACCCAAGAAAACAAGATACGCAAAAATATGGTAAACAGCGTAGAACGTAAGACATATTGAAAAGGAAAAAGAAATCATTCTTTCTCTAAATTGTATAAAGAGCATAAATAATATTAAATAAACAAATTCGCATAAATAGTGTTTGGCTACATTGAGAACACGAAGAAAGAAATAGCTCGTGTTAATTTATTTTCTTTTGAACAGACTGCTGAGGCGTCTTCTAGGTGGTGTATTCTGTAAAGACAGAAGATAAAACAGAAAGAGAGAGAGAGAGAGAGAAAAAGAAAACGTAAATTATAAACATTACACAAAAATATACCTTATTATCTCTAATTACCCTTAATAGAATTTGAACAAATTTTAATCTATTTTTTTATTTTTTTTAAACTCTTTCCTAAGCTATATAGGCCATCGAACCGTAATCTGCTCTAATTTCCCAGATAATGATATCGTAACACCTCTCCTTCTTCAAAATAATAGATTAATTTTCCAGATACAGCCCGCAAGTTGGCACACTAGCACGTTTTAGGACCAACGACAAACACTATTGAAAATGGTTTGAACCGGATCGCTCTCTAGATCACTTCCCATACAACATAAACGTATTTTGAACAGTTGTTATATGAATTAAATGAAGGGAATATGGGCTGGCTATGACCCACTATAATGTTCTTACTTAATTTTGAATCAATATTTCCGAAAAAGATCCTCTATGTTCCGCTAAAGGATCAAAGTCAAGTACTCCTCTTCAAAAAAAAAAAGAAAATGGTTGCCTGCTGCGCCGGTATTTTTTTAAATAATTGTTGAATACATCCCAACAACAAATGTACAAATATTTTTTTCATAAATAAATTTGTGTCCATAAGACACATGCACATTATCCCTGAATGTTATGTATGTAAAAGTTGATATCTATTTCTGAAGTACTACTGCTGCTACTACTTACCTGATCGGGACCACTCTTATAACGATTTATAGGTGATTTCAGAAAATATTTATATAAATTTTTATTAATTATAAATAAGAGACTTTCACAAACAAATATAACTACAAAAGTCTCGACGGGTTCATAATACCCATTCATATACTAAACATTTAGATGACCTCAGTAAACATTTCTATAAATATTCGTTTACAGTTACAGTTTTAGGAATGTAGTTCTTCGTTGACAGCTAAGCCCTCTTCTTTTAAACTGATCTTTCACTTGCGATCAAATATATATTAGAGGGGATCTCTATCTCAATTTCAATTTTAATAAACTGCCTGGATATATTATAAAGTATATGGTATATTAATTGGCGTATTAGAGCATATGATGCAACAAAACCGAGGAATATTCAAATATTACGCGACATTGTAGAGACTCGAGCTATTAATACCGCATAACAAGAATAATTGCTCGATACTATATTCTTACGAGAATAAGCGCAAAGACTTACGTATAATGCATTGAAACCAGGTGCAAGCAGGTCCAATATCAATAGGAGTAGAAGCAATGAAGTAACATATGTTCAAGCTTTCGGTGTTATCTCTGCGAGCATTACTCTTATTATTGCATTCAATGCATTAGTTCGTATATAAAAGCGCGTATATAAAGTTTTAAAAGGCGAAAACAATCTATACGGTATACAGATATACAGATCACTTTTAATTTGCAAAATTTAACTACTAACCTATTTCACGCCAATTATTTTTGCACTGCACATCTAAAATCTAAAGAAGTTTTCCTTTTCCAGAAGAAATTTCTAAAGAAATTTCCGCCTTCGAAGTATTGTTTGCAAGTGTATTTTTTGGAAGAGTTAAGAAATTTCAAATAAAGAAAAAAAAAAAAAAAAATAGAGGCAAAAAAGTTTTCATTCATGTACAAACTTAGCAATGCTTAAATTAACGCTTGTTAAGAAACGGCGAGGCAACAATGGCCAGGGCAAATAACGAGGCTAATGCAGCAAAACATAATATAAACTTTGTTAGATTATCCATCTGATTCCACATTTGCAATAAATCGGCAAGCGTTATAGTTTGATCGGTTATTAATATGATATCATTGCTTTTGGACGAATTCATTTTATTCTTCACATAAATCGACGATTTCCGTGCAAATGTTGTATTAATCCGTGGTAAACGGTGATTATATATTATATGGCTGCCATAAATGGTGCGTGTAAATGTTTCGGGCAATGTCGATACTAAATGAGGCGTAGTCGTCGATATGCTGGCTCCGCTAGTTTCGTGCTCAAAAATTGAAGGGTTTGCGTCCGAACTGGAAGCGTAATCTACGGCCGTAAAAGTGTCATGGTTCTTAAATTGTAAATTATCGACCTGAAAGGGAGCTGTAGAAACGGTTTGTGTTAACAATTCTTCGAACTGCCGGCTACCACTATTGTCTGATTTCTCTTGTAGAAGAAGGTGCCTACATTGTTGACGGTTTTGAATTGCAACAAACTGATCGAAATTTTCAAGATCTTGACTAGTTATCAATTCGTTGTGGCAAAGAACTCCACCAATTTTATTATCTTCTTTTTCTTCATCTTTTGTAGCGCATAAACATTCGCCGTCATAATGTGCATATGTCTGCTGGAGTAGCGACTTTTTTGTTACATCTTTCTTAAACTCTTTCTTATTGCGTTGCTTGTTATTGTTATTGCTTTCCTTCAAATTATAGGCCGCATGATGCTCCTCGGTTTGATTGATGGATGTTGAATTTAATCTACGAAAACGATTAAAGTCATCAAACCTTTGATTGCGTGACTTATGTCGTTGCAAATCTTGCTGTTTTTCGCCTCGACGCTTTGGACGATATTTGGCGAATATATTACCGGTCAGATAAATCGAGGGTCGAATCCCTTTTTCACGTTTAGAACATTGTTTTAAGCGATTTTCAAAACGTACTTTTTCATCCATTTCTGCATTCAATAATTTTAAATAATTCGTCGGCTTCGCTTGTTCATATGGAGTAGCGCTTGAAGGAGCCGATGATGTACTTTCACTGCTGGTGGGCGTACACAACTTTTGCAAATGCTTCGAAAGCCGCGATTTGAATGCCGAAGAATTGCGATATTTTGAATAATTGAGTTTTGCTCTAATATATTTAGAATTTTGCCTAAGCCTTAAATCCCGCGCATTGCTTGTTATTTTCCCAAACGTTTTTAGCGGTGTTGCGCTAGAAATCAAATTAGATGACTTTTTCTTCGGCTCTTTCAGTGTATTTTTTGGTGGGTCTATAGCCAATGGCGAGGGGGATGGGGAAGAACTTATCAATTGATCCAACAAGCGTCGTTGATCAAAGTGTATTTTACTTTTACGCGGCGTTGAAGTCCACACACGACCATCGACTTTATCGCTGCTTTGATAATCGCCTCTGGCGTTTTTCTTTTGCAAGGCCTTCCTCAAATCTCGAGTATTATTCTTAAAATCACAATTTTTTTTAAATTCCATGAAGAAAAATCAGTTTGAGAGAAACGTTAGAATAATTTTTTTTTAATTGTCAGATAGCTATAAAAGGACTTATATAAAAACACTGAAAACAACACCTCTACAGAACTTCACACGTCAAGTACAAAAAAATTTTGAAGTGAAATTAATATTTGACTTATTATACAGATATCACGCACATAGGTAATGAAAATTATTTCATAAACAATGACAGGCGAGATTACAGAAATTAGTGATAAATTCAATCAATCGCTGAATGGCTAACAAATAAATTATATAAATAAAAGGAATCGTTTTAATTCGAAAGATTATTAGGTTTCAACCAGTTTCCAAATCGATCAATTTCCTTAACTCGTACCGATTCGGAGATCAACCAGCCGGACAACAACTTGAAAGCCTTTCCAAGCAAAATGTTGGGTGATTTTCAGTAACAATCTATTTTTCCAAAAGCGCTTTCGCCAATAAAGGCACGCGACAGTCACACCAGATCGTCATTAGAGCCTATCCTGCCGTTTAGGTAAAGAAAATTTGCCAAATGTTTGGGGAAAGTATCGTTTTGTTAACGCTTTCATATAATCTCGAATGATTCAGTTGACTTTGAGTATTCAAATCGCAAAAAATCGATTGTCCGTCCTTCTATCAATATACTCAAGTTATGACGTAATAACTTTGAGTTAGACAAGAGCTACAGGGTGTCAGGGCACTTTCCTAAAACCCGTTGTAAAAAGCAATGCAAGGAATCTGGCTAGCTCTGTGAAACCATATGCTTCAGATAAGTAACCTTATTCAACGTTCAGAATAAATACGGTGTCAGGGTCGAACCTCATTTTTAGATTTCGTTTTCCCTGGTCTACATATTATGATTTATATATATATATATATATATATATAGTTGTAATTACGAGAGTCATTGTTTATTTAAATGCTTTAAATGATTTAAAACACACATTACTTAGTTGAACAGGGGAGAGAAAGTAAACTAACGCTTATTGACGTTCAAATATATATTGACCATCGCACGCTAAGAGAATATGTAAACACAAAGAAATTCAACCGAATTTCGAAATACTTAACAAAAGGCCATATTCGCAGATCCGATGGCTTGTACATTTTAATTTAAGATTACAGTTTACTTTGACAATACCACAAAAATATATAGTTATTCTAATTAAAACAGTATAGAGTCGAATATCTTGAAGACTTACCTCATCGCGCACACTGTTACCCAAGCTAAAACGCGAGGAAAATATATTAAAACGTGCCGGCGTTTTAGTGGCAATGTTTGACCCAGCATTATTATCCCCATTCGACTCCTTTAAAATTTCTCGAGAAGGTTCCGCGTTGCTACCAATAGACGACCCTCCGAACGATAAACGTCCGCCATTCTTACTAGGGGTAGGTGGTCCTGGGCGTTTATAATGCGTAACGCCCGAACATTTTTTACGCGTACCAGCAGTGTTTAACAAAGCGCTCGTACTATCATCAAAACTATGAGAACCACAGTCCTAGAGGTAAATCGAAAAAAAAAAAATTTTTTTTTATTTTTTTTCTTTTTTTGATATAATAGCGATGAAAAAAAAAATTGAATAAAAATGAAAATTTGAATACTACACAATTAAACACTAATAAACAGACACAATTTTTTAATAGTGAACATCGCAACAAACAAATAAAACAAAATATAAAAGAACATAAAGGAAATAATGTCGTGTTTGAAAACTTACAAATTTGCTGAGCTATTTTGAAGTAAGTGTTCATTTCTTCTTATAATATTAAATGCCAAAGAAAAAAATTTTTTTTTTATTTTTTCAATATTATCGTAGTAAATTTATCAATTAAATGTTTTTGAAATAATAACGTTATTACGTTAAGTGGGGATTACGGTTTATTATTTTAATTATATTGGATGGAGATTCTTGCGTTGATATTGTTTTTGAAAAATTGTTATTAATAGTTTTAACATTAATGTTATTATCTTGTGGCAATTGTTTATTGCTTGTCATTTTGTTATTTAATTCGGGTTGTGTTCTATTTGTGGCACATTGTCTTACTTTGAAATCATCTTCGGTCAATTCGTGATCAAATCGTGCCGCATAAGTACTACGCAAATGCGGCGGCAGCATTGAATTGCGATGTTTCAATTCCTCGACACTGTCAATTAAATGAGAACAATAATCTCTTATAGAATATTAACATTTATAATTAATGCACTTACCATACGTCTCGGCTCATGTAATCGGACATGCGTCCCATTTTCAAATCGGTTAAATATGTATTATTAAATATTTCACCCTCTTCATCTTCCATAGCCAAATTACTACCCAAACTTGAAGCACACGCTCTCCCTGTCGTTGTATTAGATGATACCGTCGATACTTGAATAGTATTGGGGCGTTTCATTTTCTCAAAATCCTTTTCATCTGAAGGCTGTTGATCCCTAATATGTTTCAATTTTGTCGACAATATCGTGTTCTCCTTTTGACATTCTAAAATATTTTCATTTAAGCGAACAATTTGTGTGGAAAGCTTACGCGTGTGTTCCTCATATTTCGCATTCTAAATTTCAAATCAAAAAGTTCACCAATTAATAGACATGATATTACAATATATAGCATGTAAAGCGAAGAGGACAAAAAAAAAAAATATATATGTACCTGTGCCTTATATGTTTCGATGTCCGCCTTCAAGGTGGCCAATTCATTTTCGTGCCTCTTCTTGATTTTAGTAACATCTTCTATATAGAGCGTTTTCTATTGATAATGTTACAATTTTTTGTTTTGTTTTGATTTGATTTTTGTACATATATTTATTAATTATGCCGTATGTGTATTACGAGTGATTTCGTTAAGCAAATCGGATGATTTAATGAAAATATTTTCATATGATGGATTGTGCGCGAAAGCATTAAAATTGGAATTAAAATACAAGTTAAATACATTGCGACCCAATAAGTGTTTATTTTTAATTAGCTCGGGAAATGCACTTCTGAGCTTACACTGATTGATGATAAAATAAAGAAACGATTTCCATTTCAATTGAATTTCATTCATTATCAAGATCAAAAGTCGAGCTTTTGAAATCGAACCAATCAAGCCACTTAGCAGTACCGTCGCAGCAGTGGCGTTGAAAAGCGTTAGAAACCCGTTCAGAAGACAATTTATGTCACATAAGGTCAGAAGTTCAGTTATGCTAAACTTAACGTTTATTGCCATAACTACATGTGCCCTTCAATTTCTTTTTCTCTTATCATCTCAGTTTAAACTCAGATGTCCATTTTCTTTTGTACATATTTGTATATACTAGTGTTTACTTAGAGGATTATGGACACACACAACAACACTGAAGGCAAATTAAAGAAACGAAACGACAAATTTTCCTTTTTTTTTTTTTTTTCTTTTAATTTCTTTCCGGTTAAGCAAAATTATTATGTGTTTACGCTGATTGCTATGGTGTATGCGTGTGTATTTTAATACCACACATACGACAACAAATCCTTAACAAACATACAATACATACACAGATTCACATAATGCACACTTAACATGGTTGACATTAAATATCGAATTTAAATGATACAAAACAAAAAAAAAAAAAAAAATGCAAATTAAAATAAAGTTTCAAAAAGTACTTGCAAAACAATATCATAAATAAATATGCCGTAAGTTTTCTACAAAAAAATAAAAAAAAAAAAATAAAAAAATAAAAAAATTTTCTTTGTATGTATTGTATTTACATTAATATATTGGAGGTTTACTGCTTTGAAACAATATTTCTAAATCGTTTTTGTCAAGAAAATAATATAAGATAACAAAGAACATGATTTGTGTAAAAACAACAATAAAGAAATGTTTGAAACACGAATGCAAGCGATTGTTCCATTTCAGGCCGACCGTTGACGTATTAGCCTTTTGCAGATACTTTCGATGTAGAATTGCATTAAAAAAGAAATAAAGAGAGGAAGAGAGAGGGAGAGATAATAAAAATATGGCGTCTATCAGCAACCACTTCAGTTGATGAATTTATGATTAAAAAAAACGCAAATTTTTTGAAAGCAAATATGTAAGAAAGAAAAACGAGTGTGTTTTTAATAAATCGGCATTTGCCGAATCTCTTCGTGCCCATCGTCTGTTTCTATTTTCAATCCAACTGGAATGGATGCCTCTATCTAAACGCAACATCTTCTTTTCATCTACTCTGTACATACAGTTCTCTCTACGGGCACATATACATTCAGTGTGCATGTCATTTTTATATATATATAGATATGTATATATATATATATATAGTATGATTGATATAAAGGAAACATTGTACAAACTGCAAGTATAGGTGCGTGTTTTTAATGCTCCCGCCGTGTGGCAAAGTCGTATATTTCGTTCTTTCTGCTGTAATCTGCAATACTTCTTCAAAGTTCGGTTTCATATTAAGAATCAGTCCGATATCCTGTTTTGACTGTGCCTTATACTAGTATTACAAAATTTCAAATTTCTTGGAACGTTGGGAATTCTAAAGATCCGTTGATAGAATAAAAAAAAAAAGAAGCAATCGGACATATAGACGTACATTTCCATGCATTTTGAGCGGAACTGTGCTTTACATCTTAACACCCTACGTGTTGATATAGCGTATCCAAAAAAAAGTAAACTACACAACTACAATTACAACAACTACAGTAAGTACCGTAACAGCTACCGCTATCTACCGTACGTATGTGGAAAACAAAGCCAAAAGCATGCCAATATAAATAAAAAATGCAAAAAAAATATTGAAACAGAAAATAATAATTCCCAAAGACAAAACCAGTGCAGTGTGTGATGCCCCCAGAAGTGTAACAAACAACGACAATTCTCGACTATAGACATTGTAATTGAAATAGAGGGGGGGGGGGGGGGGGAAGGAATATTTACTAACCATTTTGGCTTTCATCTTTTCCAGTATCTTCTCCAATTCCAAACGATTTCCTTTAATGCGTTCTTCACTGTGGGCTGTCGCTTCAGCAACATGCTTTTTTGCTTCCTGATATTTACCATGCAGCAATTGGTTATCGGAACGCAATTGTTCATTTAATTGTTGCTCCTTTTCAAGAGCCTCATTCACGTTAGAGAGGCGTGCACGCAATTCTGCCAATTCGAGTGCACTGGTCGCTGTAACGTTGTTGCCTTCTATTAATTCTGAACTTTGCGTTACCGCCTTTTCTCTCAGTTGCTTTAGTTCATTCTGCAGATTTTCTACTTCTTTGGTCTTTTGTTTGATTTGGTCCTCCAATAAATCGATACGTGATTCCAAACTTTCGGCCAAACTGTTACGTTCACGCATTAACTGTTCGTTTCGGGCGTGCATCTCTTTTAGACTTTGCTTTATAATTTCCTGTTCCCGTTCTACTTTAGCCTTAGCCTCCCGCAATACCAGTAAATCAGCTCGCAATTGTTCCATTTCGGTGCACAATTTATCACAACGCTCCTTACTAATGCTCATTGACAACGAAACCTTTGACAATTGCTCGTTAATTTTCGCATTTTCATCTTGAAGTTCGTCAATTTGAATTGTCAAATTCTGATTGAGTTCCGCGTATTTCTGCGCCTGCTCTTGGGCCCCAGATAGATGCCGCTGAATTTGTTCAATTTGCGCGTTATATTCGGCGGAAAGCTCCGAATTAAGTTTTTGCAATTGCGAGTTCAGGCCACCGATTTCCAAATTAAGTTTGACATTGGAATGTTCGCTACTATTCAGCGACGCGGTAAGTTTTCGTACTTTCTCCTCATTCGATTCGCGCACTTTTTCAAGTTTGTTTATTTTTGATTTGTCATCTAATTCAGACGCGTCTAATTTTTGTTTGGCATCCTGTAATGTCCTATTTATATGCTCGAGATTTTGTACTTTAGTAAGCAGCTGCTCATGGCCCCTTTCGGCACGCGAAAGTCGCTCTTTTAGAGCTCTAGCCTCGCTTTGCAGCAAATCTTTCTCCTTTTGCAACGCCTCCACAGTTGCTGAATTCGCCTCCAATGTCTTGCACAATTTTTCATTGTCTCTTTCGAGTTTAATGCTGCGTGCCTGAGCGTCGCCCAATTTCAGAGCCATCTTTTCAACCCGCTTGGTGGTCGCCTGATGAGATTCACGGACCTTTTTATTTTCATTCGTTAATTTCTCGATATTCGTCTCGCTCTTTTCTAAACTTGTTTTGGAATTTTTTAATTCATTTTCACTGGCGAGAAGGTGACGTTCCAAGGACTGACAGCGCTCAATGAAAGACTTTAATCTCGCTTCGGAGGTAGTATGATGTTTGCCGACTTCTTCTAATTGCTTACGTAGCAATTGATTCTCCTCGCAAACACCTTCTTTTTCCATTCTTATCGATCCAATTTGTTGTATGAGCTGTGAAACATTTTCATTTGCGCGTAGTAAATCCGCTTTAAGGTCTTTAATCTCATCTCTCAATAAGACCTTGTCGGCCTTAATAGCCGCGAGATCACTGCACAAACGATTATTTTCATCTATGAAATTTTGTTGTTGCGACTTAAGGAATGCAATATCTCTTTCATATTGTTGGACCTCCGAACGCAGCTGTTCGCATTTCAATTCGGCATTTAATTTGTCGTTGACCGTTTCATCCAGTTTTTTAATCGTAAAAGCTATTTCTTTCTCTAACTCTTTATGTTGGTTCTCCATCCCAGTTATTTTGGTTTCCAGATTCAGTAATTCTTTGCTCTTATCAGCCAATTCAGCCTCTAATGTGTCCAAAACGGTTTGTTGTTGTTTAAATTTTTCGAGCAGTTTCTTATGTTCCATTTGCATATTATTGTGTTGCTGTTGAACCACATATAGCTTAGACTGAGTCCTCTGGGTTTTCTCTTTAAACTCGTCCAGCTCTTGTTCCAAATTTTTGATTTTACTTAACTTATCTTTATTTTGTTTGTCTAACATATCGCAGCTGATGGTTGCCTGTTCACTAACTATTTGGCATTCATGTAAATTTACTTGTAATTTTTCCATTTCTTCTTTTATTTGTCTTAACTGCTGCGTTAGCTGTTGCTTGTCTACTGTGGTTTCTTCAAGCTTCAATTTTACGCTTTGAAATTCTTGTTCCTGTTGATTAATATGGCTTTGCAGTGTTCCGTTCTCACTGGTTATACGCTCGTTGATTTTTCCTAGGCTTAGTATTTCCTCTTCCAAGCGGCCGACCTCGTTCGTAAAGCGCTTTTGCATAATTGAATCTTTATTCTCCATTTTTTTACGCATATCGTGTAATTCTTTTTGATTTCGCTCTAGTTGGGAATTCAGCTCTTGATTTTCTTTAATCAATTCTTCTTTTGAATTTAAATTTTGGTCTTCCTGCTGCAGCAGCTGCTCTATTTTGTTTTCTTGGAGACTTTGAACATGAAGTAAACGATTAAGCCAATGACGTAACTGATTAACACTGCATTCCGATGAGTCGTCACAAGCATTGAAAATATTCTTGATTTCGTCTTTTTGGGCGGTCAGGTTAACATTATTCCCTATCACTACCACCATATCCATAAGTGCGATATCGTAGTTTTCCAGTTCGTCACAGCTTTCAGCCAATTTTCGCATTAATGTAGAGAGTTTCTCTTGGAAATCTTCTCTAATTTGTTCTTGATCTTCAACCTGCGCTCTAAATTCGGCCTCACGTTCAGACAACTCATTACGAAGTTTCTCGTTTTGTTGGCGTAGAGATTCTAATTGCGAGTGGAGTTCATTGTTAAGTCTTTCCAAACTTTCGCAGCGGCTCTCTTCCTCTTGAATGTTGGCTCTCATTTGATCTGCAGAGTTCTCTAGAGATGATAGCAAAATGCTCTTTTCTTCTTGTTCACGCTGAATTTGTGATACAAACGCGGCTGATTCTCTTAATAATCGCTCTTTTTCTGTGGTCATTTTAGTTAACTTATCATTATATGCGTTAAGAACCTGGCTTTGCTCATTCAATCGTTCCTGCAGTTTGCCTATTTGTATTTCCTTTTCATCTAATAGATGCTTGTGTTCCATTAAGACTTTGTCGACCATTTCCTTCTTTTTAATTCCTTGGTTCAAACAGCCTTGCAAATCCTTAATTTGCTTTTTCAAGTAGTCGCAATTTTTAACTTCTTCCATTAGTTTGCATATAGCTTTGTCAGAATCAATTAAATATTGTGCGTTCTTAGAAACTTCATGTTTAAAAGCATGAATTTCCAATTTAAATCTTTCATTCTCCTCGCAACATTCCATGACCCGTTTTTCAAAATTAAGCAAGCGTTCATAGTTAATTCTAATTCTACCATTGAACTCCTGCAATGCGCACACTTCTTTTTCTGCGTTACTTAATCTACTCTTTACTTCATTGTGTTCGGCTATTACCAACAATAGCTCTCTTTCCTTATTATTTTTGTGTTCTTTTTCACATTTTAATTCCTTATTTAACTCCTTCAAACGTTGTTCATGTTCTAATTTTGCCTCCTTCATCTGCCGACGCAACTCATTTTCTTTTTTATTCAAATCACTCTTAATTTGCTCAATGAATTGACTCTGTTTGTCCTTTAGCTTTTCAATCTTATCTTCGTATTCAATATTTTGCGCCCTTAAAACGAGCAGTTCCTCGTAAGTACTACCGCGCTGATTAAGCATGCGTTCCTTTTCTTGCACTTGCTTCAACAAGTCATTCAAGCGCGTATTACTTTCCTGTTGCGTGACTTCTAGTGTTTCTAATCTGGCTGCCGCTATAGAATTCTGCTCTATAAGTGACTTGATGTGATATTCCAGTTCCTCAAAAGTATCGACTGAGCTATTAGGCATCGAATTGCCGGAGCATAATTTCAGTAATCCGATTACTTTTCTTTGTACTTGCTCCAACGTTTGTTTTAAATGGGTACCCTGAAATTCGCTGTTTTCGAGAATGATCCGCAAGCGTGCAAGTTCTTCGTTCAGTTTAAAAATTTCATTATCCAATTCCTTAATACGTTCCAGCCCTTGATCTTGATCCTTCTCCAATTGTTGCTTCTCTTGTTTATATTCTTGCATTAATATATCGATACGTTTCTCTAAATCGGCATTCTTCATAGTCAAGTTAGATATTTGCACACCCAAACTTGACATTTGCCTCTCTTTCGACGTAAGTTCATTACGCATGGTATTCAAATGTTCAGTTGCTTCTCGACAATTCTCTTTTAAACGCTCGTTACGTATTAATATCTGTTCATAGTTGCTTTTTAAAGCAAGCTCCGCGTCTTGAAATACTTTTAATTCCTTATATTGCTTTTGAAGTTGATCGTTGAGTACCTTTATTTGTTCCTCTAAGCATTTAGTCTGAGTCATCCACTTTTCTTGGAAATCTTGTAACTTATTTTGCAAACCCTCTGACTGCTCTTTTAACTGAGTGTTACTGCCCGTTAATTCAGCATTTATTTTTTCTATTTGATGTAATTTCGTTTTTAAAGCATTCATTTCTTCTGTCGAACTTTCCTTGATCTTTTCGCTATTCGCTAATTGCTCTTTTAAATGTTTCAGTTCCGCCTCACAATTACGTAAAGAATTTTGCAATCTTTCTTTTGTTTCCTCCAACTCTTTATTGTTTTGTTCAAAGGCGCTTAGATCATTTTTTAGCAAGGTCGTGTCATCGAGCACAGAATCTAATTTACGAGCCAATTCCAAATTCTCTTTTTGCGACACTATAATTTCATGTTCAAGGGATTTGATCTTATTCTTCTCAAGTTGGTGATGTATGTTGATTTTCTCCATGCAACTCGCGAACATATTAAATTGAGCGATGGGATCACAATTCGCCGGTATATCGGTTTCCGAATCAGATTCAGACAAATCATCCAAAGTGATTTTAAACTCATTCATTTCCAATTTGATGAGCTCTTGAATATGTTCAGCCAATAATTTATTATTACCATTCAGCATATGCAGATCCTCACGCAACTGAGCATTTTCGTGCTCCTTTTCACGCAACTGCTTGTCAATGACAGAGACGGCTAAATTTTCCGGCTCAATAGGCGTGGACTCACTAGAAACTTCAGAAGTGCGTGAAAATGATGAATCAACCTCAATCGAAGCGTTTGATGCCGCTGCACGCGTCTCAGCAATGAATTGTTCCAACTCAACTTTCGTATCGGTCAGATATTTAATCGTATTGTCTCTTTTCTAAAATCAATGAATTCATTTTAATTTAATACATTTTTATACGGCCAAAAAAAATGTACCTCGATCTCTTCAGTAAGATCATTGATTTTAAATTCCAAAAGTTCAATGCGTTTACCGCAAATTGCAATTTGCCTTTCATTATAGGTGAGCTGTAATGGAGGAAGAGGTAAATATAATTGATGCTGCTGCGTAAAATTTTGTTTTACTACCTTTTCTTCTGCAAGAATTTTATCTCCTTCTGTGGCTCTTAAGGTTTCACTCAATTTTATGATTTCATTATCTTTCTGCGATATTTCTTTAAGTAAGCGCTTTTGCGCCTAGAATAAAGAAAAAAATTGCATAGACATACATTTTCAAAATTTGACTGAAATTTTAGTTTACTTTAAGTACCTGATTATGTTCATCGCCTTCACGATCGACCGACGAATTATTTTCATTGGTTTTCATAAGGACATCAATTTTCAATTCTTGTATTTGTTGTATTAACCTTTTATGGTCTTGATCTGAAATGAGGAGAAAATACGAAAACTTTATTGCTAAAGTTTGCCAGTGCGGAAAGCTATTTCATACTCAGTTTGAGAATTTTGTCTTCGTTTTGTTTTATTTGTATTTCTAAAAGACCTTTTTCATAACGCTCAGTATCAAGTTGGGCCTAAAGTAATGAAAGCTCTTAGTGAAATGTTCGAGAAACTATTTAAGTTTTTCATAATTTACTCTTAAGGCAAACAATTCACGTGTTCGTTCTTCCAGTAGATGGGTTTTCGGAGTAAGCGGTGAATTGCGCTGTGTGCCAATGTTGCGTTTTGGTGTCCTCAACGGGGAATCGGCTTTAATACTAGCGCCTGGTGTGAGGCCACCATTACTTCTACTTATCGAATCACTAGATCGCGGTGATGTATGTGATGCGATCACTTCGGCCACAGCGTGGCGTAAATTCTCTTTATTCAATTTTTCCACTGGCAACAATTCACGAAAAAACAGAGCCATACTTTGCTGTGAACTGTTCGGCAATTTTTGGCAGATATCATGGAAAAATGTTTCCGGATTTTTAACACATGAAAAATGTAGCATCAAAGTATACACGTAAATGTAATCTGCCGAGCTTAAACCATTGTCATCATCACGATTCACTTCAAATTCAGGATAAAATTCTATAGAGAAGTTCAAACAAGAAAAATTTTACAAAAAAAGGAAATTTCGCATAAACCTCTCTTAAGTAACTTACGTTGCAAAAAGTCCCATAACTCGGGGTAATTGCCTGAAGCAATTTTGTGATGCTTCTTGCTAAAGTTCGTATAAAACTTTTCAATGTCGGAGTGTTCTAAATTGAAGTAGTTACGTTCGGCAAAGCCACATTCCGAAATCTAAACGACGAAAGAATAATAAAATATCTCATCCCCTTAAATATATACACATGCGCTTTGTATTGTTTTCTTACCCATTGCAATAGAATATTTTTCCAGCTGCGCATATCCATGCTTTCTGCCACTTTAATATGATATTAAACTAAAGTGTCTATCTTTAATTTAATTCCTTTTGGTATGTAATTGCTCGTTTTTTTAGGATATTTTTTTTCAGAAACCGTGTTACACGCGCACATAAATAAATGCAGAAGGCATATATTGTTAATTTCGCTCCAAAATTTATATTTTCACATTCATTTACTTTTTTTTTCAAAATTTTTTTTATAGCGTAGTAATCTGGATTATTGCTTCAAACGTGCTATTATATTAACTGTTCTTTTTTTAATTTTTTTTTCTATAATTTTTTATAATTGTCGACTTTTTTTGATGCAATTTTATTACCAACGGATAAAATAGCGCAAACTTGAGATGTTTGCTTTAAACCAATTTAAAATTATTAAATTTTTTTATCGAAATTGTTACGATTTTCCTCAATTATTTTTACAAGTTTTCATGTGGAGGCAAAATATCAACTGCCGTTAATAATTTTCATATTTTTTCATTTTAAATATTAATTTTTGACGCGCTTGGCTTTGATTACTGAGATCTACGCAAAAGAGTTGCCGTCACTTCGACATTTTCAATTTTTGAGGGTAAATAAAGCATTATGAGAAACTGAAATAAGGCAAGTTGTCGTACAACAGCAATTCGTTAGCCGCAACATGTGTGAAATGAAATCGACTGTTTTCTTTTTTTGGCCAAAATAGAAGAAAGGAGCGCTTCACATGAAGAATGGAGTAGACTTTGTGCATGCGTGAGAATAATTTCCTAAATGAAGTATGTCTATATTGAAATGGGACACTTAGCCTACGCTAAGCAGTGCCGTTAACGCTTGTGGCATGTAAACAGAACAATTTGGGGAATAATTACATTACTGACAGTCAGCTTTCGCGGACTTTCGTGAAGACAAGCTTTTCATATGTGATTGCATCCCCACCTCAATAACTAATAAGCAGAGAAGTTATCACGTATGTCATCTTTTTGCCATAAACAGCTTTTAACTAGCACAGTATTCAATTTCGTGAAGACAAAATGTAGGTTAACACTTAAGTCTTTGCAGTTCTTATTTGCATTTACTAGAAAAATTTCATTGTAACAACGAAGAACAAGGAGAAAAGAAAAATTAAATTAATTTGAGAAAACTAAATTAAATTATTTAAAATAAAATATTTAAATTTCACAATAATACCTTTTCCCTCTCTTTCATTCTTGAAGAAGTTTATTAATTATGCACTTCTTTATTAATGTTTATGTAAACAACAGCTAAGTGTTCAACTGCGCGGTAATCACGTATCTGAAAGTCAGCTAATATTTTCGTTTTTTAGCTGATTTGCATCTAATGGCATTCAGCATTGTTTAACTGTTTACATTTAATATGATTATGTCCAACTTTGGATTTTGCTTTACACTTTGACTTGTGTGGAGAGTCTTATTCCGCCATATCCATAAGTTCCATTTTGGTCCAGTAGAAAGAATTAAAAAACAAACAGCTATCCCGCGAAGGCTACTTAGATGACCTGATGTTTTGCCTATGTTTCCATATTCATCCATACTTCCCAATTTCTAATATGTATTTCTAAATATGAATGTAATTAATATCAATAGGAAAAAAAAGACGAAATAAATTCTGCTATTTTGTGAATATACAAAAAAAAAAAATTGTAGAATTTTTTTGGTGGACAGCCCTTCGCATTGTATATCGTTTGAATATATAAGCCTTGCTAAATTATTATCGAGTGCTTTACGACTGTGACAAACATATTCATTGGTTATCCAGGGCTAATAAATCCCAAGAATTAGGTTCAGTGAGAAACTGCGCTACCATACTATTTTTATAAGAAAATCGATGTTTTTCGGGCTAAAAGCTCCCACCAATGACAAAAGCAATATTTGGGGACTTTTGCCGTCGACTTTGCAATTAACATGTAGTATTACGTTCTTTCTGTAAATTAACAGCTAACAAGTTCTTGTAGATCTTAATAACTTAACATAGTTTTACGCGTTTTCAATTCACAGCGATTGTAAAATGAGAACAAAATACAATCCAAACAAAATTGCTTACTTGCGAACAGATGAGGCAAACAAAAAAATTAAAGCAGAATAAAACAAAAACTCAATCTTTTGGCAATAAAAGGACAATTTTTTGATCTCGAAATTTTGCAGTGTGCAAATAAACGAAATTGCTTATTGGCTTGGTTCATTTTATTTCAATAAAAAAAAACGAATTCCTAAAGAGTTTCAATGTTAATA
The DNA here is from genome assembly GCF_014805625.2 of Glossina fuscipes. Classification (NCBI taxonomy): domain Eukaryota; kingdom Metazoa; phylum Arthropoda; class Insecta; order Diptera; family Glossinidae; genus Glossina; species Glossina fuscipes. Next base: position 14,527,183 of record NW_023998414.1, on the reverse strand, counting down.
ATTAATCTTTTTGCGTTAATTAATTACACACCACATTATAATTAATATATAAATATTAGGTAGTACCCTTCGACACATCATTTTATACCATATGATGGTATAACTTCGCGACAGAAAATTATTCTTATATTATCGATTTGCTTTTGCGGCAAATCGCGTGTATCAAAATGGGGCCTTCCTTTTTTGGCCTTCATTTCACCAGCTGCACCTAACGAAAGGAAGACAAATGGTAAACTTTTTATATAATAAATACCGATCGTGTACTTAGTTGCGCTTTTTATCTGCAGTCGGCCTATCTTCCGGTATATATATTAAGTTGCGATTGCTAAACATACAAAAAGCAATTAAAAAAAAAATACAAAACCATACAAATAAATTGAACATTAAAACTTTATTGCCGATTTAACTATCTCCACTGCTGCCTCTAAATTTTCTAACTCTGCAATTTTTTCTCCCCGACAGTCCATGTTATTTCTTCGTTCATTTCTACTCCAGTGTGCTTCAAAGATCTTCTGTTATAGCTCATCTTTTTTTTTGTTCGATACTTATAGTCCGCCTAAATCTAAAACCAAATTTGTAACTAAAAAATTAAATAATTGAAAATGGAATATTGGAATAAAAGTTATAATTAATTTGCTTTCCACCAATTTGCCACTGTTTAGTGGTGAATTTAACCTATAGCTTCTATCACCGTTTGTTTAGCTTTCCACGTCGCTGGACACAGTTTCGACTGTAGTTTTTCACCGTGTCGACGAAATGCAACAGTCCGGTCAATCATTCTTCCAAAGCTGATCTTATATTAAAACCACTGAATATTAAAAAGAGCTAATAAAGTTTAATTAAGAAATACTTACATTTGTTGCTTTAGTTGGTAATAATATGCAATTTAAAATCTTGTACGCAAACAATTACTCAAGAAAATATGAAAGCAGACTAGAACGACTAATCACTTCGGTGGCAATAATTAAAGTCACGCGAATCGAGTTCTTTTTCTTTAAAATGTCTTCATACATATAATATTTTGTTTAGGATTTTTATAATTCCCTGGCACATAGTGCGTGTTGTAAGTGTAATGATTATATGTTTTTATTATATAATGTTTGCCTTTATTATATACATATGTAATGACAATAAAGCTGTTATGTTTTAATGCACATTTACTATGTACGTTCCTTGAATATCTCTCCCATAACAATCTAAAAACAATAGTAATAGTGTAGAACGTAAAACACTCTTAAATGAAAACAAGATGGCGCAAGAAGCTGTTGACAATCTTGCAATCTTAAAGCATTTTCTGTCCGCTAGATTAAATTGTCTTTTTTGTCGTAATCGCCATTCAATTTTGCAAATTTAAAAAAGCTATCGCTTATCAGTAAGAGTATTTGATTGTCGGTTTTTCGGTTATCGGAACTATTTTACAACCAAAGTTTCACTTATAAACATGTATTGAATCTATTGCTAGCAATAACGTGAATTATTTATAGAGAAACTTTGTTCAAACTAAACTTACTTCCTCCTTCGTGCTCGCTCGGCTAGCTCTCATGGCGATTATTGGCTTACTTGTGAACGGGTGAACTCTAGACCTGTGTATTTTCATCCTGATGGCTTTTTTGAAGCACAAGTTGTTCACGCGTAATCAAGGCTCTCGCTAGTAAGGCTTGTGGCGAATATTTACTAAAAATGCCTAAAACTGTATTGCGTTTCGTATTCATTTCGCTACCAAACTCAAAATTCGGTAAAATTTTGCGTAAGATGTTGAACTGATATCAACGAATAGTCCATATTGGATTTTTCATACCATTCAGAAGTTGCTCTTCAAGCTTGCTTGCCTAATAGATCTTGCGCTATACGTATTTTACGGATACAGTCATTTTCAAAATATTCGTTTATCTTAACATAAAATTTATTTTCGGCTGGTATTGCGGAACGTACATACAAGATTGCTCTTTCCAGTTATATTACTTGTAAAAGATATGTATATTTTCGGTCAGTGTAGGACTAATATACTATTTGCATGTTGTCACACAAATTGCAAATAACATTATCGCTTGTGACGAATTTATTTAATTGTTGAGAGTTTCCTCACCTCAGCTAGGCTAAATGTTTATTTTCGAATATGTTTATATCTAAATTACTTAGAGCTATAAAATAAACTTGTACTTCTTTTTAAAATACATATCGGTTCACGTAATGCAAAATGCACTCCTCTAACATAATTCTAATTCCGGTGGTATTGGAATATCGTTTTGCGCCGCAAACTCAAGAAGAGCCATGTATTTCTTTTTCCAATTCTCAATTTCTTTATTTATTTGTTCGTTTTCCTCGTGCATTTGTTCTAATTCCAGCCATTCATGCGACTTTTCAGATTCTAAAACATCTTTCTGTTCGATACGTTTGATACGGCAGCTGGCTGCATAGCCACGATTTTTTAAAGTACGTCGCCTTTGTTTCATGCGAACGATTTCCTCACGGTTTAAGCCACGCATTTTTAATGTGCGGTTTAAATCACGTACCGATATTGAAACCAAGTCATCATCATTTATATCTGGTATTGGACAAGGCGACAAGGGAGCCTAAGAATGAATTTTAGTATAATATAAATTACAGCTTAGAAAGTTATCTTTTAACATATAAGTTTCAGATAATTTATAAATTATTTTATATTTACATAGATTTGTTGCGTTACCATTGAATCTTTCTCAATTTTTGTATGTGGCTGCGACTGCTTCGGTTGTTGCGATTGAGTATACATTTCGAAGAAAACAAATTGACGTATGTACACAAATTATTAATTAATGTTTGTCTATATAATAAAATTTTAATATTAAATTAATAAAGTATTAGTTACAAATACCGCTTATTAGTAATTTTTTCAAGTTTTTTATTGCTTCTTATGGAAATTATAAGAATTCGTTTTCTTATTTTTACTTTTTTTGTCCTCTTTTTTCCCAAATTTTTTTATTCAAATTTAGAGATGAATCACTGTGACGTGTAGAAGAGGTTTTTTCGTTTTAGTAATTGAGTTGTTTTTTCTATCTTTACGATTTGACATTATTTTCTTTCATCAATTTCTTTATTAAAACTATTTCGTGAGTTCAGGTTGCCATCTACGATATTGTCATCAAAAATTGGGGAAGCGAGTTAAACATAAAATAAAATTTTATTGAAAATTCAATTTATGTATAATCGATTAATCTTTTTTTTAATGAATCAGGTGGGTAGCCACGTATCTGAAAGTCAGCTTTCGTTTTCGTTTTCGTTTTCGGTAGGTTCCGGATCGCGTATACAAGAGCATTTAACATTGTTTATCACCATCGGGATCATTTTTGGGATCATGTACGCACGACAGCCATAAATGTTGTGAAAGCAAAAGGTCTTACCTTTCATTTGGCGCTTCGAAAGACATAAAACGGGAACAATTAAAAACAAGATTATTATTATTATTATTATTAATTTCGCCGGAGAAATAAATTCCAAGACTAAGCTCTTAAAAGCACTAGTATCTAAGGCTATCGGCTTTTATAAAAAACTCTACCGCACTTGAGATTCGAACCCACGACTCTACCGCACTTGAAAAACAAAATTAAAAAAGTTGAACATTCAAAATTTGCGAGTCACGTTAGTTTGCTGGTGAAGGGAAATGCACCACTGCCCAAATATTTGGCCAAATTTTGGTGACCTTCTTCGGAATAGTCCGTAACCATTAAAAAAAAGAGTCAATTTTAAAAATTTGTTGATTTCTTTGTTCCTCTATTGTGTATCTATTATATAATATTATTTGCCTTTATTAAATAATTATAATGATATTAGTAAATTTTTTATTATTTATTATTTGTGTTTGCCCATTATTTCTGCCATAATTAGCTAAACTAAAGCCAATAGTGACTTGAGTAAAGCTTTATAATTCTTCTTATTGAATTGGAACAAACGAACTGGTTAAGGTAGGACAGCACAAAACATTGCCAGCAATCTTGCATTCCAATTTTTTCCTCTCCATTAGATTAAATCCTCATGACCATGAGAAATTAACGTATGTAATTTGTTAGGAGAGTGCTTATCATCTTTGCCGCGTCAAGTTAAAAGCACGCGAACACGAAAAGCCGTGGAACCAGATTTTCGTTTATTTGAAATCGTGTTGCACCGGAATCGTTTGATAATATTCGCAAACTTTGTTTCGTATTGTATTTTACAGGAACCATGTTAAGCAAGGGACCCCCGTATACTGGACATGGATTTGCTGGAACTCTTAAATAAGTTGAAATAAAATGTGCAACGTTAGAAATTAGTTCAATCACCAAATGTTAGATGAAGATTATGTGGGACGCTGAGCAATGTTCAGTCAATTATTGTTTGTAATAAATCACAAGTGATGGAGACTTATTTAAAAAATATGTATGTGTGTAACAATTATAAACTTCATACGTATACCTATAATCGTTAGAAGCGCAACTTGTGCCAGCCACCGCTCGTCAGAAAGTAGACATGTGTCGAACGTCAGTCTGGCACGGCAAGGTAAAGGCCAACATAGCCTGCTTAGGATAGGTTAATGGTGATGTACAGCGAATACAGTGCCCATCTAGCCAATGATCGGTTTCCTAGGAACATAGAACAAGTAAAAAAGATTATGTAGACGCTTTTTAATCGTTATAATCTTTATTGGTAACCTATATGTATATATATGTATATATACATGCTCAGTTATACTGAACTGAGTTATACTATTTAGGTATAGCTCAGTATTTTAAATTCAATATTGTTTACGGCGGTCCCACAAAACTCTATCTTTTCTCATCCATCTCTTTATATGTGAGAGCTTCTTATATGTTAGTGCCTTAATGTATATTGCGTCTACGAGAGAATTCTTTAATAGTTTAAAGCTTTTCTTTTCTAACAGTTTGTTGAAATCAAAATCTATTAAAAATTGTCCGTCTGACTAGGCTAATTTGTATTATAGTACCGCGTATAGCTAATATATAAATAAAACATCTATTCGTTAAAGTCAATCGTCTGCTTGCAATAGACAGCATTACTTTCTTTCTTTCTTTCTTATTTTCATATCGCATTCGGTAATTGATGGATGGCATTGATTTTATTCCAGGCAAACAAACGAGCGATTAAGTTGAGAATAAAATGAAGTCAAATGACCTTACCTTACCTTACTTTACCTTACCTTACCTTACCTTACCTTACCTTATCTATCTTCAAATTAATTCAAGTTCCTATGGATAACTGTGTACGTCACGAGAAGTTAAACATAAAGGTTACCTACAAATCGCTTCGTAATAACACCATTGACTTTTCAATTGTTTTCTTCTACGATTAACGCGACCAAATAATGTTTAGTCTTGTACAAGAAGTTAAAGAATTCTTAAAAAATCTCATTCACATACAACTTGTGAGCATACGTACAGCGACATGTTCAGCATTCTCTAAGGAGTAAATGGAATTCAACCTCAAACCCCAGACTAACTTAACCTAATTTTAATTTTGTTTAATACACAGTTAACATAAAAATTTCAAGTCTCAGAAAGCTAACACTTAACTCAAATGCCATTACGTAAGACAACCTTAAACACAATTATAGAAATTCTGAAACCATAATTATCAAGGAAAAATTACTTACCTTACATTTGGCCATAATGCTTTAAATTAATAAAAATGTTTATAAGCGTATCATTCGAAAGGTTAAGTAGGAGAGAAAAGAATCTCATACTCGTTCGACTTGCGCTACATATTTGCACACAAATCTACTCACATAGAGAATCATGTAAATCTAGTTAGTAGCATCTTTCCCACCATTATACTGTTTTTACATCTTTTGCCGGAGATTTGGAAGCGCAGTAACATTAACGTACTGTTTGGAACATTCGTAAAGTGCACGCATTTCCGATCAGTCAAACTAAACTTATGAGTCGATCTATTCATGTTTGTCTATCGGCTCAAGTTCTTCTTTTCGCACGGGCTCAGATCTTGAGATCTTGAGAGTATGCGGTAAAGTAAATCTGATTGCTTGCAAACCTACGTATAATAATTGAGAACTTGCCAATACTCCGATAAAAGCTTCTACATGCTATTTACTATCTATAAGGTGCTATTAACCGATCTTCCTGTCCATCATACAGACAATCTGCGTTAAAGTCGGCGTATTTATGTTACGGTATACATATCAATAGCGAAAAATGAAGGTGTATTAATTCTAGCACTGTCTTTACAGTATTCGAAGGCGTAGCGTTAAAATTGCACAGAAATTGGTTTAGCAATTTTAGTTAATTCGGTAGTCCGTCGACTTGTTCTTGAAACATTAGCATAAACTGGAAAGTTTGGTGTATACAGATGAAACTGGGCAATAATTTTTTCAACTAAATCTCACTTATTAGGTCTGCAAGTAATAAAATTTAAACAATTTTCGGAAATTGAAAATTTGTTGAGCATTTCGGTGTTGGATTTTCTAACTAGCGCTCATATAGTCCAGGAATCTGATAATGCATAGTATTCGTTTGCGTAAGCAAGATCTTGATTGAACTACGCCAAGTCCGCGCTCCCCCTTTCATCATCTAGCGTTTGAGCGGTGAAGAAAAGCATCGATCGAGCAGTTAGAAGCCATATACTCATTGCATGTTGTATAAACGAAAATGTAACATCAGCTCCAATTTCATTGATTACTTTCTCTTATAGACGAGCATATGAGAATAATGCAGCATTTTCTATGCTCTTTCTCTGTGTTAGCAGGTGTCTAAAATTCGCCCTAAAGTAAGCATAATATCCTTATGTAGTGTTTTTTATTCATCATTTGATAAGCATGTCTCATTAGTGCGAATAAAGGCGACTATGGAAACTCATATATATGTATATGTATATGTATGTAATTGAAATGGATTGCTTATATAAGTGAATACAAATCTCTTAAGAACGTCAGGAAATTATAAATTGTTAAAGGGCCTCTTCTCTACCAAAGCAATCAATAGGTTATACGTAAGTTATAAAGTTAAAGTGTCTGAATATGTGCACTATCGGCTGGCTTATGCAAAGGCATTATTTACTCATTTGGATGGTACGTTACTGAAATAGTTATGGTTATTAAAACTTTTATCTTTTTTTCTGACATCAACTGCTGCAGGTCAATAAGTCTGTTGTTCTGTTGACCTTTTCGGGAATCTTTGAAAAACTATTGCCACGAATGTCGTACAACTTGGCGATGCTGCGAGCAACTGCAACATTGAAATTTGTCAGCGCTACCCACCGGAAACGCTAAGGTTAATCAGAGGAGCTCTATGGTTTATGATGAACAAACATATTCATAAGGATTTAGTCGTTCGCAGAGTAGAAGAAGAAATTGTCTACTTCAGTTCTCAATATCTTGATCGACTTGCCCAACATTCGAACTTGGTCGCAATAGGCTTACTGCCGCTATAGGCGATAGTGAGGCGAGACAGTAAGACTGAAGAGATACCCTATTTTAGACCTGTCATTTAGAAAATGAATGTAAATATGTGTATATGTAAATATGTGTATATTGTTAAATTATTATAATATTAAAATAAGTATACAAGTTGTAATGGGGAGTAAAGCGAATGTAAGTTTAAGATTGGCCCATTTGTTCGTTACTGTAAAATAGATTGCAAATAAATGTGCATATGCAAAAAAAAAAAAAAAAAAAAAAAAAAACTTTCTCAATTGATCTAAGCTTGTCCGTTCATCTCTCCGTCTGTCCGTCTTTTGATTGCTTGTGTTCATATATATATATAGGTCGCAAATTTTTGAGAAATTTTGATGAAATTTGATACATCGACGCGCATATGAAGTCCTTTGCTGAACACACCTTATATGAATAACTGCAATAAACGAGTTGGTGTTTTTTATTTCTTTTAAAATGTGAAAACTTAGAAAACTTATTAAATCTCCTGGGCTTTCTTCGCTAACAGTTTGACAATACGCATGATCTTTACTGATTATAACAATTTTTATGACAATATTTTGGACATGTATTTGTTTATGCCATGCTACATATATAAAAATCTATGTCTGAAGCCTGCAATCCGAATATTATTGTGAATATCTCGCTTACTCTGAGAGAGAATGAAGAGAATAAAAACAAAATAAACTTTTCAATGACAACAAACAATTTTTCAACTGTCAACATTAATTTCAATGATATTAAAGGATGTTCAACTATGCATGGCTACAAGCGTACATACACAAAGTACAATAAATATGCTTGCATCGAATTTAATACATTTTTCTGTATGTCCGTTATACGTTAGACGAATAATTTCAAAACTAATTTTGTGTGTACACAGTAGTAGAGAATTTCATTTGAATGACCTCTAATAGTTAAAAATTATAAAATGTAAGGTCAATGTTATATCTCTATATGCAATGCATGTAAAGCGAATCTTGAAATTCACATTACAAGAGTGAACAGGGAATCTTAATACCATAATTAACATGTTGTGTTTGTTATTTACTATTGTACTACATTGCGTATAAGTGAAAAAACAATAAAAACAAAAATTTGTTGAAATGAATAAATAAAAGTAATTTCAGATCACAGCCAAAAGCCATCTGATGTACCTTTAGCTTAGTTTGCAGTTTCACGATCTACTTGATTTGGTGTATGAAGAAAGCGTACTCTTCTCCATTTAAGTCATATCCATGACAAAAGAAAGTATTATAAAATCTTTCCCATCACATGTGAAAAAAGTTCATTTTTTAACAATTTTTTATTTTATCGTGATAAAAATATATGAAGACAGGAGAATAGCCATGTTTGAGTTAAGCCGGATTGTTTATTACTCACTTTAAGATTCTGTTGTTTCGCTGTCATTGTCACATATCGCACGAATTTTGCTTACGTAGCTCTCCAAATAGGTGAGCAAAAGTGAGCAGACGTTGCACCCACTTCGAACACACCGTTTTCATGCGATGTAAATATGATGTCTTCTGATGTTATTAAAGTGCCAGCTATCTCACGCAACTTTACCTTTCGGTCTTCTAAGAAAAGTTCGGACGACCAGACTGTTCAGTATCGTCAGTGTTTTGTACGGTCACTTTTAAAATCAGTAAACCACTTCTCTAACATTCGCTTCGATGTATCAGAGTCCAAATGACACTTTGCCAAACCTTTGTTTTTGCTTGAACGTTGCTTTTTTCTATTAATGGGAAATGCTTTACAAACATAGTAAACTTAGATTTTTTCCATTATTTTAAAGCGCCGCTAAAACAACTGCAACTTGCAAACTGTAGGTCGGAATAATATGAAATTTTGAAACATTGTGTGGCGATCAGTTCTAATCCAACTATTTTGTCATCCAACCGGAATACTACTAATTTCTCAGTTGGCAAAAGTCTGCACTCTCCCATTTTATTTCAAAGTTGCAGGAATTCTGTTCAAAAAGTAGAGAATTTCATTTAACGCAAATTCCTGATGGACTGTCTGCCTAAAGTCGACCTTTCGTCTAATCTATCGTCAATTCAAATTAATTTTTAATTTCAGATCAAGTCCGCCAGAAATAACTTTTCTGATATTGAGTCTTCCTTTCCTAAAACTTGGTGGAACTCTTCCTTGTCAACACTCT
>NW_023998414.1:14511953-14517598 GCF_014805625.2 Glossina fuscipes | reverse complement strand
GGGTGGGTTACATTGATCATGAAAGATGTAAAATTTTTTGGTTTTTTTTTTTTTACTTTTTTAATTTCTTGCATAATAAATAGATTAACAGCATTTTTGCTTATTAAGAGACAAATAGGTTTGATTATATTCCAGTTTAAAAATAATTTAAAAATTGTTGTTGTCTGGGCGTTTCAGACAGATAACGAGAATTCAGTATAAAAATTCTCAACTGTTGATTCAAGATCACATGAAATACATTCATAAACACATTATTTATGAAATAGACGCACAAAAAAAAAGGAGAAGAATTTTAAGATACAAAGGTTTCTTTTCTCTAGGAAGTTATGGTCTAAAGTTTCGACTTTTTCTTGGTTTAAAAAAAGCACTGATAGTAGTAAGTACCAGAGGGGAGAACATCGGCGGAAATAATTGTTTTCAATATTCAATTGTTTTTTATATGACTATATCCACACAGGTGTACCTGATCAACTAACTTTGTAAACGTGAAGAAATTTTTCCCTTATTTTGTAAAATCGCAAATATTATCGCAGCAGTATGCCCAGCGGCTGAATGTTGCAAAGACAAATTTATTACATGAGCAGGTATAAACGTTATAGACGGACAGGGTCGACTAAGAGAATACCCTACAACACTTTACTTAATAAACTTGTTCATCTCTTTGCTTGAAAAATTATATACTTTTTGCTGTAGATAGCCATAGTTTCCATGGCAGTGTAATTTCTCACCTATTTACGCAATAGTGCACTAAAAATTTGACTTTCTTTGGCATATAAAGACTGTGAGAACTCAAAATTGCCTCTCACTTTGATGCTATATGTTTTCCGGTTGGGTAGAGGGTACTAGAATTAGACGTAGCGAGGTGGCAGTAAGTAGTAGTAAGTTAGCGGTGAGTAAACTCTACAGACGACGGGTTGTGGGTATCTCAAACATTTGTCTAAGTTGATTTGAATTGAGTTGCAATATTTTCTTCACGTGTTTAACTAAAATCTGGTAAGACTAAAAAAAAGCCAATTGTTTATGGAAGCGGAAAGGCAACTTCCGCTTTTGGGTGCAATCGTTGCTTAGTTAGATGTCCGGTTAAGGTCGTTCTTTTTCGGGTATAACCGGTGGCAGCACCGGTGGTAAGTCCCAACTTAGGGCTACGAATTTTTAAAAACCTTAGTAGTTGATTATGAACAGCCCTCACCCGTAACACAATTAGATAAGAATGAACGTAAAGTTAGTCTCTCTCTCTCTCTCTAAAAAAGGTTTGTTATATAAATAAGTTCTTGTTCATAAACCCTACTTGTAGTTAAGCATGCACTAATTTAAAGACAATTATTTGTGAATTAGACACTTACTAATATATCGCTTTCGGTGAACAGCAAATTTCTCGGCATTTAATGGAGCCCGTAATAATATTATAACACTGAATAAATACATGACTACCTCATCAGTTTGTGTAATTGTTCGTACAAAAGATTAATTTCCTTGCGGGCGAGCGAATTTCCGGTAGTAGCAAGATTTTTACATGAAATGAAGTTCAGAAAATCGGCTTCCAGGGTCAAAATTTGATACAGTTCTTGTTATGTCGAATTGCCGTTGTTATGGAACAATTCAGTTCAACATGGCTTGATTTCCCTAGGAATCGTTGTCTGGGAGGAGATTTGAAAAATTGCCTTATCTGATCCAAATTTTTCACATCAATATATTTTACTGAAATATTTATTATTAATCAATGACTTTTGTCGAGAAATTTTAAAAATTGCCAATGGTTTCCTATACCATATAGAACCTTTCAAAATAAAGTTGTATATTCTTTGTTTGTTCGTTAAAGTTGTCCAATGCAATCCATTCCCAATTGCGATCTGTACGTTTAAAGTGAACTGACAAACACGCATATGGGCAGACATTTTGTATTATTAATTATATTAAACATGTCTGACATGTCTGTGAAGTCCCTCGGTGTGTAATCGGTATCGGCATATCACAAGTAGAGCAGGGTGTAACAACAGAGAGAACTATGTTCGTCTTATAATGAACTGTTAATACGCCTTCAATTGCAAAGTGTTTTGCATGCACTTTTCATATGGACTTGGGCGCTAAGTTTCTTATGAGTTACGATTTACTTTTCGCGATTATTGTGACTCTGAGCATTCCAAGCGTTCCCAGCATCTGATAGCAGACATCGACAATGGGAGCTGAATGGCTAAATTTATTTGGAATTTTACGCTAAACAAAAATTTATAAATTTTGTGGTAAATGGCTTATGATCCGTGTTTGCACGTGCCCAACGATAAACATAAGGACAAATCAAGTGTGTAGCTATTCGCCGTGTAGTTAAGTATAACAATTACAAGGATTTCTTTTCTTCTTAAGATCTTATATTCAATTTACTTCTCCTTAAACCATGTTGCCTTTAAACAGAGATTTGTTAAAATCTCAAAAGCGTCATAAAACACAATTTATCTTATTCATCGTCAACTGACGTCGTCTTTTGTTCTTTTATTCTCTCTTTTTTTTTTTTTTTTTTTTTTTTTTTTTTTTCATTGACAAGAAATTAATAAGTGGTGTACGGAATATAGAACACGTACACATGAAAACACAGTACCTTTAGCGGCTAAAGAGTGTCACACAAGAATTTCTTAAAGAGAGAGAGAGAGAGAGAGAGAAAACAGAACATAGCGAATGCGTAAATTGTCCTTGATATCGTAGGAGGACAATGTAATCAAGCAGTTGAGCAAACCGAAATAAAAATTAAAGGTAAACTTGGGAAATAATCTTACACTTCACTTACACAAAAACTTTGCATATAAAGAAGTGAAGATGTATTATATAATAATAAATATTTTTCCTTTTTGGAAATTTTAAGCAATACTTTAAAAATATTTTGCATGCTTTCTAGAAACTATTCTAAATTTAAGTTGAAACGCGGTTCATTAAAATTAGTATAGGATCAAGGCGTGTCTTATGGCAAGCTGTAAATGAGCGGGCGAAAGTAATTTAGCTAATAAGCATTTATTTGTTGCAAATAAATTGATCGGTAGCTTTATTTATTTGGGTCAAACATCTTTTCGCATAAAGCACTATTATCCATAGGCTTAATAAAAGAGGAAGTGAGTTTATTGTCAGAAACTCAATCAGCCGTATGTGAACAGAAGAGCCTTCTTGTCAAAATAATCTCTTTGCTATAAATGAATAGAAGAGATTGTTAATTTTTTTTTTTTTTATCCTATCAGACAACAAATTGCAAGTATGACCCGTAAAATACTTATGTGTGTTACTTGCAGTTACTTGAGTTTATATAATTGAATCTCTTAAGAAGGCAAAGTCTTTGTGAGGACCAAACTTTTCATATCAATTTAGAATGTCAAAGTATTATCATTCAGCGAGCAATGTCGAAAATCTGGGATAATAATTTCGGGCGATCGAAAAAGGGAACCGATCTAAATCATTTTTAATTGCGTTGGTCGTCGTGTCAAAGCATGTCAGCGTACCAAATTTCATCAATATATCTTAAAAATTGCGACCTATAGGTTGAGCACAAAAACAAAAAAAAAAAAAACCGGCAAACATAAGGCGGACAGACGGACAAGCAAGTTTATAGTGAAAGGTTGGTCGAGTGGTGTAGGGTATAAACAATAGATTATTCAATGTTTTCGATATATTTTTAAAATCGGAAAACGGACAAGATGATCAATGGTGGCGAATGCACCAGTCCAATCATTATACTCATGTATCCAATCCAAATTGAAAAAAGATCTCAGACATGACAAAAGAATCTATTATCTAAGAACCTATAAAATTTTACCATCCAGGGTAGAACTATCCGCTACCGTATTTAATGCGGTATTTGCGATTACGCGCACCGAACGAAACTTAACTTAGTGAACAATGAAGTTTAAGTTTGCAATAGCTAAAGAAAGAAGAAAACAAAAGAAAATTGCTTATTCTCGTGCCAATCGCAGATGAGCACTGACAAGTAGCATGGCGGTGCAAGCAAAGGCGACTCTAACTAGCCTACGCTTGTCAGCACGTTCGTTATATGACGTTTATTATTATGATATGTATAGAGCTTGGTGGGGAAACATGATTGTAAACATCATACTGAACCTTTCAAATAAGACCCCAAATGTGTTAGACGATTGATAATTAATTAACTCTACATAGATTTGAAGTTTGAAATACCGATAGCTCCTCGATGGACGGCTAGGCAGCGCCATTTATCGAGTTTACATAGAAACTGCTTCCTAAAATAAACCTCGTTTCATTAAGCGAAGGTAATGCTATTAATGGTAACCTATTTTCCTATGGTGGTACGTGAGGGTCCCACCGCAGATTCCTTAACGCATCTGAGTAAGAAATGTTTTTGATTCGATTCAAGGAATCTTTATACAGATGAATATTACTGACAGGAAGTAGCGCTTTGGTTCCGATTGCTATCGGTATCGCCTTATAGATGGAAAGTGGCAGTAAGGACTAAGCCCTAATATATATATATTCTGAGGCATATCACGAAGACGTGTCTTTACCCACGGGACGCTGTTTCATAATAAAATTGATATGGAAGCGTGTTCTTAGGTCTACTCTCTGCTACTATATTATAACCAGAATATGCATTGTTTTCTTTTGTGAATGTAACGATTGTTCGCAACGTCTTAAAAGACGAGAACCTTTTCGAGATGGAATTCAAAAGTTGTGAAAAGTCCTAGCTAACGATGGAAAATACTTTAAATGAAACAGTTTGTAGCATTTTCTCTAAATAAAAAACTTCAAAGTCTTCGTTTCGTATATGAGAACTTCCTGCGATCATTTCTTTTTGATCATTAAGGAAAAAATTCATGATTACATGATGGATGAGATTATCATTTTCTTGCGTCAAATTTTAGATTAATATCTACTATGGATTGTAAGTAATATTTTCCGAGCTAATTAATATCCAGCTATGCACTGGACATTTTGGATAGTTTGTTAATTGATATTTCATTATGTTACGGATTGTAATTAAGCGAATAATGTCAACTTTTTGAACTTGATCGTAAGTATTGCACAGAACAATCAACGCATGCATTAACGGTTTGAACGGTTAACCAAATCGAGTCTCCATGTATTACTTTAATTAAGAAGAAGAGTATATGCATTTCGTATGAGCTTCGAGACGTATCTCCCTCTTCCGAACGGCACCGCATATTAAACGGCGGATCATAGTTTATATATGTAAGACAGTAGCGAATTAAGTACAAAATATAATAATTACAATAAAATTTTAAAATTATTTTTACTTTAACTATCTTTCATAGTAATAATAACATATAATTAAAGAAAAACTTTTAAATTAAAGTGAAAAATTCGTTTTTCTTCTATTTTCTTATTTTACACATACAAATTTTTAACTAAAACTACATTGTTGACTAATTTGAAATTAAATTTTAAAAATTTAAAAATTTCTTTATATTCATATAATCATACATTTCATATAATCATTATTCATTATTATGTTAAAAATTATTTAATTTTTAATTCATTTTTTTTATTATACGCAGTGTTAGCCAATAACTCTTATCTCTAAAGCCATTCATTTTCCAAAACTTCATTATTGTGTAAATAAGTATCCATGTAATAATGATGTCCCCAATACTTATGTATGCACTTCACCAAAAAAA
>NW_023998414.1:14497959-14511943 GCF_014805625.2 Glossina fuscipes | reverse complement strand
TTGAAAACTAGAATAAAAGTCCAGACACGTTGTACATAGGGCAGAAGATAAGTTGTCTCTTCCTCTCTCCTGATGTGTTTATTCAATCAATAAAGAGATCCCCTTGTTCTCTATCGCACAAGCGCCGCAAGCGAAGAAACCAATTTCTTTTTTCTTTTCGGGTTGATTTGCTGGCAAAAACATAGAGATCTTGGGCTTCTTTCACTTCTCTACATCGATAATTGCTTAACCCTTCCGTAAGCAGTAGGGATGAACATGTAAAGCCAATTTTCTATATGAGTTTTTTTTTGCCAGAAATCCTAAATTCCTTGCATCAAATCTTTAAGACGAGATACGCTTAATGTTGCAATTCCCACCTTGTGTCCTTGACAGTGTGTTTGAGTTTGGAATGTAAACACGATTTTAATTCGCTCCATTTCTAAATTTGTCTAATCGCGGTGCATTCTGCGCACGTACTAGATATTCTCTGATTTGTATATGCATGCATCAAGAAAAGTTACATATCCGAAGTAATCTTCTTCAATTTATAGGTATTTATGTGTGTGGTGTTTCAATCCAAGTTACTTTTCATACAATTGATTAATTTAATAAATGGAATAATAAGCCGCTTAATATTAACACTTGAACTATCAAGAACCTGCCTTTTATTTATATGAAAAAAACCTTTATATGCCTGAAATCATTTTTTTCTTACGTAGTAGGGATCAGTTAGGGATCGCCTGTTTTTGTTGACTTGCCACGGTCATAAAATAGAAGATAGAAACTTGATCGCTTTTAATAGAAATAGGGATATGCAAGACGTCGAGAGATCTAGTATTACTCACTAATAGAAATGTTTCCCTTTGACCGTTTCTGCTTAATATATGTATCGGTGGCTTTTATTTCTTTGCCTTATAATGTCAATATATACATGTTCCATGATGGATAAAAAGATAGAAGGACGTCAACTTTGTACATTTAGACAAGCAAAGAGCAATTAATGAAGACCGCTTGTCCTATTGGATAGATTATATGCAATGGCCTATAACTCAATCAAACGAATCTTTAAAGTTGAAAGAGAATTCATCTGTTAGGGGTACAAAATCTAACCAACGGATACCTTCATCCGGAACCATTGTCGTATAAACGTTTTTTTTTTTTTTTTTTTTTTTCTCTTTTGTCAAAAGTATTTTTTTCTTTTATTTTTCATTACAAGAATGAGTCATAAATCACTTCATTGGAAATTGATGTCCCTTAGAAATAAATATATACATACTTACGTCAACAAAATTTATGGTGTTTTAATATTATTTAAGGGAAAAATAAATAAAAGAAAAGCGGTCATCCGTCCGCCCAAGGTTTAAAAATAGTTCGTTTTAGGTAAAATCAAAACAAATGCAAAAAAAAAAAAAGAATTTATATTCATTTTGTGACAAGGGACTTGGTTATTTTCATCATTGAAGGTGAAAGACTGAAAATTGCTAAGTTTCTATGAGCTAAGCTTCTCTCGACGGACTTTTCATATATATACATACATTTGTATTGAAAGTCAAGTGCAAATATATACCAAATATATGTAAAATTATTATTTTCTTCGTCTAATTCTAAAGTAAATCAATTTTGTTCTTTATACACACACACATTGTGACGTTGCCTTACGTACTCTGAGTACAGTTAATATTAGTATTACAAAATTGCCACACCAGCCTCAGGTGATAGCTATAAAATTTCGAATTGATTTTTTTTTTTTTTTTTGTTTTTTCATTACAGTCATAGTTATTAAAAGAGCATTCCCAAGTATGAAATAATATTAGAAAGTTATTTCGAAAAAATGATTGCAATTAAAATTAAATGAGATTACTTTCATGTAGCTTATGCCCGCGCATACTATAATATAATAATTAATTAATTTTTTTAATCTCATAATCAAAAACACTTTTTATATTACATTCCGTTACACGATAAATAAATCCTTCATCAATATATGAATTAAACGTTAAACTAAAAACATGCTAAACCACTGTAGTCGAGCAAGGCCGACTATTAGACAAAACATCGCCTAATGTAGGCCTTACTTTTCACTGCAGCCCCTATATATGTTGGGGTCTAAACAATACACCTATGTGATCCGAATTCCCTGACGCTAATATTTCTTCTAATTTCCTATTGTGAACTAATTTTCATCATAAAACATTAAAAATCATTTTATATCAAATGACTCTCATAAACCAATTGGGCCTTTTTGGCGTACAATTGTTTACATTTTCTGAGAATACGTGTAAACGGTGATATCCAAATGGCAGACCTACGTGGTCCAAATTCTATGTTTTTATGTCAAATTATTATTATGAACGAAGTTTCATTGAAAGTATGAAAAATTAGGATTTGCTCCATACCATCTCAAATTTTCACACCCCCATTTTGAACGCCGAACTAATAATACTAAGCGATTTTTGTAGTGAAACTCTGACAATTACACTATTTGTTCATATGACGACTTATCAAAATAGGGCGTGATATGGGGAGTGGTTAAAAAGGTAGTCCGATCCGAACCAGACGAACAGACAAGCTTGGATCGGTATAATAAAAGGTCAACCCTTTTCAAGTTTCTCTCCGTCCGCGCAAACTTAATATGACCGATAACACAAAATGTTAATTTTTAGAAATATCTCGAGTAAATGGTGTTCAAAATTTTGTTGACAGAGCAATATTAGAGTCACATCTATCGCGATATTACATAATAAATATATAATATAGGGGGATATATTCTTACTAAGCACTTTCAATATTACTTTTCCACTGTCCTTCCTTCCATTCCAAAGAAACTCTCTGTACGTTGGGATGCCACTCAAACAAACTTATCTAAGAACGTTGATTATTTTTTTTCCCATCAGATAAATGCTGGTTAAATATTTAAAAGTCAGTGAGCCTTGTTCCATTTCTGACAAAATAATTTTCGCTTTGTATTCGAGGGAATTATCATTTAACATAATGGGGAATTATCGTATATTTATATACATCAATTTATTTGACTTCAAATTTCATTTAAAAATCAATATGACTAACATACACATCTTCAAAATCCAGTCAACATTCACATAATTAATAAGCAGATGAGGAAGACTTACCGTAGATAATAAGTACTTTATTTCAATATATTAGTCAAATGTAAAATGATTGCTGCTACCAATTAAATCTCTATAATGGAAAATTCAAACAAATTTTACTTTAATGCGAATGTACGCCAAGTGTCATCGTCAATAGACTAACTGTTTCCAATTAATTTCAAATTATAAAGACATGAAGACGCGATTACAAATAATTAAACTAATTGAATTGAATGAATAAATCAAACTGATGCGACCTTATATCGATGTTAGCGGTGTTCTCTTGTCGAACTCTGTCTAGAACTCGTAGAAGGCATTCTCCTCCATTCACTTTGATCCTTACGGCCATATAAGGTTTTGCCTTGTTCAACAATTTGTAGCATTTTGTCGAGTTCCTTTAATCCACGAGATTCGTGAGAACCCTCGCTGCCTTTAGGTAATAATAACAATCTCATGTATGTACAAGGTTCTCTTCACCCCTGCACTCCTGCACTATATCTTACCATTACCACTGCACACATTGCGTCCCCTAGCATCCGTAAGAATCCGGGCTGGAGTTTCAAAGCTATGGGAAATCTATTATATGTTCTTTGACGATAGACAAGCAGGGGAACACAGTTGGTGGACACGTTCTCAAAGATTTCTGCTGTTAGACTAGCCAATGGGCATGTTTGAGTCGGCTTAGAATTTCATCCTCATCCATCATGCATATTATTTGTAGATTCTATGACGCAAAATTTGGTTGTCCAATTTCCTTCTACCGATGTAGCTAAAGACAACATAATTGAACACTTTCAACTCAAACTTCATTGATTAATTTACATAAGGGCTCGTAGGCACAATTAATGATCACGACTATATGTCGTAATTGTGGTCTCTAGTAGATATTCCTATTTGTCACGTACGCTTGATTAACTTAGTGCACCCTTGTCATCACTTTTATTGTGATGTATTATTTGTTTTGTGTCGGGGAATTTGCAATGTCTTCTCGGAAATAAATTCTATTCTTAAGTAAAGCACTTGCTAAACTAACTGAGAAATGTAATAACGGAACTAAGATGCGATTTATGCGAACCCGTCGGGTTAAAGTTATAGAGCATAACAAGTAATTCGAACATAGACATATTCCGTCATTCAGGGCTCGTTTTGAGAAAAATACTTTTTTTTTGTCCCGCTCTACATGGAATTCGTAATATAAATTGTTTTAATTCGATACAGACCTGAATTAATTCTACATAGCTGTATGAATGATAACGAACTTTTACTTCACGGGTAAAAACACACGCGAAGCCTAATTAAAAATACCAATTCTGTAGAAAGTTTGCATCGTTTTCTCGACTTCTTTCTTCAAATTCCATAAAGAGGACAAGAAAAAATATTAATATATTAATATATCATCGAATCTCATTTTTTAAAGAACATAACAGAATATGGCAAACATATAAATGTTAATGGTTCTCTTCTATTTCTGAACGCTTGGAAGCCACTTTCACGTCTATTTCTTCTTCTCAGTGGTGAAAGGGTTTATACATCATCCTATACCACCATTTTAAAGATTGAACTGATCTATCTATTGCCCGCCCTACAGTTGGCATTGCTTGCCGAATGCGATACACATAAGGCAGGCATATAATATTTCAATTTTAATTTTGATATTTTCCCCTTCTCCTCTATACTGTGCTTTTTTCGTGGAAATTATTTTCATCAATAAAATCTTCTTCTATCAGGTAAAATCCTAAATGTTTTTCTACTCTCCAATGGAAAACGCAATTATTGTACTTATAGTTATAAAAAAAAAAGGAACCCTATGAAAGACCGCCCAGAAGAGCCACCATGATCATGGTATCAAAGTTATTGATAAAACTCGTATAGAATTTTTGTTGGAATTTTTGTTATACTTTCGTAAGTAGTGCTGGAAAGGTGACTTGACCGGTAGAGAAAATTCCGCAAAAACATGATCTTCGTCGATATAAGGAAATGGAAATATATTTTTATATATAATATATATATATATGTATATATATATATATGTACAAGATGAATGCAGCCGTCTTTTCTCTTCAGTATTAAAGACGATTCGAATTTTTCGTACGCCTTCATGAAGAATATGAAATTATGCAATTCAAACGTTACGCAATAGCATAGGTTATCGCACTGCAATCTAAACAACAGAGTTTTTTTGGACCTTTGAATAAACCGAGTTCTGTGCAAAAAAAAAAAAACCATATACGGGAAACGTGACTTTTCCTGCTTCATTTGAAGAACAATGTTGTGGAAGCGTAACGATATCTAAACCGCTAAGCAAACCTCTAACCCCGATAATAAAGTTGAATATTCGTGGTGCCTTTATTCGAGTGGATCGAGCGCTCACAACCACACAAAGTCTTCATTACAGATCGCTACTAATAACAAGTGGAGCATTATGGTCGAAACACAAACTCAGCATTTTCAAGGACATAACTTGAAATTGAAATTTCTCGGAATGATGGCTGCAGCTGCACTGAACTGGTGTGTGCTATCACTCTTGCTGTACTCATGTGACATCATCACTTTCAATTCGATTTCCTAAAGTTCGACAAATGTTAATAAAAGATTATTAGAAGCACGATTTTTTTTAATCTCTAGACTGCTTTTTTTATCCGAATTTAAAAAAACATTTTATTTATATTAAGCACAATGACAAACACATCTGTTTAGTTTCCTTGACTCTGAATCTATTCATTTGTACACATGCTGGACGCGACTATAGTCACTTGCAAATGTTAGCACAACCAATCAAGAAGCTTCCCATACATATTTCATATCAATCGTTTAACGAAGGCTTAAAGTACATACATTATCTGGAAAATATGAACGATTGGGTTCTGCTCCTTCACGGTTTGTTTCTGCTTTTCAAAATCAAAATATGATTATGAAAAATAAAACAAAAAAAAAAAAAAAAACCGCTAAACGTCACTTATAAAATCGAATGACGCCAAATGGCAAAAACGAAATTTATCTGCACTAAGGCCGATGCCAAGAAAAGACAAAAATATTGTTAGCGAAATGACCGTGATATGTAGGTGTGTAAACGAAGCAATTAAGAGAGCAAAATTTGGCTTTTGCAAATCATTTAGTTCAGTTTGTAAAATATTTCCACAAGTTTTATATGCTGTACAAACAAATTTTATAAATTCATACTAAAAAGACCGCAAAAGAATGCATAAATGCTTTTAATAGTGTTAGGCATAGTAAGAGATAAATTTAGTTGACCGACATTGATCATCGTTCTATCCTAAGGTCTAGTCGCGCAGCTGCAAGATAGCTTTCGCTGAAAACGGAAGCGAAAGTTAAATTTTTCATATGTGATTTCTCCCTTAGTTATGCTGTCCCCATAACGTTTCAAAAATTCATCATCATTTTCGTTGGTTAGGAGGGATTAGAGAGGTGAACGTTCAAAACGGACCTTTCAATGTCAGCCCCGATGACATATAATGGAATATTTTAACTCGAATACGATTTTATTTCCGTTCTCACGTTGTGCAATGATAAACAGTTCAATTAAATGAACAGAATAATCTCAGTCTTTCTAACAACATGGGTCTATTTCTTGGAAGTCCTTCAGAATAGATTTAATTCTGAATAATTTACGGTGAAAATTAGCCCCGAGTAGCAATTGAGTAAGAAAATAAACGATAGATAATTTGGACTATATAGTTTTATGGTTTTAGACCCCAACATATATACGGATTATTAGGGAAAGCAAGCTCTTATAAAGAGAGAAAGTCAAGTGTTTCATGGCGAAAACTGAAAAATAATAACATTTTTAAGATGCAAATTAAGTTTGCTAGATTTGTGTCACGTCATATGTTGTTCTGGGTATCCTCCAATATGCAGGCTTTCATGAAAAGTCAAAGTTTATTTGTATGAAAACAATGTGTAATTTTTCGTGTATTATCATGAAAATGTAGAAATGACTGTATTAGGCGAAATGGTGTAGGATATCTAATGATCGGTCTTTCCCGGCTATAATATTCTTACTATACGGCTATAATGTTCTTAAAAGTATAAGTATATGAATTTAGTACGGTGTGACAATTTGGCGTGAAATACCACGCAGTGCAATTGCAATCTGGCTGTTCTTAATATTAACGAATTCCCCTCATTCGTATTTGTTCTGAATTTTGTTCAAAATTTCATCTATTAAGATATAGAGAGACGGGTTCACTAAATTAAAATCGTAAAGTCGAGAAAAAGCCTTTGGAATTTAAATAAGAAGAGCTTTGCAAATCATAAATAAAATGACGAAATGACGTTAGCACTACTGCTATGACTGCGTCTACTGTGTCCTTTCTTTAACAGTAGATACACATCGCTATAGCTGCAAGAAATGCTATAATAATGAATAGCTAGCTTACTACTGTGATGACAGAGGTGGAAAAATCGTATTTACTTATTGCTGTGGTTAGTAAACACGGGTAAATTAATGATAGACACGAAATACATATTATTATATTTACATTTTTATTTCTTCTTTTTTCTATGAAATTGTTTCGTCTTTTTTTTTTTTTTTTTTTTTTTTTATATATATGTTTGTTTATCAATAGTTTTAATCAAACAGGAACACAAAAACGAAGCAGAACTGTTATTTTTTTGTTTCTTTTTCACTTTTAAATAAAGTTTTAGCTATTTAGAGTGCATGCGAACTTAGTTTAATAGTTCTATTTATGATGCCATGCGACCTTGATCTACTTGTTACGTGAATTTTGATAATAACAAAAAAAAAAAAAAAAAAAAAAAATAATAATAATAATAATCGGTTTGCATTGAACGTTTCGTTAGAAGTTAATATTTCTACTCTTACTCTTATCATCCATTCAGCAAGGACGGAGCTGATTAACGCTTTTGCATCTGTCATATCGGAGGAACTCTTTTTCAATTGATTTTTTTGGTATTTATCTATCTGTTTACTATATTCGCCTGATTATCCGACTAAATATCTGAGTAGGTAAGAACCGCAACTGCTAAGCCAGCGTTCGCGAGTTCAAATTTCAAGTGGGGTAAAGATTTCTTTCTCATTTATTGCTTGGGCACCTACCCACTAGGCACCTTCCCATTTCTTTCCCCTTCCTCTCCCCTTTCTGATTGTCAACGTGTTAAACTCGGCTCCTGTGCAAATGAATTCTAATCTACTGTTATGCTTTTGTATTGAAATGCATATATGTGAAGCGTGTTATGCGCCTATTCGAAAAGACATTCAATTATTCATTTAGGTGGACTAAGCATTAAAATTAGTTTACGAATATTTTAGATTCATCCCGAGGCGAATGTCGTTCTCTTAATCATTCCATTTGCTATAAGTGTTAGATAGAAGACGGCTTAAGTCAGACGCGTTTAGTATTAATATTTAATATCATTAGATTTGTTTTTCTAAGGCGTAAAAAAGAATTACTATATACTTTTTTCAAAGTTTTTTGGTAACAATAATTTTCCTTACAGCTGCATTTTGGCGTTGTAACAGGTCGCTGGTCGCAAGAGAAAACTATGTCTTTTCTTGTCATAGTGTCATGACTTTTTATCAAATTTAATATTCAGGAATAGTAATCACAGCGAAACTCTCGAATGTAAATTTATAAAATGAAGTTGTTAAGTCACGTAAAACACGAGCAAAAAAATAACTTTTCAATTGAGACATGTTCGAATACAGAATAAGGCGGTTAATTATACATCTTGCCATTGGTTGCGGGTTACAAAAAATATTAAATAATAATACAAGTTCATTATCAACTAGGTTCATTAGTTGACATAAAATGGCAATTAAAAAAGTAATGTTCGTCTTAGATCCAATAATAACAGCTAACCAAAGCAAGCCTTTACAGCTTTTCTGGGGAACGGCTTTTAATAAAAATCTACACATCACTTGTGGTACATGACGTATTAACTTTCTGTGAATATTTTTTAATACCCAAAAATAGTTAAGTCAGGTTTACTTTTTATAATTTGTGAATGAAGCTTATCTGTCTATCTGTCCGTCGATTCGTCTGATATTTGTTCAAGTTTCATTTTGTTGAAAATATTTTAATGAAATTTGATACAACGACATGTTCGGTCCAAACATAAACCCTATTGATATGGACTACTTTTTCGCCCTCTCCTCACATAAAGGCTTGTTTCGAAATATCATCATATAAAAACAAAAATTTGCTCAAAAAAAAAATTGCTCGAAGAAAAATCGCTGAGTACTAGTATTTCGGTACTCCAAACTGATGTGAAATCTTAGAATCGAATGGGGCAATTTTTGGACCACGCTTCCATATAATCGTTCCCATGAAAATCTGCATCTTCATATGGATAAAAGGTCTAATTTTCAGTATTTGATTGTGAAAAATACAAACTGTTAAATATTCAAAATTTGGATTAATTGGATCTACTTTTTGCATATCACAGCGTATAAGGATTCTCATGAAAAATACGTTTTTGTTTGCCCAAAAATCTAATTTTTAGTATTTTTCGAAGGAAATTGGTTCATAGCGGCAATTTGGTATAGGAATTAATCACATCAAGTTGGAGCCAGATGGTTCAATTTTTTCGTATCTAGCTCTTGTAGGACGACAAAATAAAATTTGTAGTTTTTTTACGGTAAGAACAACTAAAAAAAATAAATAAATAAATAAATAAATAAAATCCTTAATAAGTAAATTTAGGTGACTAAAGGTGGATCACATCAGTTCGACTTTTGGCCACCCTTCAATACGCAAACTTATATTTCACTTTATATAATAATTTTTAATGCGTTCTCACGAAAATGAGCACATGACTGCATCAGGCGAAATACCGTAGGGTATCTAATGTGTTTGGGCAATCTTTATCGCTGTCTTGTAGTAATTTTACTCGCATTCTTTCCAAAGAGAAATCAAATCTGTTGAGTGCAGCAAAAAAAAGAGAACACAATTTGATTTTCGATTTTGTCTTAGTCAGAAAGTCTATTTAAAACTGGAATAAAGCCTAAAAAAGTTTTTTTTTTTGTTTTTGAAAAAATAACGGAAATTAAAATGATTTTATTCTTTAGCTTGTTAAAGGAAAATAGTATATTTAGTTATTGAGAATTTCGTAAAGCACGCCTTCTTATGCTAACTATCAATACATGGCACAATGGCACATGACACTTCAGTGAGTTAGGTCAAAGCTTCGATGAACTTGTCCGATCCATTATGAAGAATACTAGAACGGGATAATCGAGGGAATAAAATCAATGGCAGCCAAGTTCTTGTTCGCAATTTCACATTTCAATGCGATAGATCACACTTTATAACAGTTATTTATACATTATTTTGCTTCTTAGCACTTTTAGTATACGAATATTGTAAACAGTTTACTTTTGGCATTGCTATTGCATCTGGTCGTTGTTCTTCTCTTTATAACATCACAGCTTAAGCCTGAACGTAAATTGCAGCTAGAAGAGAATGACGGTCGATTAAGACCCATCATTAAATACCCTATAAAACGTTGCTTAACATATTTACGACTGCTCAAGATAAGATGCTTCAAGGGAAGTGGTCCGATCCGAATCATTTTCAATAGGATTCAGTTCAAACACGTCTTTGCACCGAATCTCAACAAAATATCGCCAAGATTGAGGTCTGTGGGTTGTCCTTATTTATTGTGCTGCACGCACAACCGAACAGGTGGACAGACAAGCTTAAATCAGTTCAGAAAAAGATTCTGAATTAGTGAAGACGATCGCGTCTATTTCAACTCTTTTTAGGTGTTTTATATCCATCAACGAAGATTGAGGAGTCTATTCACTTTGCCAACACAACAGAAAGCTTCAGCGACTCCACAAAGTACATATATTCCTGATCAGCATCAAATTCTGAATAAATTTAAGCGTGCCTATCCTCTCGCCCGTCCGTCTATGTAATGTCTATTCTTCTGGCCCTAGCAATAAAGCTATCAACTTCATATTTGGCAGAAACATTGAAGGTTCTTGCGCACAAATTGGTATTGAAAATGGCCCAAATCGGTCGAAACGCACCCCTACAGTACTACGTGAATTGAAGACACCTCCGTTTTTCGAAAGGACTAAAAAAATTCATATTTTGCTCATAAGCTACACCAGATAAATTTATAAAAGTTTTAACATATATTCTATGGGCGATGCTGTAACACTTCTACAAAAATAGAAAAAATCTGCCACGCCTATTTAATTTTATAGTGTGCCATATTTTTATAATTTTTTTTTTTACAACCTTTATAATCCACAATAGCAAGCCTCAAGAACCCCACAAAGTGTATAAGCTCTTGGCCGGTTTCATGAACCTAAGCATGTTAGTCCGTCTATCTGTTCATCTGTCCGTCTGTCCGTCTGAAATTTTCATCTTTAGTCTAAAAATAGAAAAAATCAACCTCGCCCACTCAACCTTATACGGTATGAATATGTATTTCTTTTCTTTTTTTTTTTTTTGGGTCTCAATGATGGGTATGAAAGATACGGTCACGACTGAATGTAACTTTTCTTATTTATTATAGTTTGCATAATTTTTGTTTGTTTCTAGTTACGAGTTTCACATTTTCAATCTCTTTGCGCTCAAACTTATTAAATTTTCCAACAAGCATAGTGCAAACACATAACAGCCGTTACAGATGTTAATAATACATTCCATTGGATGTAACTATGTTTAAAAAAGTTTTTCTTAAGGATTTCCTACAAATTCTTGATCAAATTTATTTCTATTTCCTTCTGTCATAATTAAGTTCACAATCACACAATGAGCGATATATGTATTATATAATTATATATCCGCCTGAGTGGCCGAGTAGGCAAGAGTCTCGACTATCAACTCAATGGTCGTGGGTTCAAATCTCAAGTGCGGTAGAGTTTTTAATAAAGCCGAAAGCCTTAGATGCTAGTGCTTTAAGACTTTTGTCTTAGAATTTATTCTCTGGCTAAGTTTATAATAATAATAATAATAATAATAATAATAATAATAATTATATGAATTTGTGTATGTGATCATCAATTAGGAGTTTTTTTTGTTTTTTTTGGTTTATGATATTTTCATTTAAAAATGAATTAATGTAAACGATAGTCTCTGCGCTTTTGTAAAAATTCAATCCTTGAACGCTAGAGTTTATCAATTTTCCGCATAGGTCTGTTCTTCTTCCTGCACCAATAAAGTGAATAATCTTTGCGAATAAGATCCATAAGAGTTCGCGGTTTATTGGCCTAAGTCATTGCTCGAATGTAAACCTAAAATAATCGCAGGGTCTTTGTGATAAGCTCACATAGGCTAACATGTTTGGAGATTACATGCCCATTGAGCTTTTCTTGTCATAAATTGATGGTGCGACGAGGTGTGTAGCCTGTTACAATATTTTGTTAAAACCCAACACCGTTCAAGTCTAAATCATTTGATTCGTGTCACGGAAAATCAGTTATCATGTTTCTCTAGTGTTCTGCATTGATGGTAGTTGCAGTGTCACTTCCATATTCAAAAACCACATGTAAAAGTAATTTTTGTTTGCTTAAAAGTGCTTTAGAAACGTCAGTTTTAGTTTCGCAACCACAAAGTGAATGACATAACATATAAAATAATATTTGCTCTTCCCTCCTCACTTATGCAAACTTCAAGCTCAACTTAACAAATTTGCAAATTAATTTCCTGCCTAACTACAATTAAAATACACATATATTTTGAGATTTTTCCCTACACTTACAAGAGCAATAAGTGACTTGCCATTAAGTAGAGATGACTATTGCAAGACCACAACCAAGCCAACCAACACCCATAAAGTGATTGTTCCGGTGAGAAAGATTCATATCAATGTACAAATAAAAGCAAGTGCAAAGAAGAAAAAAAACTATTATTAACTAATAATAAACTTATGTAAAATTGAAAGGTTACAATTAAAGAGCAGACGTGTAGTAATAGGAGGACCCATTGAATGTGCGCTAATGTGTGTCTTGAATATTTTCCACGCATATTACTTATTACCGCGTACTCTGCCGGATGAGCATGAATAGCGGAACTGACTAACCAAAATCGGGCTTTACGTTTGCCTCCTATATTCGGAACTTTAGCCAAAAAGACAGTTCGCATTAGCCTCCTTCTGGAATTCTATGATATGCCGTCAAAACAACGCGAACAAACTACATCTTTCCCCCACAAGTAGTTTCAGCAAAAATGCATTAAGTACCGTACACAAGCTAGGAAAAGAATGGCGAGAGAAAAACTCTCGAGGGGCAAAGTCACTGTAAATTGTTCATGTTTTTTTTTTTTTTGACGTGATGTATGCATCGACTCTTTCGGAATATGTGGAAGATATGTGTATTCCTTGAATTTTTGAATATTTTTCCCAAAGTGCTGCAATGACATGATATCTATGAAATGAATCCCACCTAGGAAGTGTTACAATCGAATGTCTTTCTCCTGATAATTTTTAACTTCTCTAATTCGCTATCTTTCTGAACAAAGATGCGTTAATGTGACCTTACGAGTTAATGGAAACTGGGACCAATTCAAAAGCATCCACCAAGACATATACAAACAAGTCTAATAAAAATATTTTGATGTTAATTGTGACCTCGGCTACAGATTTATCAATATTTTTGCTGTTTCCCCTCTTTCACGTGAGCGTAGAAAATCTGGGATCGTCTGTGAACGCAAGAAAAATTACGCAGGCTCTACTCATTAAATCTTCGAGGAAAGGAATTTAGGAAATCGCTTGAACAGGAAGGGCAATAATAGGATGATTTAATAAAAAATATAATAAAAATTATAGTAGTTAGTTTGGGGAAAAAAAAAATCCATTATTTTTTCGGTAGATAGCTGCACTGATAAAATTTCTCGTAAAGTATCGATCAAACAATTTCAGTAAAAAAAATTCTTTTGCTGTTTTTTGTTTGGTGCATTCAGTTG
>NW_023998414.1:14453364-14497559 GCF_014805625.2 Glossina fuscipes | reverse complement strand
CCAGATTGCTACTGCGTCTAAATATTATTTTATTATATGCACACACATATATACGTAGATATTATTAAGCCTAGAAAATATACATATGTGAAACAACAGTAAACAAAAAAATACCGCCACCTACTCTAATGGGAGGAAAATCGCAACCGTTCTCACTAATTATGTTCTATTTTCAGTAATTTTCATTTTTTATTTATTTATTTATTTATTTATTTATTTTTTTTTTTTTTTTTTTTTTTTTGCAATAACAAAAAAGATATAACAATAAAGCTATAATTGTTTCAAAACGAATCTTTTATACCCCGACACATAAATTAATATAAAACTGTCGGTAATTTGTTAATTATCAGCAGATCATCCCTCCATCAAATGTATTCGATTAACAAGCAGACATCTGTGTCAAGCAATTTTAAAAAACGAAGTTATAGAAATCATTACATAGTCCTCCCGAAACCCAAACCACTATGCTTACCACCTCTATCTAACCTATTGGTCAATTAATTCATAGGATTACGTCACTATTGATAAATTCATTCAATTTTTGGGTAGTACGATTCGTCAAATGAAATGTGATGAAATTTCATGACATTCCGACCGTCACTTCACAAGTTACAACGGTGTTAGTGATGCGGCTTTTGTAATTTTTAAAACAATGGAAACAGTTTGAATTTCGTGTCGCGATTAAGATAAATATATAGATATCGCTTTTTAATGGGAAAAAGCGCCGTTCAAGCAAATTAACCAGTTTACAAAAGTTATTTAAACTCCGCTTCGTCGAAGCAATGCTAGAGAAGCGGTTCTCTGATTGACAAACGGAACGTCCTGACCGCCCAAATTGACGATTGGGTCCGAAAACACTAAAGAGGGAAAAGTGAAGGTTGAGACATCAGAAGGCAATGTATTTACTATTTTGCATGGAGGTTTGTTCGCTAGCTTTCAAAACTTCATTAACGAATACACTGCCGAAATGACAAATACAGTTTCACAGATTTGTCTGTTAGAAGGCGCTTCTTGGAAATCATTTGCGAATATGTCTTTAATTTCATCGAGAAAACTCTCTAAAAAAAATAAATCCATTCTTTGTGCACAAACTTATTTCACCCTGATAAAACCACTTTTCGTTCGGAAAGAACGTTGTCTCTAAAGAAATTAAAAAAAAAAAGAAGACAATAATGAAGAGAGAAGATGCGATTTCTCTAAGGAATATGAACACTAAATGTAGCTCCCGGCCATCTTTGTTGTTCGCTTCGCCCTTAATAAAGTTGGTGGTTAACTTGATATATACGCGTATGATCGTGAAATCTATTTTAGAACATAATTGATAATATTTAACTGTCAATATCTACCATGAAATTGCGAAATAGTACGCAAAGTCCGGAGAATGTCTAAGGTCTCCATCAAAACTGACAATTTATACGTAATTGTAATAAATGTCGTCGCAAGCTTTTGAAAAAGTTCGAATCGATTTAATGTCAATAAGAAATCAATGCGAAAGAGTAAATTCCTTCTTGCAGTTATTCGAATAATTTCAAGGAATTGAAAATAGACCCATCGACTTCAGATCGGATCGACTTGGGATGACAAGGACAATTTCAATGCAACAAGTTCACATGTTCATCTAACAGAACAGGCATTCGACATTTCCAGTGTTACGAACGGTATGTCGCGATTATCATAACCGCATCCGCAGATGGCATGTACAAAAATAACAATATAAGTATAAAAAAAAACATAAAGTAATTTACTTTTTTTATCGCAGAGTCTTCCTTTTTAAAATCAAACAAAAATTATCGCAATTATAAAATCTGCATAGAAATGTGACGCTATGTAAATAAGTTAATAGAGAGAAGGGTATAAAAGATCATGATTTCTTAAATATGATACACAGGATCCCTTAAAAACACGCTACCGTCGTTTTGTTATCTAATGTACATGTTGCAAAAACAATAGTAACACTAAGAATATCTACACAAACTAATCTTAAATTGAAGAGTTCTCTACTAAGCGAACACTCGGCCCACATACAGCAGTCATATATAGTCTGTTAGGATGTTGAAAAAGATATGAAGCAATGTAATGTGTTCAAAAAAAAAAAAAAAAAAAACAGGGGACGTTTTCAATTTTGTGAGCTATGTATATGTGATTTTCTTCTTTTTTTTTTTTTATGTTTGTACACATATGCGTGTAATATATAAAGTTTGTTCTTTTTTTTTTTTTCAAACGGATAGGTGAACAAGCGAAGAAACGAGCAAAGATGTGAATTGCTCGGACGTGCATCTTACAGTGCATCTAAAATGCAATGATGTAAATTCTATAATATGTATACAGTAGTGTGTAGGTATATTGTTTGAATAATAGAATAAGAGCGGGAAACATCGAAAGACATTACTAGGGCGAATGCTACTGCAATAGCCTATAAAAATAACGTCATTTTTGGGATGGACAGAAAGGTAATAGGATGACACTATTCGACCTGATTAAATATAAAGCAT
Organism: Glossina fuscipes; assembly: GCF_014805625.2. Lineage (NCBI taxonomy): Eukaryota > Metazoa > Arthropoda > Insecta > Diptera > Glossinidae > Glossina > Glossina fuscipes. The sequence continues at coordinate 14,495,067 of NW_023998414.1, read as the reverse complement.
ACACGGGATCTTTCTTTAGTAGTGATGGTGCAAATCGTCCGAAGCATCAGTTGTATGATACATAGCACCATCCTACTATCCATCATTGCCGGTAGGGATTCATCTCCCATCATCTGGAAATATGCCCAATGGCATCGCCACATCACAAACCACGCACACACAGTGAGTTGTTCTGAATGCAGTGACGCGTAATCGAACACTTGTGGATTCTTTCAGCTTCAATAGCGGCAATTTTGTATATTAACCAACCTACTAACACACTTCTAAATTCTCGTGATGAAATTGCAAGTAATACTGAGTACACTTGCAACCTTACCACAAAATGTATTTGAAAGCGGAAATTACTACTCTATCGCAGCCTGTGTAGCTGGCGCAAATTTGAATCTAAAAAAAAAAGAGAAAAAAGAAAAATAGTTACAACATATAAATATATATAAGATGTCGCAAAACTTACGCACGATTTGAATTTGTGGCCATTTGTGCGGTAAAGTGTTGACGACCACAGAAACAAAATTAAATTTCTAACAGTTTACAGTTAGTAAAAACGGAGCATTACACGAGAGGCTAAAGTGTATTCATTGTTGAACAATATTTCAAAAAAAAAATTTTGTCAACTAAATCATCTGATTTAATACTTCCAAGTTTTTATTATGTGATTATTTGAAGTTGAATGTGTAAGCAACTACCAAATCAAGGCAAGAAAGGGCAAAAGAAAGTGAATTTCAGAAATACGTACGTCCCTCGTCGAAGAAGCTACGTTTGACTTGGAAGTACGGCTTTCTCTAAAAAATGAATTCCAAGAAAAATGTGAGATTTTATTGCCTGAGCTCAGCTTATTCTCAAGCCTAAGCTGCCTGAACACATCAGTGTCAAGCAGCATTATACAAATATAACAACATATTATTTGACCTGAAAAAGTCAAAACAGTCGACTTTTTGTGGGAGCGTTCCGTTACCTACCTCTATTATATCGATACGCATAAGTTGAACTCTGTTTTGATTCTAAATCCAGCTTTAAATTCCAAGTACAAGCCCCCGTTAATAAAACGAAAACTTTGCTGGCAGTTATTTAGCTTGGGTCGTACGATCCTTATATTATTAGAAGATTATTTGCCGAGCATGTTAGGCCCGTTTTGGAGCATTTCGTCGCAGTATGGTCGCCGAACTAAAGGTATTACGTTGATTGAGATTGAGTCTGTGAAAAAAGTTTTTTGAAAGTTTGCTTTGCGAGGCTCGAGATGGAAGCCGGCAGTCCCATTGCCACTTTAAGTAACTAAGAGTCACCTTAAGCCTACATAAATAGCATGATTAGCGTAAGTAGCCGAGTAGGAAAGAATCGCGACCACCAAGTCGCTGCTTGCAGATTCAGATCTCAAGTGCGACAAAGCTTATTTTCGTTGTGACTATAATGAATGCCCACTAGACTACGATCGGCCGCCGATTTCTTTCTCTTGCTTGGCTTATTTTTGACCGTCATCAAATGATTGATCATATTTATGAGAAGAAAAACACATTGAGACTTGCAGAGTAGACGCACCTGGTTAACGCAACTGGTTTACTATAAAAATACCATCTTCTGAGGGCTATTTGCCGCCAGGATAACTGGGATTGAAGTGCTTTCCTATTTGCGATTGAATGTTACTTTATTTTAGTCATTTTAAATTAATTATAAACCATACATTGAATAAATAATAATAATAATAATATATCCAATGTATTTTTCCCAAACAGGGAGAAATTTTGGAATCGCTGATTTAGAATTCAACTGCTAATGAATGCATTTAAGTTTAGAATTATTTAGACTATTATGAATACAACAAAGTAGCATCTTTCTATTGTTTTGAGCGCTAAAAGAATTTCTGAGTAAAGATTTTCAAATCAGTCTCACGGAGTTAAGCAACAGCTTATCATCATCAACAGGAAAAACAAGAAAAAATATATAATAAATAAAATGTATATAAATAAATAAATAAATAAATAAATAAATAAATAAACAAGAAGATTCCTTCAAGAAGTATAAATTTGGTTTATTTATTGCATTGCAGTGCTGGAGAAATCCGCCCTTCTTTCCTTGCTCGTAGATATGCAAGTGCTTCAAATGTTTCCCATTTGCAAGTGTGTCATTTAAAAGAGAAGAAGTGTTTATTTATAAAATATGAATTTTTGTTTATTAAAAATAACGTCAAGTTAAACTGTCGCTCAGTTAATTTTTTCTTCTTATTAAACGTTTCTTCAAAAATAAAAAAAAATGATATTTTTCTTTAAATTTTTTACACATTACATGACTAAGAGCAAGTATGTACTTTATTTATTTTTATTATTGCATATAAAATAAAGCATCCTTAATAAATTTTTCTTTTTTTTTTCATCTGCCTGAGTGGTCGAGTAGGTAAGAGTCTCGACTAGCAGCTCAGTGGTCGTGGGTTCAAATCTCAAGTGCGTTAGAGTTTTTCATAACGCCGAAAGCATTAGAATGCTAGCCCTTTAAGACTTTAGTCTTAGAATTTATTCTCTGGCTAAATTAATAAAAACGATCATAATAATAATAATAATAATAAAAATAAATTTTAATATTTTCAATCAAATAAGAAAATTAGGAGAACTAGCTAAACTTTATTATCATCAAATTTGATTTGTGTTTAATTTTTGAAAGTCATTTTACATAGAACACCATTTACTTACGCAAGAGTTGAGACATTTAAAGAAATTTTTCCAATATGTTGATTATATGAATGTTGCTCCCATTGTTTCGGGAAATGTAATTAAGGCTCTTTAAGGCTTGTACTTGCAGCAGATCTTCGATTCAGTTCCCTACATGCAGTGTATGCAAGCGTCTTTTAAGAATTTACAACAGAAATGTGACTCGCTCATTAATTGCAGAACACATAGCAATCTCGTTCTCTTCCTTTTTTTAAGCGCCTTTAATCTGAATCTGGTTCGTTAGAAAGATTACTTAATTAGAGCAAAAATGTTTCAAGTTGAAAAAGAAACAAGGAACAAAGTTATATTCGATCGCGATCGAGTCTTTCATCATCACATCATCGCTTAATAATGAGCTGAAATATGTAGATTTTGCATGGACTCTGAAGCCTCTTTCTAGATGCTGTAAATGCTCATACGATTAAATTAGAGTAGCGGTTTTTCCATTTTTATGTATGTGATGTGGTGATGTGGTGAGGTGGGGGACCGCTCATGCCTTGCAAATGCCAATTATTTATCATTGTATCTGTTGTGGTTTATAGCGTTCAAAAAGGAGCAAAAACCCATTTTTTTTTTCGTTTCTTAAAAACATAGGCGGTGTCAGGACATGTTCTACTGTGGTTAGGTCCTTTGATCGATTTGCCAACAACTGCCAATTTTGGTGCCAAATTTGAATTTGATTTGCGCATTTATGCGACCAGGAAAATGTTTACGACAGACACTGCATAGACCGATAAATGAATGAACGAACTCAACTCTTAATGTTAATGTTATTACATCGACAAGGAGTTAAATCACTAAAGTTTTGCATTCGATAGGTTCCAGGGAGGATTACTTTCATATAGTTCATATGATTTCTTATGATTATTATGAATGTCTTTAGCTTATCTCTGCTTCGTAGAGTGACTAACGAATTAATCGAATAAAAATTACTTTAACCCTCTTTACGGAAGTAACTCTAGTAGGCATATTTCAAGAACTTACCTACGTATTTACTTATGCTTTGCTTAAATTATTTGAGTACCGCGTCGTACTGTTTATAGTGATGAAGAGCTAACTTTCAAAAATAACATTATTTATGCAGATTTTAGTTACTTCCTGGAGACATACAATGCATTGCACTCTACTTGGATAATTGGGAAAAAAGGGTTTTTTAAAGAATGTCTTTCTCGCCCTATTAATACAGTTTCAAACGGATTAATTTAGTCGCTATAGAATCTTCACATTTGATCCTCCCAACGGCAGCATTGACTTGACATTCTCATTAAGTGAAGTTAACTTTAAGCCTCACTTTCGTCTTTGTCGGCATTTTCATTTAATAACATTTAAACACATTATAAGCGCAGTTGCGTACATTTTAGACTTCATTTCGAATCGTCTTTATATATATATAAAGGATACAACTTAGTTCGGTCCGTTTGATCCGTGTGATCATAAATGCATTTATTTCAGAAGGAAATGAGAAATAAACGAACGATCGTTAGCTACTACTTCTTCCTACCTCTTAGTCAATTTTCGAATTCCATGCTTTTAGAGGGTATGCGCAAAAGCAGCCCTATTCGGGTATCGTCATAAAAATGAAAACACCGTTCCAACAAACAATAAATCACCGATTGAGACCCGCGTTTATTGCTAAGAACTAATGTACGCTGATGACACTGACGAATGCAGTACATTCCAGAAATGCAAATATATCCTGAGCGAATTGTGCTAAATGGCTTCAAATACCTTCATATTGAAAACTGAAGATATCGTAATTTTCGGCATCCCACGCCCCTATTTTGTCGAAATATCATCACTTGTTGGCAGCGTTCCCATGTAGAAGAAACCGTAAAACGTAATGCCGTTTTATTCTGCATCTTTCAGTACTATTTTCGACCCTCTATTGGTAAACGGACAGAACTAATTTGTGCTCGCGACAACTTTAATAATACACACACATAGAACAGTTTTCGTATTCGTTTGTCGTGAAATTAAATTAGAGTGAAAAATATGTAAGAAGTGCTTCTTTACGGAAACCATTAATATTTCCAAATGTTCTGTTGCCACATTTTAGTGTGTTTGCAACTATGTACGCATTCAGCTTGTATGCACACAGTTTTATGTTTATTGACCGTGAACGTGTACTACTTTCAAAGTAAATACATTTATTTTTTTTTTATTGTTCATCGCAGGGGTATATTAAATATGCCGAATGTTTAAAACAAATGGAAATATGCATCCAAGATGATATATATATATATATGTTCTCGTTGAGGAAGAGCCACGTATGCTCTGCCAGTCCATCTTTGCGTTTAATACGCACATATTATCTGAAATTTTTTCTAAGAGGAAAAGGAATCGTTTTAAATTTGTCAATCATGCCCTCGTCAGGTTAAATTCGAAAAACAACAAAATCGAACTACGAGCTTGTCACACAATTACAAAGTGAATGATTTACTAAGCATCCGTTCTCCCATTAATTTATGGCTTCATGGCTGCAGAGATTTTAGTTAACAATCAGTTTACAACTTTACTCTTAACTTGTTAAGTGTAAAAAAATTGTATTAATTTTTTTGATAATATTCTAATTTATTTAACACATACTTGTTACAAGGCTTAGTCGTTGCAATATTTAATGTAAGTTTCTGTTGTGGTTTCACCATTTATCGAGTAGCTTATACTTACTGCTGCGGTAGAAGTTTGGTGCTTTCGAGGGAAAATAGTTATCGAAACATTTTTGCACATCTTCAACTTTCGTGAATCCCCCCCCTCCCCACGATCAGCCGAATATAATGATATCGATCGCGGAAATCAGAAGGAGCCAGATTAAGATCGAACGAACATGCCGCAAAGGGAAGAGTTTCCCAGGTGAAATTATAGATTGAAGATTTACTTCGGTTGCTTTTGCTTCATGCACACGGGCGTTGCCATGGAAAAAAATTGCTTTTTGAGTACCTTTGTCAACAAATTATATTGTTTCCTCAAGCTAGTCACTTCGTTTGCTTAGCCGAGCTTGATATCATTTAGACGAAACAGTTTCACCACACTTCACAAGCTCGTAGTAGATTAATCTTTTTCTTCTTCTAAAATTCTTTTAAAATATTTCAGACTCGATAGCAAACTCGACTTTTCAACATCACATGAACTTGAACGGCATAAAACATTTAACATAACAACAATAAATAAATATTTGCGAAAATAAGAATGTTGCTGCACAAAGCTCATCGAAAGTTGAAGCTAAAGATGTTGTTCACATTAAAATACTTGCAAGAAATCGGACGTTTACCGTTAGCAAACGATGAAATAGAATTGTTTGGAAACAAACACAACAACAAATCCAATTTTATTTCATATATAAGCATTTAAAATACTATATATAAAGGTCTTCCCTTTTAAGTTATTGTAAATAGAAAAATGATTAGGTAATTGTGTGTTGCGCAGGAACTTAAAAGTAACTCCCCATCCCTCCAATTCTCTAGCATCTTTCTTTCTTTCGCAATGCACAAGAAAAGATCAACTTTCCTTGTAATTTTATCCTATATCTACGCAATAAAAATGGAAGGAACTCAACAACTATCACAGACAAATCTTCCTCCCTTTTACTTTCACCTATCCATTTCAATTCTTGTCTGCCTTATGATTACTTAACGAACATTGCGTCACTTATAATTTCTGCATTTTTATACACTACTACTACACTACTTGTGGTAGGGGTATATTAAGTCTATGCCGATCTATACGACATCCAGAAGACTATCTGACTCGATTCAAGCTTGTCTGTCCATTTGAATGTCTTTAACCTTGGGTTTAACCTACGGATGAAAACTTTGGAAATATTTCGATAAAATTTTGGACACAAATGTGCTTTCACCAAGCGCCGAACGCTATTAAAAATGATTCGGATCGGATCACTTTTTGGACCACTCCCCATACAATGCCTTATTTCGCTAAGTCGTTATAAGAAAAAATATTGTAATTTTTAGGAGGATATTTCATTATTAATTAAGCGAGGTGGGGTACGCTGTCTAAAGTTCGGCCTTGTTCGACTGTAGCGTTCTTAATTGTTTAGCATATAATTTTCATTGTAAATTGATTATTAAAATAGAATTTTTTTGTCAAAAACAACAACCTCTGTGACAACCCTTCAAATGCATCGAAATGCTAAGAAGAAGAATTGATTAAAAATGAAAAAATGAAATAGACCGATGAGAGTAATGTACTGCACAAGATGTAAGTGAAGAGAAGAGAAAGAAAAAAATTTACAGCCGTATTCTAGTGTTGTGATCGGTCACTACTCATTGTAGAACACAACGGGTTTGTTTGTCATAGATTTTGATTGACTCCGTATTAAAGGTGATATTTTTGGGAACAACGACCGCAATAACATTCTTCAATATCAACTACTTTATAAAGCAAGATTGTTAAATCGCGAAAGCCATATAGAAAGCAATATGCTTATGACTTATGACGAGGCTGCAATGTTACTCAGAATAGGGCAGACTAGATAATAAGTTCTGGTATTAATTGTAAAAGTATATGTGAACCAAATGTGTTTAATTTCTTTATATATATATATATGTGATTATGTTATATGTTATTTGTTATTTGTATTATGTTATATATATATATATATATATATATATATATATATATATTATATGATTTCAATCTCTTATCATATCATAATTTGACTGAGGACTAAAAACCCCGACAATACGGATGGACATATAAATTAGCTAAGCAGCAGCCGCCACATTTTTAAAGCTATCTTGATTACATAAATGGCCGCAATTTTATTTAGAAACCCAAGTGTCTGAACAAAAGTTAAATTTTAGAAGAGCTGACGAAATTTTAAACGACCCCTGGCTTTGCGGCTGTTTTATTTTGTCGTAAATAGTACTGTTGAGTGCTGCATACAATAGTGACTTCTTCATTTGAGAGCGCTGCCTTCTAAATATGCGCAACTGAATAGGTTATCACACCAAAGTGTGGTTATGTGCCGAAAAAGAAGCAATTTGCGGGAAAACTTACTGTTCCTGATTAAACCGAAGGTTTGTGCTGCCATATCCTTACGCGTGAAGAACAATGGATGCTTTACTACATATAAAGCCACACACATTACGTGTTCGTTGCGTGCAAAAGAGTTTAGTGAAAAGCTCAACAGAGCGTAATTGAACAAGCAGTGTATTCATTCGATTCGAAGTGTTTCAATAAAACGTTTTGAGTCTATTAAAGGCATAAAATATACGAGACTTGACAGAATTTACTCTACATAATAGAAAGATGACAAATAGGCAAAACGAAACAATTCTATTGCAATCGCTTTCCCAGCCAAGACATTAGTATTTTATTGGTTAACAAAATTTTTCCTTTTTTTTTTTTTGCTTAACAAATTCATTAATACATTCGCATTCGTGTGCATTAATGTATTTGAAAATGTATAATGAATAATTTTATGTATTTATTATTAAGCTTAATACTTTTTACAGACATATTTTTCAAATCTTAATAAAAATATGAAACCAATTATATGCACAAGAGACTGCAAATTGGAATTTATTCTGCATGTAATCAAATAAGTGAAGGAATTTAATTATACGATGGCTTGCTTGCTTATAATAGTTTTTTTCTTAATTTATATTATTATTTAAAAAGTGTTGAACAATGCAATCAATTAAGAAATGTCACGGTGGCGGAATTAACGTCGAGAGTGTGAAAGCAAAAAAATTGCATTAAACAGGATATGCACAGCATTCATATTTCCTCAATGTTTTCTCATCATGTTTTCAATTGCGTTCAGGCTAAATTTTGCTTAATGCACTATTCAAAAAGGGAGAAAGAGACGTTAGAAATAAAGCTTACACATACGCACTCCGTTTCACTACACATGCACATATGCATGTACATTGAATTTTTTAAAATCTATTCTTTCTGCCTTTTTCTTCTTGTTGTCTTTGGATTTAATTCTCATAAATCGTTTTCACCACTTATTAATATGTTCTCTCTCATCCGTCCAGGATACGTCAATTATATATGCTGTATATGTTATATGTGTAAAATGATTTTGAAAACTTGACTTTAATAGAGAAAATTAAAAATTTTAATAAACTTAAATGAAACTGAATCTATTCATGCACTTTTGAAAAGATTTCCATGCATTTAGGTGAAATCGTAATAATATCTTTGTAACCTTGACGATTATTATAAAAATGTAAATTAAAGCCTTTCATTTACTCTCCACAATTTCCGCAAAGACAATAAGGGCGAAAAAATAGTAAAAAAGAATCTTCGACCTTACCATTTACCGACTATTTTTTTTTTTTTTTTTTTTTGTTTTAAATTGTACAAAAAACTGGTGCCTCGTTGACTGCACATGGTATTCATTTACCAGTAAATATAATTGTCCATATATATGTGCGTGTGTGCGTGTGTGCGTGTGTGTGTGTGTGTGTGTGTGTGTGCGTGTGTGCGTGTATACCTTTTAACCGTTAACCAATGCAGTGGTATACAACGTCGCATATAATGTCACTAGGAGAACACAACATGCCATGTAAACAAGTGTAAATTTATAACTGAATATTTAAATTGTATGCATTGAGAAGTGATGACTGCGATAATGGCAAAAAGGCAAAAAAAAATACCAACTGAATACAACGTAAAACATGGTCACTTGTGCTTATATTATAATATATATTCATAGGAATGAATATGCTCAACAAGAGTTCAATGTGCAGTGCAATCGCAAATAAAACATTTATATGCGTGCGTTTGTTTCATGTAGACAACAACTTCATTTCCATGACAGTTAAAATGACAACAATTTTTTGCCTAAATATTTGTGTGCACACTTATCCCACAAACACGAACCCAAACACATGCACACACACGCACGCACGCACACACACGCATACAGACAAACACGCAAACATATATGCATACACATGTATATATATTTCATGTCTAAAAGTTAAAGTCCCAGAGCCAGAAGTTATCAGCGTTTAAACAAATAGATTGTGTTTTAATGCCTCTACTGACAAACCAGCCATAAGACTACCGTCAATATCATTTATTTTACGACTATTATTTGGTGCACACGTGAATTCGCTTATGTATGTATGGGTGTACGCGTTGCTACGTGTTTATGTTTTTGTGTGCGTTTGCAACCGTGTATACTTGTGTGTATTCATATACATGTATATACAGATATATGTTACCAAGTTTTCACATTGACCCAGTTTGCCTGTATTTGTATATACATGTACATGCAAGTATATTAAGTGTATGTAATATATTATATAATATGTAGAGTCTGTGTAATGTACTATAGAGCTTACAGAGAGAATACATTGTGTTTACGTTACGTTATATAGCGCTACTGCTATGAACTTTTTTCATTTTTATTTTCGCTTTTTTTTTTTTCTTTTATATTTGTTGGCTCTTGCCTGATGGCCTGTTCGTTCATTCATTCTGTTATTTTTTTACATTTTCTCTCTGGCAAGTTTGTTAGTTATTGTGGCAATTAGTTTCGTTGATTTGAAGGCTACTCTTGACAGGCTCATTACTACACGTGTGTGCATATTTTTAAATGATAACAACAACAACAACAACAACGAAAATTAGAATAGTTTGAGAAAATTATATAAGAACATTATTACAGTACGCATAATAGAGTTTAAAAGTTCTAGGACTAAAAATCATAAGGTCAGTGCGTATAATAATTATCTATATATATATATATATATATATATATATATTTATTTTCTTTTTTCTTTATGTCCCTTAGCTTCAGTTGTCCTCCGGGTGTTGCGGTGCTGAAAAGGGTTTAATATTAGTTTAATTTGGTTTAGTTAGATTTCACGCTTATTTCCTCTTACGACCAAAGACAATGATAAGAAGAAAATGAAAGCAAATTACCGAAGAAAACATGTTCGTAATTAATTGAAAAATAAATGGGAAGATGGCAATTAAAACTCAAGCGAGAAAGACTATGATGACTATGATGACGAATTTTAAGTATACAGCTCTCTCTCTCTCTCTCTCTCTTCCTCTTTTTACTCGTTAATTGAACTCAAGTTATATTGCAAGCCTGTTGATAGAAAACGAAACATAGACTTTTATAGCTATATATAATATCATGTGGCGTATGAGTGCCATATAAAAACAGAAGTAGAAATAATTTAATACAAAAACGTTAATCTTGGTCACATATACCATCCATCCATCGACTGAGATTATACATATTTGCATTTACCTTTACTTAATTGTAGGGCGGACCATAAAGGTGAGATTTAGGTAAGACGTATCTGCGAATTGCTTATTTTCTTCTTAGACATAGAAGAGGAGAACTACTTTTACATTCATTTCATCCCGTTGCTTATCAATTGTCTCGAGAAGGGGGCAGATGATTATACCTATCGTTTGTGGCATTCTGCAATGTTCCTCCAAGATTCCATAAATTTTTATTTTTAATTGGTGGCCTAGAAGTAGTAGATGAAAGGTTAGATCTAGGATGCAAAAGCTGTAAATTACAACCTATTGCAAACGTTAGTATATATATATATATATATATACTTACTGCTTACATGTATTTTGATTATTTGTTCACATGAAAAACAACCTGTGCAACGTGTGGGCGAGCGTTCTTATGTAAGACGATGACTTTGTGCCTGTTAGCGACTGTTGCTGGACTGTTTTGCTACAATACACCGTTCAATTTGTTCAATTGACGTCGGAAGACATCTGCAGTAACAAATTCAATCAGTTTTACCAGCCCGCAATATACTACATATTGCTGATCCCACCATTTGCAGAGCAAAACTTTATGGCGATTAAGATTCCGCTTTTGTGTCGATGTGGACGGTTCGTCCGGACTAACCCATGACTTATTGCAGTTGGGCGTGTCGTAATAGATCCACCTTGCATTGCCAGTTACAATGCGCTCTACGCCCAAGTACGGTTAAGCCGCACTGATATTTGGGTCCGCGACCAGCGATTTGGTTACCGTATCGCTTACCTATCTGGTCATGCGACAGCCCAACTGAAACCGGCCGCAGTTGGCACTGGCTAAAAGCAATCGGTAAAAAATCCTGCCACGGTAGTCTCTACGATTACCTCTACCACAGAGTACGTTCGTCTATGTGCCATAAACAGAAAGACGTAGTAAGCAGTAGACATCAGCCCTCTCTTCGAGCACATTGCATAGCGACAAGGAACAGTTGCACAAAATCAAATGTATATGTGTTTATTATTAAAATTGAAAAATAACTTTCACCATGTACAGACATACGAACAAGAGGAAAATAGCAAATCACTGATGGTTAGACAAAAACTATGCCAACAGGTCAACATCTAAGCAATATTATTAAAGTCAGTAAATATTTTTCATAAAACTTTAGTTTTTTAAAGGCGTAACGTGTACGGATGTATAAACGGAGTGAACCAAAGTCTCTCAAAATTCCGTCACAAATTATATTACTACATATCTTTTAGGCGCGAAAGTCTGGCATAAGAGGACAAAGCACTGCAATTTGTGTTTAAAGTAGGCAGGAACAAATTCACTTTCCGCAAAATAATTGTTCTTTGAAAATTTTGAGTTATCTCTCATACGCTTCAACAGGAATATTTGCAGCTGGAACATTGAACCTTGATGTCTTGCCAGTTTGAGTGCCACCTTCTCTAGTGCGCCAGCGGAAGTAGACGTTTAGAAAGTATTTATATGCAATCAAAAGCATTTCTATACCCATGTAGTGTAGCTTCGTCAAGTTAACCTTCAAGTAGACATGAAGCTTTGATTGCTTTTACTAAAATATGAAAAGTTTGGAACTAAGTTTTTGGGCTTTTTTCTGCCTTTTTGCAACATATAAACTGTGAAACGTGAGATTCTGTCTCTGACAGATGCAGGAAAAGAAGCATTGCCGACCCAAGAATTATCGAGGAAACGGAACGAAAAGTAATATTTGAACTTGAAAGGATAGTTTTATGATCCTGGAATTGCCTAATAACGGAAATAAAAGACAACAAATTATTCATGATAAGAGAACATGTTTCTCATACATTTAAAAAGGGCACGCAGCATAACTGAAGTAACTTTAATTTTTTTTTTTAACTACATTCTGTGAGGAACCACACAATTTTTGTGATAGACATTTTCTACTAATGAAAAAATGCCCTTTTTGCCTCCTATGCAAAATTGGATTTCCGTTAGGCCCCTTTATTACTATTTTTCAAGCCGTATAAAAATTGTATAGCTTAAATTTTCTAACAACTTTGTTAATGGTATTGCATTTCTTGTTTTATTTATTTTCTTTTCTTTTACATAATTACTTCAATCGATATAAGTTTCATTCATTGATGATAAGGAAATTGTAAGAAAAATTGAATAAAGCCAAACGTGCTGCATAAGCATCAAACATCTTAATAAAAAAAATTTATGTTCGGCTTAGATACCGAACATTCGTCTTGAATCACTGCTGTTACACTTGGTCTAAATGAGGTCTCAAATAACCTCAATAACAGTTTCGAAAAAACGAAAATACAGAATTTTATGTAGATTCAATAGTTTGACAATCATTACCAAAGTTTGGAAATGTCTTACTTTTCCAATACCATTTGCAAAAAGAAGAGGGTCTGTACGCTTAACGTCCGCAATTGCCTTGAAAGCTTAATCAGACCAGGTCTGCAGATCCATTAAGTAATTTACGAGTGATTTCCCGTACCCTCCAGCGTGCAAGACAATCCGGCAAGTGAGAGCGCTTATACCAAGACGATCTCCCCACTTGGCAAGCCGGGGCCTATCATGCATCTCTAATTATTTAATGCCACGCAGCCGCGACTACCCCCCGAATGGCGGCACTCAGCAGTCAGGCCTCACGTGGTGTGTCCACCGGAGTGTCTTCCAACACTACCGCTCCTGCTTAATAATGACAAAACACATGTGGTATTAAAGTGAGTGGGCAGGCTGATGCCTGTGGATCGCATAGTCTTTTCTTATAGTGCCTTAGGGTTCCCGGCACTAAGCGTGTCAGAGTTACGGATATACTCTAACTTTTAAATTATCCACACTTCCTGGGCGAAGTGTGGGTCCAGCTAATACCCACTTGGATTTTTAATGCATAAGGAAAAGATATCAACCCAGCTTACATCCGGCAACAACTCACACTCACAACTCGAACTACGAACTTCTCTGGCCCCCCTTAATAACTCACAGACCTGTTTTTTAAACCTTGGGCTTCTATTGCAGCTGAATTTTTACTAGATGGGGCTTTCGCCGCCGGGAAGCAAAAAGGACGAAAAATATGCTATTTGTCTGATATGATGTATGCAAGACCAAATCCATTTTACCAACATAAGCTTTACTCATATCCGTGGCTCCGGGTTTTCGTGTATCTGACATCTGTTAGTTGTTTTAAGCAGACTTAATCTTTATCATACTTTTATTGTTAATAGTTAACATCAAATTTACAATTGAAATGTTTAATATTCTAACTCGGTACGAGCGATCGTAAGAATTTCAATAGGCAAGAGAATGAATGGAGATGGTTTTAGTTTACGAATTTTTTTCTGAAAATGATAATGTTATCTATCTATCATATTATCATTATTTTATATTGTATGTAAGAATTTTACTAATATTGATAAAATGCATTTTGCTTTCATTCATAGCTACGCCGACAATCAGTTAGTTTTACGGCGATGCCACCTGGTGTCTTAGCCGATGATAGCCGTGCCAATTCCACCGATGACATACAAATTGCTCTCGCACCACACATACAATCGTATTTAAGTCAAACGGGTCGCCGTCATTCCTGTTGTAGCGTCATGTTACCGGTGGCATTTGAGCGAGCCGCCTCTAGTTCATGGCTGGATCCGAAATTTGATTCGCCCGTGCTAGAGGGACAATTTAAAACTAGTGTTTTTCCACATATACGCATGAGATATAGGTAAATAAATATAATTAATAATCAAAAAAAAAAAAAAAAAAAAAATGAAATTTTCATATAAAATGTAAATATCATATAACACATCCCAATGTTTAACGTGAAGGTAATGAAAGCCCTACGATATAAGAATTGAGGATATATAAACATATGTTTCATTAAACAAAATCCCGAATCTCTTCTTCCAGAATGCTATAAAATATGAATATTTTTTGTTTACATTTTCTGTTTACTGCTACAATAAAAGAAATCAAAATCACAAGTCGACCAATTTACTCGTCTGCCAGCCAGTTTAACTTAGCCATTGCCATAATTATATTGTCAAAGTTGTTGAGTTATTTGAAAGTAAGTAAAAGTTTCCTTCCAGCCACAAATTGTGGCATAATAAAAATGCCTTTGACAATGAATTCTTACGAATAACGTTATTTCTTACACTTAAAAACTTTCATAATGTACCAATAATTCAATTGTCAATTCGTCATTGACTTACCTATATATATAGCTATATATATATATATATATATAAATATATGTATTATGAAAGTGAATTCACTAAAGGCCATCTAAAGATTGATTATTCAACACACTTTTATGCATACATATATATTGAAACGATTTATTGAAATACAATTATTGACAATTGTGTAATTCGGTGAAATTTTTCCTTATCTTTTCAGATTTAGTCTTTACTACATTTTACTATGTTCGATAGTTTGGTTTCTTTATTTTCTGATAGATGGTGGTTCTGAGGTTTTATGGCGTCCTATCTCAAGTTCCTTTTCCCTGTTGTCGCTATTTATCATTATGGCGATGTGTTTTACTCATTGGGATATATATCGAGCTCATCACGTAGCCACATCGGCTACAACAGCTGCCATTTTATGTGCTGCCTCATTAATTTTTCTTACCTGCACTAAAAGAGCTTTCAGTCCTTTGGGTCATTTTGCCATATGTTTAGAGATCGTTTTACTTATTTACACAGCTCTACCTATGAAATTATGGCTGAGTGCTTCAATTGCTGTCACTTATACGGTGTTATTTGAGATTGTTACTCACGTGGTAGTAGCCAATCATGCTGTTCATGGCCATGCCTCCGAATTCAGTTACAAAATACTAACATTACGAATTTTATGCCATTTATGCGTACATTTGGTGGGTTTGCACGTTTTAATTATGAATTTAGTGCGCATGCGCGGCACCTTCATGAAAGTTGGGCAAAACCTACTGGTGCGCCGTCAACTGGAAATGGAAAAGCAACTTAAAGAGAAAATGATCCATTCGGTAATGCCTCCAAAAGTGGCTGATATGCTATTAAATGAGGGTGGAATTGATGGTAGTAATGAATGTGCGTTGAGGCGCGAATCGCATATGAAGCCTCGAGCCTCGAATGACGTCAAATCTCTGTTTCGGCCATTTCATATGCACAGCATGGAAAATGTAAGCATTCTTTTCGCTGATATTGTGGGCTTCACCCGAATGTCATCGACTAAAACTGCTGAGCAGTTGGTTGAAATTTTGAATGATCTCTTTGAACGTTTCGATGACTTGTGCACCTTGAATGGCTGCGAGAAGATTTCAACATTAGGCGATTGTTATTATTGTGTATCTGGATGCCCAGAACCAAGGCCTGATCATGCTGTGTGCTGCGTTGAAATGGGCTTGGGAATGATAGACGCTATGCGTTGCTTTGATGCTCAAAGACATGAAGGTGTGAAAATGCGTGTAGGAGTTCATACTGGTACAGTGCTATGTGGTATTGTAGGGACTAGACGGGTCAAATTTGATGTTTGGAGTAACGATGTTACCTTAGCCAATAAGTAAATACACATAATATTTTTTCATCCTAAAATCAACTAGATATAATATATTTTAATCGCAGAATGGAATCATCTGGCAAACCAGAGCAGGTTCACATATCAGAAGAGACTGCTAGTTTTTTAGGAGAGGCGTACTTCTTAGAAGAAGGCGAAGAGGTCTTCGGTACTTTTAATTGATTTATAATTTTTAAGAAGACTAAATTATTTCTATAATTTCAGGACATCGTACTTATTTTGTGGTAGGTCGACGAAAAGATGCATCGCGAGCGAACAGTATAAGTCCCAGTATACAAGCCAATTCATCAAATAGCCACTTGCTCTTGCCCGGTTTACCCGGTCAACCCATGTCCTTATCGCAGAGTGCTACTAATATATCTGTAATTCAGCCAAATGTTCCTCCAGCATCCCCAGTGGGCCAATTATCATCTTCTTTGAATCCTTCTCCGGTACTCTCTCTAAGGCCAAGACTTACTTCGCTAAGCATGAAAATACGCAAAAAATCGCAAACGAAAGAGCCTGATATAGAGCGGGGTATTACACATCCTGCAGTTTCAGGCGTACCACCAGTGATTGTAATGCGTGAACGACCAAAGATTATTATAACCACAAAAAGTTTACCGGAGAGTTTAGATAAAGAGCAAATAGATGGCGAAGAACCGATCAATGATGACATTATTATTGGTAACGGCACAAGTAAATCTCATGCTGCCGTTACACCCATACGACCTAAAATACGTCTAAAAGTTTGGAAAGTTCCTAAATTTCTTAAAAAGCTCGAAGATATAACAAAACCGGCAGAAAAGTCTCATAACCCAGAGGTCAGTATCAGTCTTATGAATGCTTCTCCTACGAAACCGATCAATAATATCGAAGAGACAGTAGCATTTATTGAACCCAATAATCAACAACTTCCGGCAGCAGTAGAGATAAACAAACCGAATCCGAATATGCTAGAAATTCCGCAGAAACCCGGAACGCATAATGTTGGCTGCACAACTATTGCAAATGCGAACCGTTCTCCTGATAACAGCTCTTGCTCGCCAGGCCAATATTCTATGTTTGATGACGTTATTGACATACGCTCATACATAAGTCAATCGCGTAGTGATATTTCGCCATTTGGTCGTTCCGGCAGTTCTAGATCAAAATGTGGCTACAGTGGACCATCTGAATCTTCACCAGTACCTAGACAAAGAGCTTTTACTCTCAATGCAAGTCGCGTTGAATCTTTACCTGCCAATCAGTCAACAACAGTGCCAGACACAGTTACACCTCTTCAACCAACGCATTCTCGTAATTCAAGCATATGGCCTGATGGTCTAAGCATTTGCCCATCAGCCACTTCACGAAAAGATTCGGGCATCAAGAGCAATTCACGAAGATCCTCTATACAACAACAAATTTATGCACTCAATCAAACCACCACTATAAGTCAACATCGAGTTTCAGGGTATTTTACCAGCTCAACATCGAGTATATCTAATCTAGGTGAAGCTGCTGTATTGCCACATGTACCTCTTCCTCCAATACCTCAGCCAACACCGCAAGTGGCCGATCCTTTAGCTGCTTGTCTACAGCAGTTGCGCAAACAATCTGATCTGCAACTTATTAGATGCGTACGAGACAATGCGAAGTCTCAGCGAAGTTATCTAGTCAAACCACCGCTTAAGAAATTTAGCCTTTACTTCAAATCCCGCCAAATGGAAAGAGACTTTCGCTCTAAAGCTCATCGATTCGGTAATGAAAATGAAACAGAAGGTCCACCCACGTTGGCTACACCTCGCTACAACACATACATCGATATATTTGTTGGTCTCGCTGTGTACCTTTGCATATCCATCTCTCTCTTTTTGATGACTCCGAGCACTGTCACGCCCAGTTTTCGTCTATGGGTTTCGCTTTTCACATGTTTTACAGCCATCCAAACATTCGCTTTATTTCTATTTACACGACAAATGTGTCGACGACATTCTGCACAAGCACGAAGCAAAGCTAACAATTCCGTATCGTGTGCCGATCGTTTATTTGAATCCATCTCCAGCTGGTATCCTTGGCACATATGCCTGGCCGTACTTATGGCCATGCCGGTCATTTTAATAATAGCAAACTTCCTGTTACTTGACTTAAATCAATTAGAAGCTTTTGAATACCATTATGGCTTTCTTATCTTTGTTTGCATAGTGCACTTTTGCAATTTCACTCAACTTAATTGTTGGATGCGCAACATATTGGCATTCTTGGCAGCTCTCTGTTTCGTCGCGATTGCTGTATCTCAACTGGTAGTCTATTCGAATCGTTCCGATGCAACTGAAGAATCTGCAATCTTGAATTCAACTAAGACACCGATAACATCACGAGAAATTGCCACATTTCTTATAGAGGAAATTAAATGGTTCCACGACTATCATGTTGAAATCTATTTGGATTTATTTTTAATTCTAGTGCTTGTTTGGTTTTTGAATCGGGAATTTGAAATCGGTTATCGTCTGACTTTTTACGGTAACGCGGTGGCCAACCAAGACAAAATCCGAGTACAAAATATGAAAAATCAAGCGGATATGCTATTACATAATATTATACCGAAACATGTTGCCGAACAATTGAAAAATACCGCCAAATATTCGGAAAATCATCATAACGTTGCTATCATTTTCGCCTCGATTGTTAACTTTAACGAAATGTACGATGAAAGTTATTTGGGTGGCAAAGAGTATTTACGTGTTCTTAATGAATTGATAGGCGATTTCGATGAATTGCTATCACGACCCGAATTCAAATGTGTTGAAAAAATTAAAACCATTGGTTCAACATTTATGGCCGCTAGTGGCCTAGATCCCTCTTATCGGGGTGAAAGTAACGAACATATTCATGCTTTAATGGAATTCTCCATAGCAATGCAAGATGTTGTAGATGCATTCAACAAAGATCTATTAGAATTTAATTTAATCTTACGCATCGGCTTTAATGTGGGTGATGTAACGGCTGGCGTCATAGGCACCAGTAAACTTCACTATGACATTTGGGGTGATGCAGTTAATGTCGCCTCACGTATGGACTCGACAGGTGTAGCGAATCGTATACAAATCGGTAAAGAATGTTTCAATTTTCTAGACACAAAGTATCAATTTGAGCCTAGGGGCAGTGTCTATGTTAAAGGTAAAGATAATATGGAAGTATATTTGTTTACGCTCAGAAAGCCCGATTTGTTAGGCGACGATGAAGAGACCGACGAGCATAGAAATTCCTTAGTTGAAAATTTCAACCACAAACAAAATGGTTTATTGGGTTAACAACTAAAACACATGAAAATAGCACATCAACCAGAATTCGTCAAATAAATGTGTTGATAGTTTTCTTTAAAGACGCTCAAAAAAGAGAAGTTCTTGTTTTTGTTTAATATATTTTGCCAAAGGATTAAGAAAAGCAAAAAAAAAACAAAAAAAAACCGGAAAAATTTTTAATAAGCTTAAATTTAAAATTAAGGCTAAAATTTGTTAAAAATTAGTCTCTCCATTGTGATTAAGTATAAATGTTTTCCAAAATGAATGACTGAGACGATAGGAAAGGAAATAGAATCCAGTAACAATCTTAGTTTTAGAGAAAGGCAAACAAGGTTTCATTGCATTTATCCAGAAAAGCACATTTATTGTATTGTTATGGACCAGAAATCACATAGTATAACAACAACAACAACAACAACAACAGTTAACCTCACACTTTTTAAAGCCAACCTTTTTGAGTATCCACTGCTTGCCATACAGTGTACCTATGTATGTACTTTAAGTTTACCTGAAAGTTATACTTTTTACGCAGTACCTATTATTAAAAAAAAAAAAAGTTAAAAAAAATTTAAAAAAATAAATAAATATTAAAAACTAACAACAACAACAAAAAAGGAAATATAAAAACTTTGACAGCATAGCTAAGAAGGGACGGGAACATTTACCTTACACGGACTTAACATTTTAAGTACGTTCGAGCGCCCCTCTTCCCAAAGATGACCGAATAAAGATTTTAATATAATTAATTTCACGAAACTACATTGAACTTCTACCATAAAGTCCAGATAATTTTTCCTGCAATGGAAAATGATTGTAATTTGTTATTTCTTTCTCGTTTTTTTTTTTTTTTTAATCGCATATACCAAGCACTTACAAAATCTGTCTGTATTAGAATATCTAAGAAACGCACTACTAAAAATTGTTGCGTATTTTAAAAAGACAACAAATAATGTAAACGTTTAAAAGTCTAGCAAGAAAATTTTTATAAAGAAAGCCTGTCAGGGATTAAATTAGCAAAAGAGAGCAAATCATATACGTTTTACGATAAATCTCTTTGTTACCCACCATCATCGCGAAACTAGAATGTCAAAAATTAAGGACGCGAGCCAATCGATAAAGCGGAACTCCGGGAAATAGTTGTGCCGATTATTACTTCTTGTGTTGCGTGCAGGCAATCAAATGAATGCCACAATCGAGAGTTATAAATCCTATATATATATATATATGTGTGTGTGTGTATCGTTCACATCATTTGACGCATTATCGAAATTTACAGAATTTAGGGAACTTTCATCTCCTGTATCCTGTGATGGTGAGTCAAAGGCAGAAAAATTCGACAAAGAGAACTAAGTATTGATTTCTGGACCTTTGTGAAAGTAATTATCCGTATAATAATTAAAAATAAAATTTTGTAAAAATGAATGTTTTCTTTTTTTAAGTGTCTGTAATCATTATATATTCGCGCACATATTTGCTTCATGCCCTTTATATATAGGCGCGAAAGTAAATGAAAAACCCATAATAATCGGTAAACTTTTTAATTTAAATTTCTATTAAGCATTAAACCTTTCTTAGATTGCGTGTAAAATGTGGTACAATAACGATATATAGGTGTATAAAAGAAACAAAAAAAAAAAAAAAAAAAAAAAAAACAAAACATTACATTAGAAGAAATAAATAAATAAAAGATAAAATGAGATCAAAGGGAGAAAATAGTATACAATAAGTAACAAGGAGTTAGGTTTGTTAGGAGTTTGAACATTCACCCATCATCTAAAATATTTTCTTATTTATTATAGTTCCTTGGTAATTTTCAAATCGATATACCCCATAAGTAGTGCGTAGATGATGAAAATGCATAAAAAAGCTTTGTTATCTTCTGGTTAAGTACGGTTTTTTAGTTATTGTGGCAAATCACGCCCATAATTTATCGTAAATTTAGCACTAGATTAGCATCTCGGAAGATTTATACAATTCACAGAGAAAGATTGCAAGTTAAAAACGGCGCGACAGAAATCATATCTAATTAACCCTGCCCATTTTTAGGTCTTTTTTTTTCCTTTTTATATCCTACACCCGTTGTGGCACAGGCTGTATTAACTTTGTGCGGACATATGTAAAAGCCAGACGACCTTAAAATAGGCCCACCTTTTATTATACCGATCGATTCAGTAAATGACTCTAAATTCGTGTAATTTGATGACAAGGTTAACTTCACCGAGTTTGGACCAGGTAGGCTTACTTTTTTAATCCCAATCGATATGAAAGTTCCAATAAAAACTAAGGCCTTATATGTAAATCGGTCTAATTTTCAATATTACATGGTGAAAATTGATTCCTAATAGTAAATTGATAAAGAAATTATTCTTACCGAATTTGGCCCACATAAATAAAAGAGACACTGTTTGGATATCACCGCATAAAAGGGTTTTCAAAAAATGTACACCCTTATATGCCGAGAAAGGTCTAATTGTTAATGTTTTACAACGAAATTTTGTTTATGATAATGATTTCACATAAAAACTAAGTGAACCAAATTTGAACCAAACGGATCTGGCCGGTTTTCAACGCAAACGGAAAGCTTAAATCGATTGAAAATTTAATACGTATCATGGATATGTATTGTCATAGAGTCTTTGAAACTTCCTGCTGGGTATTGCAAATGTCTTGCGAAAATGATTATACCTTCATCCTTCGATAACGGGTATAAATATCTACATAATACTGTGATCAAAAGTAAGATGAACAAATTGCTGGCACTGTGACAGACATCTATGCCAAATTCCACATCGTAAACATCGTTAGTGTTGTAGCTGGGCTTGGTTTTTTATGACACAAAAAGTATTGTTTCCAATTTTGTAACGGTGGAGGCCGCGGTGAAGGTCAAAGAAATCAAAGATTCAGTACTCGAAAATCTGCGATTAACAATTAGAGATCTTACCGATGTTTTCAGAATTTCAAAATGATCAGTCAACAACAGTTTAAAAGATGTCTTAGGCCTGCATTGTTTCATATGTCGATTGGTGTCAAAAGCAATTTCTTCTCTGTAAGGAGATGATATCTGATTATCGATCGGTCATGGAGCGCACGCATTATGTGAGATGAGACTTGGATCTACACAAACGAGCCGGAATATCGGGCGAAAGGTGAACTAAGATCTTGACCTTGCTTTATGAACACATGTAACACCCTATCAATTGTTCAGTTTTTTAACGAGAGAATTGCTAAACACTGCACGTAATTAATAACATCGAGTCATAACCAATTGTGTAAGGTTTTGCAGGGACGTCTCTTCATTTCTTATAATTCTATGCTTTTGGCAAGAAATGTATTATGACAAATTTTAGATAACTGGTGCATACTGTTGAAGCGCATAGAATGGTTTAATAAATATTACGATTTTTTGACAAGGTGAATTGTCAAAGGCAATTAAAAGCGTATTCACGACATAACCTCAAACAGAGCAAACGAAACAGTAGCACTGTTAATATCACTCTATATGCAATACCTAGCCAAAAAATTGCAGTTGGGACACAGCAACGTTATTTCATTCTTTAGCCCGTTCGCTGCCAAACATCCACACAGTTCTTATGTACGTGTGTATGTATGTAACATTCGAAAAAGGCAAAATAGACAAAAGTATGAGGCGACGGACTGTGGTAAGAAACGCCTGTGTCACATATACGCGACAGTGGCGTAACGAATAAATCTGTCCATTTCAAAAATTCAAATTTTTTATGACAAAAGGAAAAAAATAATTTGACAACATTTGGTTTTCTCATGAAGGAGCCTTAAGCCAATTAATCTGCCTGCTGCTATTTGCAAGTATCAAAAAGTTGCTTTCAAATGTAATAGAAGTTTTTTCATTTTCTGTCATCGTAGGAATAGATTTTTCCGAGTATAAAAAAGGAAACATTAGCTACACACACATAGTTACATTTACGTATGTATTTAAAGAAAGTGAGTATTTACGTAGGTTTTGATAAACTTTATATCGACTAAAATGGCTTATAATGGGAAAAGGCGAGGAAATAAATTATAATATGTTAAAAATATTTTTATATATAAATATAAAAATTCCAATTTTTACTCGTATACCTGTGTAATGAATGTAATAAGAATTGTTCTTTTTTCTAAATTTTAACGACACAAGTGTGCATTTGTTGTTATTGATTGTTTACGTCAGAGAATCTCTTCTATTATATATTATATATTAAAAAAAAATTTCTAAATGTTTGTAATTTTACAATGACAACAACAAACAACAAAACAGCTGTAAATAATTTAAGTATATTTTCTATTATTTATATAACTAATACTATTGTTATATTCTTTACGCTTTTCAGTTCTCTGTTACTTTAAATTAAGCCATATAAATATTTTTACGATGCTATGCTTTATAAATAGCATTAAAGCAAAAACAAAGAGAAAAAAAAAAAAAAAAAAAAAAAGAACGTTATAAAAAATAAAATAAAAATAAATCTATTTATTGTTATTTAGTTTTGTATGTCAAATTAATTAATTTTACTTTACACGGTCACGCCATAATGAATCGAGAAAGTTACACTTAGTATATATGCAAACAGACAAAACCAATGTAAAAATTAAATTAAAAGAAAATGGAAAAGGAAAAGGAATAAAACAAACATTACAAGGAATGAAAGATAGAAAGATTATTAAGATTCGTTTGCTTTTCTTTTCCTTCTTCTTTTTCTTTTTGTTTTTATATGCTAATTTGAAAACAAAAATTTATGCAAAACCATATTGTATTTCAAATGCAGAATCTTTAAGAAATATCATAGAAAGACTATAGACGACCAACAGCACACGGAATCAATCCATTTAAGTAGTTTTTTTGCATTACATATAAATAACATTTTCATAACGACAGTTTAAATAGAAGATAAATCAAAATGTTGATATTTCTATTTAGCGTTAAAAAAAAAAAAAAAAAAAAAAAACAATGAACAATGAAAGTATATTTCAACTGTTTGTATTCGTACTTTGAAACTATTGTCAAAACATAAATACAACATATATATACATATATATGTGTATATGTCCATGTATAACTAAATAATGAATGTCCTTAAAAATAATGTTTTGTGTTTGTTTTAATCGAAAAGCATTTGTGAAGTAAGTACATAACTGCTAAGCCCTAAGAAATTATCAATTACTTGAGTTGAAGGGTAAGTTTCTTTCAATTATCTAACGGAATTATAGCCTAAATAAAACTAATAAAATAATTATATCCCACTGCGAGCAAATCTGTGAAACCTTTTTCTTATCGTTATTCTAAGAGATTAAAAAGGAAAGGAGAAAAACTACAATACACTACAATATTGGATGGGCGTAGCTAATTTTTGCAACTTTTCTAAAATAAAAGTCAAAATTTATATCGTGTGTCTCGATTTCTGTGACCATGAGTACGTTTAGCGCACCAATTGACAGGCAGACGGGCAGACCGGTTGACAAGCATGTACTAAACTGATTCGTATTTAAAGCTGATCAATAATATGTAAGCTTTATAGGGTCTCCGAAGCTTCTTTCTAGATACTGCACACGGTTTGGCAAAATAAGGGAAATTTAATATTCTACAATAGTGAGTAGGTGTGACAGATTTTTAACATTTTTATACAAGTGCTGCCAGACCACCCATCGAATATAAATGCTAATCCTTCCTTATCGTTATATCTGTTGTGCTTTATGAGCAACGATTTGACCGATTTGGCCCAGTTTCAATAGCAACCTGTCAAGAATTTCCATTGCTTTTGCCAAATTTGAGGCAGATTGCTTCTTTTCGGCATAACACAGACAGAGGGACATGCTTAAATCGGCTTAAAATTCATTGCTAATCGAGGATATATTTATATATATATAATTTACCTTAGGGTAAATCGTATTCGAAAATCAAAATCCCGACCATTCAATTTCATTCAATTGACACGAGAAAAACCGCATCGAAACTCTAATTTTTTTCTTTTTTTTTTTTTTTTTTAAGTCGAAGTAACTCGAACATAAAACGCAATTTTTATTTTCTATGGCATGGACGAGGGGTGGGCGGTTTTTACGACCTGTGTACATTGTACTGTCCTATACTGTAAAGTCGCCCACAGATTATGCGCATTCGCAAAGGTGTTCGAGATTTATAACTTACTGTCAGCGCACCCTTTAACAAAGTGGACCCATTTTGTATATGAGTCGTCGTGCAATAGTCTTGCAAATTTTAAATCGACATCTTAATTATTGCAACCAGAAAAATTTTTACATTAAACATTGCACAAACGAAGGGACAGACATACATAGATAGATCCAGAATTCAAGGTCTCTGTGGTATTCTTATGAGTACTGCAAACATTTTCGCAAGATGAATACAGCCTTATCAGTATTTGATAAGCCTAGTATGCCACCTTGCAGTGGCTCTAACTAATATCCAGCCATTCCATTTATGTTTCAGTAAAGATCTTTTAGGTGAGAAACAATAATAAGAAATTTTGTGATTATAATCGTCCCGGCAAACGCTCTGTGCATAAATTCAATTTATTTATTTAATTACTTATATTTACACAATCGATAATCTTCCTAGGCCAATAAAGCAAAACAAAGTATAAAGAAGGTATAAAGAAAATATTGCTGCTAAATAAGAAGGATCCGAATTTATCGATTACGCGTCATCTTCAGAAATCAAATGTCTCTGGAGATAGTTAGTTGTAGCTTATTTTCTTTTTCTTTTTCGTCTTGCTAGTTTTTTTTATTTATATTAATTATGTAAAGTAATCATAGATAAAATATGAAAAAAAAAACATGTGTACAAACAGATTATCTTAAAATATTTACAAAAACAAAACACTCATACATAATATGGATGAAGTATGCGTGCGAAATACATTGGAAAAAAAGAAAAAAATATATATATTTATATATAATGTATATTAATATAATCAAGAATCACTTAAAATATCTTTTAATATTGAACTAGAGTTGCGAGTAGGCGTGAAGTCATCAATTACATTAGAATTCAAAAGCGAAGGTTGTATAGGTACAGGAGCTGGCGAAGATACCGAAGTAGGCGAAGTATTTATTGCAGAACCCGGATTACTAGACGACGATGTACGACGCGATGATGACGATGTTGTAATATTTAGTAAATTAGGCATTTGTTGGACATTCATCTTGGGACGGGATTCCTGTTCCAAGAATTGAACGAAAGCCTGCATTAAATTCTCCTTAGAATGCGACGCTAAAGGTTTTATAACAAAAATTATTAAATAAAAGAAAGAAAAGCAAGTAATAATTAATTTTTATTTAAATTTTAAACATATTATTAAATTTTACCTCCTCCTCCTCCTCCTCCTCCTCCTCCTCCTACTCCTACTCCTACTGCTGCTCCACCTCCACCTCCACCTCCACCTCCACCGCCACCAGTACCGCCGCCTAATATTGAGCCCAACCAACCGCTGGTCTGTTTATTAAGACCAACTTTATCGGTTTCATTTTGTGTAAACCCTAGAAGTGAAGCTATCATACGTAATATCTGATGTTTATCGTTAGGATTACCGCTAACCACGTAACCAATAAACAAACTCTTAATAAGACTTTTTTCAATTTTATCCGTTTGACTAGATTCGGTGCTGGAAAGCTTTTCTTCCAGTTTAGCAGTATGTTGTTTTAACGCATCGACTATATTATAAATAAATAAAAAATTTATTTTCTAAATATATAGAAGGAGTTAGCTTTTGTGTAGACAATAAATATCGCATTTTTAGAGAGTAATTAAAATTGGCAAAAACGTATATATATATATATATATATATATATATATTGCATATATATTTTTGGTTATTCTCATTCACTTAACGTTACACGTGATTTATTTATGCAATTATTTTTTGGTCTTCATTGTTATTTAATTATTGTTCGGTTCATGCGGATTTATTGACTGTTGCCAGAGCATTTCAAACTGGGACAGTATGACATAAGTACTGGCTGTTGTTATTCTCGAAAGAAAATTTTCTTACAAAGTCACACCAGTACCTAAGTAATACTCTGCCAGTAAAATGCATTCAAAAAAAAATTCTTTCACAATTTCATCAGCATTCATTATTCACATAAATATACATATATATATATACATATATATATATTATATATATTATGTATTACATATTATATTATATATATATATATATATATATATATATATATATATATATACAAGCACAAAAAGTTATTTTTTTGTTTTTTTGGAAATATAATTTAACAAAATGATAACAAAATTGAAACATGCTTCAGCGTACGGTTTCAGAGAAAAGAAACGAACGTTATTTTAAATAGACAACACAACAATAATTAATTGATTAAATGAAAATATAATTTAAATAAATTTAAAAGAAAATTGTACATATATATATAATATATAATATATAATACATAATATACATAATATGTAATACATAATATATACATAATATATATATATAATATAATATATATATGTATATATATAATATAATATATATATGTATATATATATATAGATATATATATATGTAATAATGTAATACATAATGTATATATATACATATATATATACATATATATATATATATATATGAAAACTTAAAAAAAAAGAAAACATAACAACAACATTAGTGTAGATTTGAATGCAGTATCAGGTAATCTCCACATGCAACGTGAATTCATATATAAACAAATCTAACCACATTACATACTGAGATTGCCTGAACACTTGCACATTTTCCGGGATGTCTAATGGCAGTTTTTGTAGCAAAACAAAACAAGGAGAATAACTAAAATTTTTGGAAATTGCATTGAAAGGAATTGCTTGCTTTTTTTTCTTTTTTTTTTTTTTTTTTTTGTTGTTTTAAATTTCTTATTATAATATAAGGGGGGAAAGGAAAACTTTTTTTTATATTTTTTTTTTTATTAAAATGAATATAACCATCAGTAAGCAGTTGTATATTTAATATTTAAGCCGAAATTATAAATAAATGAATTTAGAAAGTGCTTCATTTCTCTATTTAAATGATGAGGTGAATGGATTAAAAAATGTAAGGGATGACGATGATAGTAATGGTATTGATGACGATGTATGAAATCTCGAGCTTGCTTAGAGATATCATCTTTTTCACATAACAGATTATTATTCTACTATTGGAATGACATGACTTCTATTTTTTTTTTTTTTTAATATTTACATTTTTGAAAACACACAAACTAATAATAATTGCAATAGCTTTAAAGTTATTGAAAGCAACAACCACCACAAAAATTGCAAGAATGTGAAACATCTGTATTTACGCATTTAGGGTGAATTTTTCTAATTGGATTAATATAACATGTCACTCGATTAATTCGTAGAACAATATAAGGGTTTCTCAACGTTTAACTTGACCAGCCACAAAGTAATAGTTCTGCCGTTCAACGATCAAATCAGTAAAAGTCTGTAAAGATTGATATTTTTATCATTCGAAATGAATTCTTACGTATGCCTATATTGAAATTAAACGTATAGTCGAGCTAGGCCGATTATAAGATGCCCTACATCACTTCGACTAATACAATTATTCACTCGTCACTCGATAATACACGTTAACTTCATTGAAAGGTATAGTTTTTATGAAAGCCACGAAAACATCCCACGGCGCGATCGTTAATTTACTTGTTAGCAATTTTATTATTTCTCACCTTAGATCATAAAAAAAGGTGAAATTACACTTTCTCTCCATATAAAGGCTTGCTTTTATAATAATCCCTATATATCTAATATGGAATGGTATCCAAGAATTAGATGCATGTGGTTCAAATTTGGTCCGCTTGATTTTTATGTCAAATAACCATCATGAACAAATTTTCATCACGGATCATTAACAAAGACAACTTGCTGGCATATAAAGGCTTGTACATCCAAAGAATCCTTACAAGCAACATCTATTTCATTTACTTGGACCAAATTCGGTAAGTTTGATTTCTTTGTCAATTTTGTATTATGAATCAATTTTCACCATGGGATCAAA
The DNA here is from genome assembly GCF_014805625.2 of Glossina fuscipes. Taxonomy (NCBI): domain Eukaryota; kingdom Metazoa; phylum Arthropoda; class Insecta; order Diptera; family Glossinidae; genus Glossina; species Glossina fuscipes. The sequence continues at coordinate 14,465,315 of NW_023998414.1, read as the reverse complement.
AAAAATTGACCTATCTGGTCCTAATTCGGTAAAGTGAACTTGTACATTAAATTGTTATTATAAACGAATTTTCATCAAGAATAATTGAAAATTGGGCCATTAGGCCTCTATAAAAATTTAGTTTTCCCCGGAAAAGTCATATGTGAAGGGTTTCAAAAAAATTGCCACATCCGATTAAAATTTTCCATAGCAATTTAGAATGCCGAAATACTATTACTAAATAATTTTTGTCGAGAAATTCTAAAAATTACAGTATTTTGTCTTATATCGATTTTTTAAAATAAGGCGTTATATGGGGAGTGGTCGAAAAAGTGGACCACTCCGAACCATTTTCGGTAGCGTTCATTCTTCAGACAAAGTACGTCAGTGTGGGAAATTTCATAAACATATCTCGAAAATTACGACCTGTAAGTTTACACGAGAATACATGGACAGTGGGCAGACAGGCAGACAGACAGACAGACAGACGAATCGACGTTGTAATACCCCAACAGAGCGAATATACGCTGACAAAAAAAACCAATGACGATAAATCTTTATGTGGTCTTTTTTTTAGGCAGTTATTACGATTTTCCAAAATTGATATGAAATTGACTTTAACACGAATTGTGAATATCCTACGCCACAAGAAATCAAGTTAAAATTATTGCTAATTGCATGAATGTTGAAGCGTAAAGCGTAAATGAATTTATTTTAAACACAAATTTTAATGGAGTTAGTCTTGATCTGATTTAAATATATATGTTTATAATATGTATAACAACAATACATCGTTTTATTTCGCTTTAGACTTTCAGCTTTAACAGTATTTTATATTTCATCTTTACTTTTCTCTCTCTCTCTCTCTCTCTCTTTCTTTCTTTCTTTCTCTCTCTATTTTGTACGTTTAGGAAAATGAATAATATCCTGTTCCCTCTTTCTCAGTGAATACTAGAAAGTGTTTACGGCTACAAAGATTAGCCTTCAGTCTCTAACGAGAGAGCAAACCAACAATAGACAAAGAATAGTTAGCGTTTGCATGCGCAGTTCGATCGAGTGCTTCTGCGCAATTGATTACTACAATCTAACTCTAATTAGCACAATCACCTTTTGCCAAGAGGGTTGACACGCCATTGAAAATTTACCGAAAATATCAAATTTTTTGAATCGACATATCAAAGCCAATTCTGGAAGTGATTAGAAGATTTAACTTTTTAAATATAACCTTTCATGGTCAGTACACGGGCAGTTGGGACTTCAAACAAGCTTTTCTCGAAATACAATTTTGGATAGTCGGGGCCATACGAATAGCTCCTACAAATTTTCATTGTTTTCATACGATTTTCTTTCCGGTATCGTTAAAATGATATTCGGCATTAACATTTTTTTTTTAAACATTTTTTTCACTCTAGCGCTCGCCCATTACACCAAAATAAATATTTTGCAACACGAAAACTTATATACTTCTCTAGCTATTGGTGTGTAATTAAACGGTTTTTTTTTTGGTTTTTGATTTGAGTTCGTACCAATGCAGGCCCGATATCACAGAGCATCGCGAGAATGACCACGGTTTTGCAATTTTTTTTAAATATGTCTCTCAAAAAAAATTTTTTTTTCAGTATTTAAGGGTACAGTTGATACACTCCTCGAATACTATTATTCTATTACTGTTTTTTCCATCAAAAAAAAAAAAATAAATAAATAAATAACAAAAAAAAAACCTCTTCGACCTGCTCCGTTAAGTGTTCTATAGCTGAAAACCGAATGTTCAAAAATTTGATTTCATTTTTTCATCGTTAATGAAAAAGCTGAACTGTTAATATATGTATGTGTTGTTATGACGAAAACAAGGTTACTTTCAACCGATACCGACTATGCAAAAATCATAATAAATAAAAATTAAAAAAATATATATATAAAAAAATAAATACCAAATTAATAAAAAAATAATGTAAAAAATTAGTTTTGCATCTTTCTTCCAAAGCACAATTTATATAATTTTTTCCTTTTTTTTTCTGTTTTTTTTTTTTTTTTTTTTTGAAGAATTCGCTCTTTTTGTTATATATTTTAATAATGATGTAAAAAATTAATTCAGAAAAATTTATACCAACTGAAATTCCGAGTTATAAATATCCCAGAATTACCAGCTGATATTTATTTTTAAGAATTCTTTCATTTAGAAAAATAACTGTGTGATGATATAAATGGTGATTTGATACGTTTTCTTAAAAAAAAAAAAAAAAAAAAAAAAAAAAAAAAAAAAAAATGTACACTTTTTTTTTTTTTGGAAAGTGAGAGAGTGAACGCTGTTAACATGCTTTTCATTGTTAATAACAATTTTCGTTTACACGAAAGCAACAAGAAAAAAAAAAAAAAAAAAAACAAATCTAGTGCCGCGTACTATATATTATTAAGAGCAGTAGTGCTTATACTGTGTGACCCGACTTTTTCTTTTTTCTGTTTTAAAATAAATAAGGAAAACTTATTTAAAAGAAGAAACAAAAACTGGATGCGAAGTTTGTTAGTTCACTTGGTGGGTGCTATGCATTATTTACAATTCATGTTATTATTAAAGCGAAATGAAACGTTCAACGTACCCTCTTCTCTTAATACTGCTACCGTTTGCTGGCTGGCTTCTAATTGATCCGATAGCCTAGAGGCGGCCCTCAAGCCTTGATTGGCTTCGGTCAATTGCTGCTGCAATTGTTGCATTTCGATTTGCAATTCATTCTCTTTGTCGCAGTGTTGCTGCAATTCTTTACGTAAACGTTGCGTGGCCAACTTAATGTCGTTTTCTTTATCTATGGAAGAAAATAGATTTAAATACTTTCACAAAACCATGTCAAATGCCAAAAGACAAATAAAATAGTATAAAAGTCCTTAAAAGGAATTTTTGTTAATAATAATAAAAAATAAAAAAATTAAAAAATCACATTACACACAACACAATTCGTAATTTGATTTTTCACAATAGGTTTTGCAATTAAATCTCATGCGGTCAAGTCATTATTTTACTCACTTGAAATATATTATAAATATTTATTTACCATTTTGAAATTGCTCTAACGCACATTGAAGATTAGTAAGAGCCGCTTGATTTTTCGATTCGCGATCTTCAGCCAAACTCAATTTGGCGACTAACTCATCTCGCTGCTGGACTAACAAAGCATATTGCGCCTGCAATGTTTCAGCATGCTGATTGGCTCGTATGCTATAATTTCAAATCATTTTTATAGCATTAAATGTAAAAGTTCCGGTGAATGAAATTTAATTAAAACAACAATTTTTATAGTTTTCCTTTTTCCAAAAACCTTAAAAATCAATATTTAACGCCGATAAGAATTTTAAAAGTTAACGACATTTTTTTTTTTTTTTTTTTGTTTTTCTGTTTCTCTTCACTTTATCAATGAAATAAAACGAATTTTTTTTTTTTCTATATGGTCGCAAGGCATTTCATTTCGTTTCACGGCTACAGTGCAATTTTCACGGTTTTCGCTCTCAAATAATTAACTGATAAAATTGCAATTAATTTTCTAAGAATTGCAAAAGCCTGAAACAGGTGTGTTGTTTTCATTCGACAGCTGTTTCGTCTAGACTGAGTAATGGTTAGTTACTTCTATTAGTCACATTAATACGTGGTCTTAGTTGTTGTGTTATACAGTTTAAATTGGTCACCGTTTTTATTTCTTTTTTCAAGTTTGCATACACATATGCATGCATACGTGATGCATCAACGTACACTTCACGCATTTGCAGATAACGAATGTCGAGCATTCGCAAATCAACGCATATCTAAGCGAAAGCAGTAAGTACCCAAAATGCATATTTTATTCAGTGATTGCTGAAAGATGACAATAACATCATAAGACACACAGCGAACCCTTCTCAACGAAGTTATGTACGTCCTTTTTAATGCATATCAATTGTGTGTATGTATGAGAGGAGCTATTTTTATTTACAAGTATAAATATCTAGAGGGCTTTTTTTTTTCAAGACACGAACCCATATAGCTTTGCTAGGACATTCAATATTATTAGACGTTATAAGATCTCTTTATGCATGTTTTAAACAGAATTTATAGATAATATATATATATGCATGTATATATTATATATATATATATATATATATATATATATATATATATATATATGTATGAGGGGTAAGACGGTGGAAATTTTTCAAAAAGTCAATTTCTCTTCTATTTAATTAATTGGTGCTTTCCTGACTCGTTAGAATAGACGGGTAGGGGTAAAATTCATTAGTTCGAATTCTCAAAAGAAATTTTTCCTTGAGAATTTCGAACTACCACCGAAGCGCTACTTGTGTCAAATGAATTGCAACTTGATGTCTTGCCTTACGATTGCTACCTCCTCTAGTGCACTAGCGGAAGTAGAAGTTTAGAAAGTATTTACGTGCAATTAAAAGCATTCCCAACGAAGAGATCTGTTCGCGTAGCATCACCAGGGTAACCTGCACGTAGATATGAGGCTGAGAGCGATTCCGACGCTTTGATGGCTTCTAACAAAATCAAATCAAAAGTTTGGGACCACATTTTTTGGCTTTTGTATGGATTCGGCTATAGAATTGTATATTTTCTTGTCATTTTTTACACCATTTTGCAACATATAAAGCAGATACAGCAAAAGAGGCAATAATGACCCAAAAGTGGTCGATCAAGGGGAAATAACAAAAACTTTTTGATGGTTAAAAAAACATATCTGTTATATATATCTTACAAACGGGCACGTAGCATAAGTCAAAACACTTTTAGTTTTTTTCACCAGCACTACACTGCAGTATCGTTAAAACTTGCATTCTCTAGCGAAACACGTAGGGTTTTCCCGCCAAGCTAATACATGTAAACATTTTTTATTAATAAAAGAGCGCCTTTTTTTTTCGAAAAGTTGTACTTTTTCGCTCAAACACTCTCCGCTTACACAAAAAACAATATTTCTAAAAACCACTAATGCTGCGTGCCTTACAAACCCCAAGAAGAGGATGGCTGCGGTGTCGCCATTTTTTAATTTTTTTCCAATTTTTTTTTTTTTTTTTTTTTTTTTTTTTGTTCTAATACTTCAGAGTACTGCTACCTTTTCTTCTATCCCTATCTAAAATTGGCATTAAAAATGTATTTTTTTTTAGGCATTTACAGCCGTTTACCCCGTTAACTTAGTGGGGATGTATGCATCGCCCAGAAGGATTTGAGATAGACCCATCTCTTATTGTACCGACTGATTCAGAATAACTTTCTGAATCTGATCCAAGCTTGTAATACCATCCGCCTATCTGTCTTGTTTTCTTGCGTTCAGTCTACAAGTCGCAATTTTTGGAATATTTTGATAATATTTTGGTAAGGTCTGACGTGTTTTTGCTTGAAAATGGTGCCAATCAGACCAAGTTTTCGACCACTTTCCGCATAACGGCGTATTGCGTTAATAAATGATGTACGATATTTAGTTGTGGACATTACAGGCCCACATTATTTTTTTTACTGGTTCTATTTCAAGTTAAAAATTAGTTTTAATTAATTGTTGGCATGTAATAGATCAACGCGCCCTACAATAAATAATGATATAAAGTTTTTTTACATATATTTACATAAAGAGTCAGTTACAAGTCCTCGCCCAACGATTAGCGCGTCTCGACATGTCTGCTATAATTAAAATACTATACAGTTTCTGTATATTGCGTTCAGATTCGCTGCGAAACGATTATCATATCGTTACTATTGCCGTTAATGATATCCTTACTTTCCTTACTACGTATGAACAAAGCAATTACTGCAAATTTTCGTTATGTATTGTTATATTATTGTTATATTATTGTTACTTACCTTGCCGAGGTATATGCATTGTTTGATTTAGACACTTCTTCCTCCAATGTTAACATTCTTTCTTTTGTAGTTTCAAGTTCATTTTGCATTTCCATCGTCTCCTGCGTATGCATATCTTCGATCTCCAGTAGGTGACCGCGCAAACGTTCCAGATCTTTGCGTAAAGTAGCATTTTGTTCTAAAACATCATTTTTCTCTTGTTGCATTAGCTTTTGATTTGTTTGTTCAGTTAATAAATTTGTAGTTAATATGTCTGATTTTTCTTTAAGGAAATTTATTTGATCTTTCAGTTTTTCTTGTTCTTTTTTCAATTCATTGGCGGTTGCTTCTAATGCGGGGCATTTATCACAGGATTTATTCTCATTTTCTTGCTGGCGCTGTTGTGCGTTCTGCAAAGCTATTGTCAAACGTTGAATTTCCATATAGTATTGCATATTTTCGGAATGTTTTTGTTGTAGTGCTTTAATAAATTCTTGTTTTTCAAATGTTAAAGTTTCCAAATTTTTTTGCATATCTGCTGTATCTAATAGCTTGGCATCTTGCTTTGCATGCGAAATGGCCTGACTGATATCACCAAGAGAATGAGCGATCGATTTTTCCTTTAGCATTTGAATTTCAGTTTTAGAATTTTTCAACTCTTGTTCCAGATTATAAAACTGATCTTCAATTTTACGTTTCTCGGCTTTTAAATGATCAACTTCTTCGGGACTAATTTGCTGTTCACTTAACATTTCTATTTGGGTATTTAAAATTTGTTCTTTGTCAGCGCTCGCCAGCAATTGCTGATGCAGCTCATCAATTTTATTGTTCAAGGAGCGTTTGTCAGCTTTTAATATATCATTTTCTTTTGCCCAGCTTGTGCTATCTTGTTTCAAACTTTCAATCACAATGTCTTTAGCCATAAGCTCTCGCTTGCATTCTTCCTGATTGTCGAACAGCGTTTTTTGCAATTCTTTACATTGATTTTCCAATAACTGTTTTTCGTTAAATGTTTGCTCATGCTTCTTAATGGCATCAACAAATGCTGCTTTCTGTGTTTGCAAGGCAATTACGAGATCGGCATGATCTTTAGCCAAAGCGGAAAGTTGTCTCTCCAAATCGTGGCATTTCTCTTCACATTCTTGCAAAGTGTTATGACGCTCTGATCCTTTATCGGTATTCATTTTGATATCATTTAATTCAAGCAATATATTGCATTTTTCTAATTCCAAGGTCTCGATTTGTAAATTTAGATCTTTCTCCTTAATCATGAACTTCTCGTTATGAATTTGAATTTCTCTTAATTTCTCGTTAAGTTGCTGCTTCTCCTTTTCCAATTCCTCAATACGCCTATGGAGTTCATTATATTCTTGTTCTAAGGTCAAATTTAATTTATTACATTCTTCCAATTGCGTTTCCAGTTGTACAATATTCTCCTCGTTATTTTCCGATATTGTTTCCAATTTGTGACGTTTGTAATTCTCCAATTCATTAAGTAGAATTTCGTTGTTCTTCATAAGCTCATCGCACTGTAATATGTATTGAGAAATGTCCGCCTCCAATGTTTTCTTTTCATGATCCCAAACTAATTTGCTATCTTGTAAATCAAGAATTTCTACTGATACCCGAGTTAAATTTTTCTCTACATCGTGCGCTTTCGTGAGTTTACCTCTAAGTATGTTATACAGTTTTTGCATTTCTTCTAAAGCCGGTTCTCCCATAAAGTTTTGCGCTTTTATGATGTTTTTGCATTTATCATACAATATATCCAATTCGTCTTCTTGATCTTCTTCGTCTTCATCCAAATCAGTTATTGTTTGCTTCTCTTCGGCTATGGCTCGTTTAAAGTTCGAGTCGGTTATCCTTAAGATTTCCGATTTCAGATTAGCATTTTCTTCGCTTAATAATTTAAGCTTTTCTTCCATGTCCTCATTAAGATTAAATGATGTTTCAGTAATAGCTTCGGCGTTAAGCTTCAACTGCTGATTCTCTAAAGTCATTGCTTGCAATCTTTGCTCCAATTCATTAATACGAGCCTGGGAGATTTTCAAATTTTGCAATTCGTTTTGTAAACTTTTATTCTCGGCTTCTAGTAAATGATTTTGCTGACTAAAAGTTTCTTTTATTTGTTGCAATTCGTTGCAAATTTTTGACTTCTTTTCATCTAAAGTCTCATAAGCCGAAACGGACTCAGCCATCTTTGCTTCCAAAGATGCAAGCTGATCTTGTTTTTCTTCATTGCCTATGGCCAACATACGTAACTCTTCAGCCAGATTCTCGTTTTCTTCATCCTTAACCTTGAGTTTTTCAATTAACTTGTTTGAAGTACAATCACTTGCTTTTTGCTGATCCTGAATTTTCAATGTTAGACTTTCATTTTCTGAACGCAAACTTGAAACTTTATTCTCTAATTGAACAATTTTATCTTTAAGATCCTCCTTCGTAGGCGGCGTTGCCGGATCAGGAGAATTGTCGCCGCCATCACGTACCACAATAAATTCGTCTTCACTTTGTTTCTCCGACGAACTAGCTGAAGATTCTGACGTCTTTTTATCATTCATTTTGAATTCTTCAAACTCTTTGGATAGATCGTTAAACTTTTTGAATAGCTTTTCATTGTCTTCCATAGTCTTCTTACACTTCTCTTCGCTCTCTTTGATCCGTTCAATTAATTCAACATTGTCGCTAGATTTCTTGTCGAGTAACTTTTGCAAATCGGACATTCCGCTCACACTTTCTTTCAATTCTAGCTCATAATTTTTTAAACGTTCAGCAAGCTTACTCTTATCATTTAAAGCGATTTGCTTCTCTCCATCTAATAATTCAACTTTTTTACGAAGCTTACCAATTTCTAGCTCAGAGCTTGTGAACTGCTGTTGATAGTCTTTCTTCAACCCTTCATAATTATTGTTAATGTTAGAGAGTTGCTCTTGTAAATTCGCTTTCAATTCCAATACGTTTTGCATGGCCAGATTATGTTGGCTATCTAGCTCTTCCAAAGACATTTGCAGTTGTTTGTTTTCCTCCTCCAGATGTTGTAAGCGTTTATGCTGCTCAGCATTTTGAATTGTCGCGCCCGTACCCAAACGATGGCAACGCGCTTTACTAGATTTTGCCGAAGCACCCAAGGGTATCTCTTCCAAAGTAATGTTAACCATTTCATGGCTATTACCACTCGAAGTCTCTGAACTGCGATCATTATCGGGTGATTTGGAGTTATCGGGCTCCCAACACCAACTATCTTCCAACGTAGAAGAACCATGATTTTCAGTGGGCTAAAAAATAAACGCACACATAAGCATACATAAAAAGAAGAAGAACATGTAAAAATAACACATTAGCAAATAGCCTGACTTGACATAAGATTTTTTTTAAATTGTAATAAACTTTTATTGGTCATAAACTTAACTAATGTCGCTTTTTTTTTTTTCTATTTGTATAACAAAAACAAAAATTATTATACCAACGTTAAAGTCGGTAAGAACATTATGAAGTATGTGCCACATATCGAATATTTTGGCGTTTCCATTTAATATATTGAAAATATATACGGAAGATCGTCCTTAAATCGGATTTTTAAGATTGTCATAGAGTTATAGATAGAAGATATCGCTATCACATAAATAATCTATCTAAAAAGCTGAGCTTTTAAGTGTAAATTAAATAGATAAAATAATTTCATAAAAAATTTTACTTTCCTAATGTTTCAATACTTTTTAGACAATATATGAAATGCGAGATGCTTGCAAAAAAAGTGACTTTTCATTTTACTCGAAAAATATTTATTTATGCGTCAATACCTATTTTCTTCGCTTCGAAGTAATTCGCCTTAGATATAATACCAACACTTAAGCCAGAATTTTTTTCAATCATCGAAGCACTTTATGATATGCGCTTTATAGTATCGCCTTGAGTACTTCCAGCGGCGCGATCTTTATCTCCTTCATCTTACCAAAACTCCGTCCTTTCACAGGCCTTTTGCCCAAAAAATTATGAGCATGCAATGACCTGGCGTGTTATTACGGCGCAGTATTCATGACGTCTGATGCCCAAAATACCTGAAAAAATTGCGTGGCATGAGACAACCGATATGCCGACATAACGATTTCTTCACTGCTTTAACTTTTTCGTCGATTGTTGCTGTGGCGTCCAGGACGGCGATCATCATGAACACCTTCTCGGCCATCTGCGAAGACCGTGTAACACTCATAAACATGATTTTTCCTAAAATGGATTCGCCAAATGCTAGAACCAACATTTTAAATGAATTGTAGCCCTCGATTTTATTTTTGTTGCACACAAAGCTTAATACACATTCGCTGATTCACTTCTTTAGATAATAAAAAATCGCACAAGCACACTGAAACATGTTGAACATGTGTATCTTTCAAAAATGGCGGATAATGTCAACGTATGTTGTAGACATGCTTACACCAACACACAACAATAACAAAAAGCAAGTAAGAAAGTTATATTCGGCTGGGAACGAGTCTCTCCTACCCAGCACCGTTGAGATCTTTGGCGCCCATGCGCTATTTATTGTCAAAAAAAAATTTGTCTTTCACCTTTTAATTCACTAAAAGGTATTTTTAAAAACATCGAACCTACGACATCGTGACGTCAATCATAATCAATTTAGGACTACCACGCTTAGCTTGTTTATATATATATATAAACTTCTTGACATTTCGATCATTAAATTTGAAGTTATAGTTGCTCTAGTGGGACTACTTTTCCGATCCCTTCGGAACTTTGATACCAGAGCACCTTGCGCTACAAATTTATTGACTGTTGTATTAGTTAAGAGCTCACTAAGGATGCGTGCGGTTTTCTACTTTTACGACTATATTCCGGTACAAGAGAATCAAAAGCCAATTGGACTGAGATGTTATTACAAATTTTTGATTTGAACGTCTTCATCACATTTCGCTAGAATTCTTCAAATTGATGTAATCAATGATTTCAATCGGAAAGTTCAAAAATTTTATGCCTGATTACATGAAATTTGTCAACTTGGCTGACTGAACTGTGAATGAACCCATGTTTCATCCACTGCCAAATAGTCGGCCAAAGAGCGATCTGAATGATCAGCACTTTATTCTTGTTAGTGAAAAGTGGGCAAACAAACGCGACACTCACTTCGAATGTGTACAATGTCAGAAAGCAGACTTATTAAGTGATGTGATGACATTAATCTATACTATGCGGTTGAATGGCCGAGTAGCACAGAAGATCTCGACGAAGAACTCAATGGCCATGGACTCAAATCTCAAGCGCGATGCTTATTCGGTGTATATGGAATTTCGTATATATATATATTGATCAGGATCCGATTTATAGTGAGTGTAAACTCGACCATCATTTAAATCAGCAAGCGTATTAGATAGCAATTTTACGATGGAAAGATAGTACGAAAAATGCATGATTTATCGACAGCTGAAAATTCTCTTACTCTCTACACAACCAGTTCTAAAAATAACTAAAATGACATTTATCGTCTTAATAATTTGTTAATTTGCTGTGCATGTGGAGTGAAATTAATGAAATTTATAAGCGACTTTGTAGTTGTTGTCTCCCCATTTCTTTATGAAAGAAATAAATATAAATGGTTTTGAAATAATTACAATTCTAAATAGTTAATTATTAAAGGTAGAGATAGATATTTTAATTAGTTTTAATACAGTAGATGGTATAGCGTAGTGTGAGAAGACGGCCTGCTAATCGCAATGACCTCTTACGAATTTATATGGAATTAATGAAGAGCGTATTTATACCTGTTGCAAATCAAATGAAATAGTTAATATACGAAAATATTTATAAGAATCGCATATACATATATATATATATAGATCTGTATATATATATATGGGAAATAATTACACTCGTAATCATTGAATAAATGCATAGACAGGCTTCAAAGAATTATAAAACAAAATATATTTTTTGCTTATGAATGCATAATAGAAATGTTATGTAGTTTCGTTTAAATTCGACGTCGCGGAGAAGTCGTATTTTAAATAAGTGAAAAACGCATGCGTGCAAATATATAAAGGGAAAAGGAAAGAAAATGACAGACAGACATATAGACGGACCGGCATAAGGGGAGAGACAGAGAGAGAGAGAGAGAGAGAGAGAGAGAGAGAGAGAGAGAGAGAGA
>NW_023998414.1:14358218-14453354 GCF_014805625.2 Glossina fuscipes | reverse complement strand
GAGAGAGAGAGAGAGAGAGAGAGAGAGAGAGAGAGAGAGAGAGAGAGTGCGAAATAATGAAAGAAGCGGGAGGGGCAGGAAAGCCATAGGGAATAAAATGTCAACAATAAAACTGTGCCACTTAACAAAACCATTCAAGCATCAAACTCTAAAAGTATAATTATATATGAAAACGAAAAAAAAAAAACAAACAGCAACACAATAATATATTAACAACCGAAAACATAAACGTAACACAAATTAAAAACGCAACGTAATATATTGCACGTATTGCACACAAATGTTTTGTTTTTTTTTTTTTTTTTTTTGTTGAGACCAACACACGAATCCCACATCACCCACTAGCACCACTTACGGTCAGACCATGAAAATTTAGTTCGTCATAGGCCATTGTGCAGAATAATGCTCATGTGTGCAAGTAAATATGCACGCACACATACGCACACATGTTCATAAATACGTATATATGGTAAAAACGAAAATGTAGAAGTAAAAATATATTATAAACTGCTATGCTTACCTAAAGAAGGTTTACAACCGAGATTAGGTTAACATTTTTTCAGTAAATTTAAATTGAAATTAATTTCAATATTTTAATGGCATGCCATACGCTCGCTACTCGTTTCATTTGCTTTTTCACTTTAACTATAAAAATAAATAATTTATTTAAAAGTAAATTAAGAAGAGAATAACAACAACAACATAACACATACCGTAAAGAACGATTTTTAAATGACGAACGACGACGAAACAGCGACTGCATAAAGTTTACAGTTTCAACAATATTACGATATTATTATTATTGCTATTATTATTATAGTATTTCGGATATTGTTGCGTGCGAAAAATTCCATAATGGCCATAAAATACAATTAGCTGATAAATGTTTAGTTACTATAGGTAATGAATCCTTCAAAGAAACGAGATAAGCTACATATGTGTCAAGTCAAATACACGATCACAAAAATTCAAATGGATATCTACACAATATGTCGCAGCTGCCTGCAATCGCTCACGTCATTTTTTCATTTAAAAAAAATATAATAAGAATAATAATAGAAAATTATTACGCGCTTACTCCAATATTGGTACTTATTTGAATTAGAATTGAATAGCTATGCGAAGAAAAGATGTGTGTTATAAATCAGATATAAATCAGAAAATCTTAACCATTTGCACATATGATATACATATGTCCTATAAACTAACCGATTACCGCAATATTCAATAAGATATAATTATTCTTTACCCTTTAATTTGAACACTAACTTAATAAGATCATAGGCTGACATATATAATTAATACTGTTATTATTATTGTTATTGTGTGGGCAATCCGTGCGGCGATCTAAAAGATCTATTGTACTCGCCCATGTCTTTATCTCTCCAGTTTTAGAATTCTTTGAATCCCGTCAACATTCTTTGGTTCGGAGCACCATAATGTGCGTGACATTGTGAAATATTCGCCAAAAACTTGGCGCCTGATTCGGCAGATGGCCACACATTCACATAGGAAACGGTGGAATGTTTCGCCCTCGCTAGACAGAACTTGCATGAATTGTTATTGAAGATACCTATGTTTCTCAGTTGAGGGAATTATAGGCCGTATAGGAGCGTAGATAGCGCATCCTACAGGTATCTTGTGCGCTGTACCGGAAGATTATATAAATCTTTTCGCTTCCCGTTGTCCTACACTTTGCTTCAAACGGCAATCCAATATTTCCTGTTCCAATTGCGATATTAGGCTACTAATAAGGCTTCCGGGCACGCCGCGAAAAGATCCCGGACCTATCATGGTGCTTCGGGCTTACCTATTAGATAGACAGTCAGCCCGTTCATTGTTTTCAATGCCACTAAGGTCCCGTACCCGTACCAAGCGCCGGTCATTGTGCTTTCCCAATTCGTTCACGTTTTAAACATAGAATGATATATAAATGTCGATGTTTGAATATATTTCGTTTTAATGTTGGTCCTAACTATATAATTAATCGTATGTACCGCAGCAATAGTCATTTTACAAATGTACGTTATCTTACGAACTTATTGAGTGATGTGTTATTTAACTATTTCTACCCAATATATATATATATATTTTTTTTTTTTTTTTCCTTTTCTCTTTTTGTTCTCAAAGGTGTTTTTTAACTAAGGTGTTTTCATCATATTATTTTACTTGTAATTAAAAAAACGGCACAACAGACAAAAATTGTAAAAAAAAAAAAAAAAAAATTAAATAAATAAATGTTTTGCTAAAATATAAAAAATAACTTCATAGAAATATTTATAATACATTTTGCTCCAAAAACACTTGTGTCTTAAATAAATATTAGTTAAAATAATAATAAATAACACGATTTTTTGCTGGTGGAGCTACATCAAACACAAACACTTATATACATCGAGTGAAATATAGAAAAACACATTTTAAACACATAATATATATACATAGTTTTAAAACGACGCGTATAATAGTAGAAATAAAAACAGAAAGAATAAAGGGGAAATCCGATAAGGGGAAACAATTGATCAAGTGAACGTGACATGAAGATCAGGACATCAGATGCAATGAAAGAACAAATCTTTTATAAAACTAGGACGCTCAAAGCGGCGCAAAGTAGGTGGCAAGAACCTTGACGACTACCTTGACGAGTCAGTGTTCGCGGGCTCAAATCTCTCGTAGTCACAGCTACAGTTACCGCTCAGTCGATAAAAGCTTAATACTTATCGATTGTGCATGCGGCCATCACGTTGCGGCCACCATTTCGTTATCCGTTTCCTTTTCTTCACCTCTTTTTGCCCAGCACTCTATTACGCGAATAGGGGTGCATCGCATGAACGAGTGGTCCCAATAAAAAGAAAAATAGAAAATTTGACATGCACATGGTACCATTATTATCGACTAGCTTGAAAGGGAGCAAAGAATCAATAGTGAATAGTACGTAGTGTTGTTAGTGCGTTGCAATGAAACGGCCCTGATCCTGCGCAATAATTGAGTGATGGTGTAGCCATTCCTATTATAGCAATAGCCCTCTAGATGGGTACATCAGATCAAAAGCGTTTACTTCGACTTTGATCAGAAAAAATTTTCTCCCAAAGTACCTGTAAAATCAACCATGAGGTACTGCAACTATATGGCAAACAAATAATTATATATAAGCAAGGTGTAGAAAAAGGTAAGATAATGAATATTTCAGGTGTAATTGAATGATAAAAACAACTACCATATCTATACCATGGACTACTCAGTTTGCTTCTTTGAAATCTTGTCATTAATTCATTTTGAAGTTTTTTCTAAAACCATTCAATTCAGTACAGTGTGAAAGTTTACGATTGAAAGCATAGCCCCCTCCCTCCAATGATATCGTAATTTTCAAAATTTCAAAAACATCAACTTACAATCAATATTATGACAGTAAGGGTTATCGTGGATTTGTTCGCATTTCTATCCAAGTGATAAATGAAAGAAACTAATTCAAGTAGTTTGTGTGTTAAATTTTGGGAACTTGGAAGCGGGCATAATGGAATCGGCTGAAAAATTCGTATTAGAAAGAATTCCATAAATTAATTTATAGATCAGAATGACCCAAAAATCATGGAGCAATGATATGTTTTTAGAAGGGAAAGCAGATGAAACGAGGATGTTGTCTTACGAAGAAAATCCTGGCCTTCTTTTTTTTTTTTGGGTTGGTTGCACGTTAGATTAAGCGTGCAGCGATATGCGATATACGATAAGATAAGCTTTTCAGAATCAAGAGTCGACAGCTGAGACAGCCGATCACCAAATAAATTAAAAATACACTTTATAAGATTAAATTAAATCTTGATATTAGACTTGAGGAAGAAACACATTTTGTTTGTATCATGAAAATACGTAATTGTCGCGTTTTCGCTTTTGTTTTGTTTATGGACAAAATCCAATATATAGGATTGCGTTGTACAACGCCAACAGTTAATATGATTCATTAGACGCAATGTAAATAATTAAATCATCTACTCTACCACTCAAAATGGTGTTTTTATCTATCGGTCACAAAAGCACAAAAGACATATGTACAGCTCATATTTATATTTGTATGTATGCATTATATTTGTACTCATATGAAAGGTGGTTATCAAAGTTTATCTTATCAACTTCCACTTCTTCCATTAATTCTGGGAAAATTTTTCTTTTTGTAAAATTTTAGAACTAACACATAAAGCATACACACACACGCATATAATGACGGTATTCGTAACTTTCATACGCATTACCTTGAGCTAAAAAAAAAAAAAAAAAAAAAAAAAGGAATACGAATAAAATGAAATTTCAGCCTGGAAGTGGGCCTGGGCGATGTCTTGCTTTCGGCGATCAGAAGTGTATTTACCACAAGCAAATCAACAAACGAACAGACAGCCGAACGGACAAAGATGTCCAGATCGTTTCAGAATTTATGCCGATCACATACACATCTTATAGGATCACTGAAACTCCCTTCTAGTTGTTGACATTTTGACGGAATGAACTTAGATCCTCATCCTTTGGTAATGGGTCGACAAATTAGCTACTTTTCTGAAAAGCCACTTAAAAGCTTCATGCGTCCGTTGCATCACTATGTAAATATGCTCAAAAGTTTGAATTTTTGAACCAATTAAATTTTTATTTGCACATTTACGCGACTATTTAAGGCCAAAAGAAAAAAAAAAACTCAAAAGACGACTGAAAACGTTATACTCGAAGGACAAGGCCAACAATTAAATATCCTACACTACATCGCCAAATACGACTCTTTATAAATTTTAATAATGAAATAGCAAAAGTTATATACCAGGACGCAAGACTGGAAGTGGCGTTGCCCAAGTTGAGCAAAACTAATTTTCTTCCCAAAGGCATTATTATGCTTCATCACTTCTCATTATCAAGTACTACAAATTTGACTTTGTTGCCTTAAAAAGCTTACTTTTCATGAGAACAACATATAAAGGTGGGATCGAAAAAATGGTCATACTTGGTACAAATTGATTATAGTTAACATTTATATCGAACTAATCGAATTGATGTTACGGACCAAACTTCCATTATACAATATTAAAAATTAGACTTTTTTGTTATATAAAAACTTATTTTTCGTAGGAACAATGCGAAAAAGCTTAAAAGCTTAAAACGCTATTAGACGATCCGATCGAATTCCTTCATAGCAATTTAATAAGAAAAACATAATACCCAAGAAATTTTGCCGATAGATTTTGAAAATAACAAATTTTTTATATATAAGAGACGTTTGAAAAATCTGCCACTATATGGACAGATGTTGTAAAAATGATTTAACTCAATAGAGTTCATCGTTGAAATAAAATATGTCAGCGTCTCCAATAACATTGATACAACCTGAACGGGCGCAAACATCTCCCAGGCAAGCTTAAATCCTACAAATTTAATACACCTTGCCGTTAGTACAAGGGTAAATCCTTACACAGATAAAAAAATCGTAAGGTAATATCACCTCTTAACCATTTTAATCATGCAGAGGGGATTTAACGGTATTACAAAAGAGATAAAAATTATGTTGAATTCTTTGAGGTACGTACCGGTTCTAACAAATTGAATTGGTTATTATTTTAGCAAATCCACTACAAAGATGTTCCGCCTACACCATGCCCGTGTAGATAAGTCATAACCTCCGATCGGCCACACATCCAGCACTGTGCCACTCGCATAGGCAACATTTTCTTTTTACATTGAAAAAATTGTCTACTTTTCGCGCTCTAAATGGGTAAAAATATGCGAGAAAACCTGCAGCGACTCGTATACCTTTAAAACGTTGATGCTTGTGTATGAATGATGAAAGGAGAAAGAGGCGAATTATGTTCTCAAAGGCTATGACTCACTTTTGGCAAAAGAACTGTCAAGTTGAAGCCAAACGAAGTGAGACTTTTTTTAAAACGCTTCATCACATGATTGGGCCGCCGTAAACGTGTTCCCGCTCAGCGTAGTAATGCATTCGGAAAGTAGCACGTTTAGGCTATTCCAACAACATATTGACAAAATTATTGAATAAATACCGTTGTTAAAAGTTAAACGCAAAAATTTATACATTTTTACTGAGATATTCCTACCATTCGACGGAATGGATCATAAATAGGATTTTGAGTGAGACCAAGGCGGTTAAATTGACCTAACAATGCATGGTACTGAGCACAGTTTAACTCTTTCTTTTTCTGCTTAGCACCAACTTTTGATATCATAATGTCGACTCTAGGTCGACATAGGTCGACATTGGAAGAAGCAAAATGTCGACAAGTAGTAGACAAGGGAAGGCAAAGAGTTAAGAGCCTTCCAGTATCATGTACGTATGTATTATAAATAATGAAAGAAATTAACGCACCTCCTTCAGTAAGTACAATAAATAAGAATTAAGAAAACATTTTTTTAATTCCCGGCTATAAATACACATTGTTTGCTTGCGGTTTTTAGTAAAATTTTATAAAAATTATTTTTTATAAATAATAAAATGCGGTATAATTGTCGTAACTAACTTTTCGTTTTTACAAATATAGTTTCTCCGAGGGCGTGTTTTAAAAAAACTCAAATTAATTTGCTTCTATGACCCATTATACTAAGCTGCTTAACTATTTAAGTAAGGTGTTTAATTAGTCTAACTTAACTTCGTGTCTACCAAAGTATTCTTTACGGCTTTTGAAAATCGACGACTGTTCAAGACATTAACTGATTAACGTTTGGAAAGATTGCAGAAATACGTTAAACTTCTGAAAGACGATGCAAAGGTAATGATCTCTTAAAGTATATTTAGGCTTGCAAGAAACAGCATAGAGCAGAAGTACAGTTTGCATCGAATTCTGATCAAATACGACGTACCGCCAGTAGCAAGATTTTCTAACCAACACATGAATCTTGTTCGAAAGTCCAATGGCCATTTAGATGGTCACAGTTTAAACCATAGTTTGCGCAATATCAAAAATGAACCGATGGAGTTAAATCTAAAAAACTAACCCGTAGTAAAGAAACTCAATAAATTATTCGTTAAAACTTTTTTTGTTTTTTAAATAATTTTTTTTATAATTTGTGGAAATCAATTTAACAGAAAATTTTACATATGCATACATATATGCCATGCTCACGTTTCGATTTATATAGAGTCCTTTAAAATTATATGTTTTTTAACAGTGCTACCTTATATAGGCTTAAAAATCTTAATTATCTTTAGGAAAGACTGTAAAAAATAAACGAAAGAGAAATGAATCAAACTTTATGTCATAGACTGTAAAATAAAGGAAAAAAGAAATGAGTCAAACTTTATGTCATAGGGTATTGGTCATATGGTCAGTCAACTAGAGTTTAACTTCCGACCATATAAGCCGATCGTTGTGATAAATAATCAATTTGAGCTGATCTTATCATCATTGACATGACGTCAAATCACAAAGTAATGTAAGCTGGATTATTCCATCCTTGAGGCAAACAAAGAACATAAAGATTAAGGAGTACGGAAAGGTTAGAGCATCAGTTAAATTCACCATTCAAAGTTAATTTTTGTTTTCGTATGACAAATCACTCAATCACCATTCGCGTAATGCGGTGAGGACCAGAAAGAAGAGGAGAAAGAGAACGAAAGAAAGAGATAGGGAGGTGGTGACCGCAGCCCAGTGGATGTGTACTAAATCGATAAGAACTTATCACTATTACTACGAACAAAGTAAACTCTACCACACTGAGACTTGAACCCACGAGCAATGACTTGATAGTCGCGATTCTTATCCACTCGGCTACTCATAGGGTTGAAACGGACTAAGACAACAACAAGAGCAGTTCAGCTAAACTTTTGACTCCATTAAACGCGAAAATTCTCAAAGAAAATTTTTCATTCAGTGAAAGGAAAAAACTGAACAGTAGACATCAGTTGAAAGAGACATTTTTTAAGGATCAAAGTGCAAGAGCCGACCATAGATATCTACGCTTCTAGAGACAAGGTAGAACGTCTCTACCATAGCGAAATTATTTGACTAAATATTCCGCCGAAGGCTATCATTATTATTATTATTATTATTATTGTTATTAACGCAACAATTGTATAAAATCTGTTTAACAGGCCATCTTTGCTTTTGGTTCTCACCGAATATCTTTAATAAATTAATTTGAAAAATCTACCATTTTGAAATGTTTTTCTTGTTTTTTTTTTTGTTATTTTTTTTTTTTTTTTTTTTTTTTTTTTTTTTAAGTCTGAAACGTTGTTCTTTATCAACTTTAACACTGACCCGTATGATAATTTCTTACATGTCTTTTTTTTTTTATTATCATGGTTGTTGCATTATCAACAACTACGAAACGACCCGGCTAACAACTTGTTGCCATAAATGTTATATTCGCAATGCAATAACTGTTTGCGTACATACTACCATGTGACCTTTTATTTGTTTTAATGTGTTCAGTAAGCCAAAAAAAAAAAAAAAACGTTAAAATTTAATAAGACTTCCTTTTGCGAAGGTATTAGTAGTGAGTACATACGACGATTTTTTTCTCTCCAATTAGCTAAAGACAATAGATTTATTTTTTTTATTTTTTTGACAATTCCATTGTACAGTTAATGACAATGAACGTTTATGTTAATAATTATTGTACATTGTTTATGCAAACACAGCAATTGTGCGTTTTTTTAATTATGTTTTATCACAAAATTATGATAAGATAAACTGATATATAAATAAAGATTTTTAAATACATTTATGTTCAAATTGTTATTATTACTTTTTTTTTTTTTTTTTTTTTTTTTTTTTTGTTATTATTAAGAAACCATTTAAGTCCCCTTATCTAATTTTTTTTTCAACGTTCTGGAAACTGTGTTATCACTATGTTATCATTAAATGTATTTTTATTTTAATGTGAGGTGTTCCCCACCTGTGCTTCAATAGTAACCTTATGTAAAAGCTAATGGCACAAGTTGTGTTCGGTTTTGTTTGAAATGTTTTAATTCAGTTTTGAACATAAATTTTGTAAAGGAACTAAAAAATCAATTGCATTAAATTTGAAATATGTCCAATCAGCGAAATGCTTTACACTTACTGCGCTAAGCAGTAACCTGAATATAAAGAAAATGGTTGACTTCTTAAATATTACATCACTCAATAAGTACCCAGCCTAAAAAAAAAAATATGTAATAGGCAACACTGCTAACAGACTCCGGAATGATTTATAGATAGTATCAACCTTCAAACAATTAAAAAACGGCCAACGATTTATCGCATCATAGTTATTTTAGCAAAACTACTTTCTTGGCGGTTTGAACCGTTTACTGATCAATCGGCCGAGCGCCGATTTTTCGTCGTCACATACCGCATGAAAAAATTAGATTTACATCGCTTAAACGAAGCCAAACAGCGCTCTAAACACTCGGCACGTTGGTGTCAATCGTCAATAGTGGGCAATCGCGGCACCCATGTCGCATGCATCCGGCCCATGGACAAATATTCATAAAGAATAGTGAATGAGTTGTATGTTGGTATCTTTCAGGATTATACCTGTCGCACGTAATTTCACTTTGCATCCTTGCAAAAATGATTTTGTGCACTTTTTTAATGTTTTCTGGACTGGACTGCTGAATTCGGACAGCCAGAGAAAGGGTTCAGCATCATCGAACTTCAAAAGACTTTGCTTAAAATTAGATAACCATCAACAGTAGGCGCACTTAAACAACTGTAGGATGGAAACTAATAGCCGGAATATTGACACATGTCATTTGAAGGTTGGTACTATTCAGAAGTCATATAAGCCTGTCAACGGTGTTGTCATATATGTGTCAGACCGGCGACTTATTGAGTAATGTATTATTTTATAACATCAATGGAGCTTTCTTTTGGATGCCGCAAACATTTTGACATAGCGAATGTACTCATGAACGCGAAATTGTTACAATTGTTCTTAAGCAAACTCAAGGAGAGTTGTTAGCTTTAAATGTGCATTCCGTCAGAGAAATCTGTTGATACCATTTATCGAAATTTGTTAATTCTTGAGCTGAAAAATCATAAACCTAATATGACCTTTATTTATAGCTATACTTGCGAATTAGCTAATCCATAATAGTTGTTTATGTGCAAAAATGGAACTTTTAATTTCAAGTTTGGCTAAAAACATGGACCAAACTGATTGAAGAACGCGGCTACAGCACCACATAAATTGAAGATACTTCGTTTATTACAAATACGTATATTTTATGGGCAATCCTACAGTACCTGCGCAAAAATGGAAAAAATCGGCCACGCTTACCCTATATTATAGAATATCAAAATTTCGTTTAGATTCGTTCGCAGCCGAACATAGTTGAAAAAGTTTTCATTATAATATTAAAAAAATCCCCCTCAATAGTAACTTACTGACTCATACAGTACAATATATATGTATTTAATATATAGGAGCAAGACATTTCAAATTATAATTTTTGTTAATTTATATAATTACGACATCGACGAAAAGGGATTAACGACTTCCGAGTGAAACCACGTGCATCTAACACAAGCATTTAACTCAAGATCTATAGGGAAGGGCTAACATATCGGATATACAAATGGCAATGACGTCAAAAGTACAAATCGTTTCGGTTATCCAATCCACGTAATGTCAATTAGTTTATCATTGACAAATGTGCGATGTATCAATCCATACATTTTGTAAAAGATTTTCCCAAATTACAAATACATGCGATTAATTCCCTTAGTTTATTTAGTACAAGAGTTTCAGAGAATGTGCTTTCTATCGAAGAAAAGTTCCTGCGCGGACCATAACTAACCAAAAAATCTATTAAAAAATATTGAAAATTGTATTTAGATTAGCGAGATTTTTAAGTTTCTATTTATATCTTTGTAATACGACTAATTACGTAGAGGATGTCACCTACACGTGCACATATAACATGGACAGAAAGAGGTGAGGAAAGAAAAAGTAATAAGGGAGTGTCTATAGCTTAGCGGTACAAAAGTGTCCACTCAATAGATAATTGTTGCGCTTTTACCCATTGAGCACTTACTTTAGCTACAATCAATTACGGCCCACCGCGACTATCAATTTGGTCAGAGCGAATCTTTTCTACTCCACTAACGGGCAGTCCATGGCATTCTTTTTTGAGTACTTTGCTTATCCTAGAGCTTGCTTTTTAAGATCGTTGACCACATTCTAAGCTAGTCTAACAAACACACTTCCCGGCATTTACATATACAAAAAAAAAACAGTACAGCTTCGCGGCGACCAAGAGGAAAAAGCGCGATTCCTCCAATATTCAATCTCTCTTAAGTGTCAAAAATCACGCTCTTGTACATATCCGTAGGGAAGGGAGTATTTTAGACAAGATCATTTTAATCATGCCATTCTACGCGTTACGTCGTAAAGGACATGAATGAACGGTCATCAAAGGCGGCATACAAGACAGACCGGTCTTCTCTATAAATTTTTTGTTTCAAAAAATTGCGAAAATAACGGCCTTAAGTTCAAATTTTACGCACGTGTCCCGTAAAACAAACTCCTTACATGAGACACAAAAAAAAAAAAGCACAAAACTTAATGTACAGCGGCTGCATGTATAGCTGCTTTATATGATTTCATATAAAGCTTCCTTAATAATATTGTATACGTAAATGTCCGAATTTCATGTACGTATAGCCATCGAAATTACATTTTGACTGAGAAGGAATTACAAGCTGCGTTGAAATGCTCACGCATCGCAGATAACTTGCAGTATAACAAGGAGTATAGTAAGGTCATCAGAGATCGAGAGTGGACTTTGAAAAATGTTGTGCGATTTCGATATGGCTCAGCAATAATTATGAGATTTTCTTAAGTAAACTAAAGCAAACTAAAGTGATTTCCACTGTATCTTGATGAATGACAAAAGAGTAAGTGAATGCTTTCCATGTTGATTTGACACATAAAGCAAGTTAGGGATTCTTTATTCATCATCATTTCTGTCCTTATTCAGACAAGCGAAAAGCTCCCTTTCAACTTACTGCCCCAATTGCTTGTAAGAAGTTTATCTCCCGATATAACAACTATTCGATCTTTATAAGAAAATCGACACGAAATAAAAGGACAAGAAGTTATGAAAAAAAAAAAAAGAAAAGAAAAATCATTTCTATGTCAGAGGAAACTCCTAATTTTATAAAGTGGACAGTTGTCTTACAAATTATCATTTGTACGAGAGGATGAAAAACAAAATCAATAGTTACAATATAAATATTTAACTAAATTTGATATCAAGCTTACCTTTCTTTATAAAAAAAAAAAATTAATAAATAAATAAGAAGAAACAAAAAAAAAAAAAAATGAATAAAAATAAAAAGAGAAACAAGCAAACGATTTATTATCTTTTAAAAACACGTTTAAGAACACGGGGTAAATAGCCTGACTGGTGTTTTTTCCCGGATTAATAAATAAATTATTTTAATTAAAAAAGTTTTCATGCCGTGTTTCAACACTAGATACATTCATTAAACTTTTTTAGTGTTTTTTTTTTTTTTTTTTTTTTTAAATTAATTTTTTGTTTTTGTTTTTGTTCTTTTTTTTTTTTGTTTTTTTGTTTTCCATTATTGATTATGAGACAAAAATTGAGAAATTCAAACAAATTAATTTTTTATATAAATCTATAGTTATAAATATATGTACGCATGTATACATATGCATATATATGCATATAAATATATATATATATATATATATATATATATATTTATTTATATTTATATGTGCAATTTTTTTGCCAGTTATTTGAACTGAGGCATAAAATTGTTGAATCAGCACTTTAGTCTAAAGTGCTAAACATTGAAAACTAAACAATAATAACAAACAACAAGCAACAACAAAAACGCACCAAGTTGAGACCGTGTCAAATAACCGCAACTGCCATAAAACTCAGCCGCAGAATTTGCATACAACAACAACAATACCAAACAATTCTGCAAAACGCGGTGATTTTCTGTTTTTTAAGAACATATATACATATATATATATATATATATCTATATATATATAGATATAGAAATAAAAAACAAACTTGAAAAAACAAAATGTATAATTTTTTTTAAACACGCTTTTAATTTTCTAAACGTTGTTAACGTTTGCTCTACTGATCGACGAATGACAAAATCAACCTGCAGCACAACTGAAGCAACCCCACAATATCATATAGTAAAGTACAATAAGTATATGCACACATATACAAATATAGGTAACTATAAGCACGTTTTATTCTACTGTATCCAATATACGTATGTATGATGTTAGTGGTTTTTTTCTCTTTTTATTTATTTATTTATTTTTTTTTTATAATATTGCTTTTGTTGTTGTTTTCGCTATTGGTGTCGCTATACTATCGGTTACGCGAAAAACTGCCACGCCAACGATATCATTCACATTTGTTGACTTTTGTATACATACGTAAGTAAAGCATATGTGTAACGATCGTACCGGTACTTACACTTACCAATACAATCAAATTTTTCGCTTATATACAAGTATATATATATATATATATGGCCCTTATTTTTTTCTTTTTCTTCTTAATACAAGCAAGCGTAAACAAGAATATTTTCAGAGAACTCTCTATCCTGAACTATAAGCATAAATGTTACGACTCGTTTGAGAAAAAAATAAAAAAAAAATTGATTTTAATCTTAGATACTCGCTACCTAGGTTCAAAATGGCCATAGACTTATTAAAGGCTTTTCAATAAATAAATAGAATGGACAGTCATATCAAACAAGCGACGGGTGGATGACTAACATGACGTATGAGTGGCACATATGAGTAAAAAGTAAACATATCCGAATCCGAATATCTGCTGCTATTTATCACAGTGAAATTATAATTGTTAGCGGATGCCACGCAAACTTATAAAAGCCATATTATCGTGCGCCGGCTATTCAGAATTACTATCGAATTTTCGTTTACAGCTGTGGAAATATTAAAAATTGCTATGTTTTCTCTGGGAGAGTTTATAGGATGATAGAGACATGTACGCTGTAATCGCCAAAAACAAAAAGTTACCATTACTTTAGCTAAGCTATCCTATGTATCCTCATGTTATTCGAAATAATCAACGACGCCATCATCTACATATATAAATGAACCGATCGATGGACTGGAATTATTGCTTTTTTAAAGTATATTTTTATACAAGTTATGTTTTCGATATTCAGTTTATGATTTTAATTAAAGCCGGTATTTGAGCGATGAGCGATGAGCGATGAACGATCCGATGGAACACTCAACGGAGTCGGACTTGGTTCTGACGGAGACAGAATTTTGGGCATTTTTAGCAAGTTGAATTTGGAGATGCTTTGCTTTTCTTGATACGGATTCCTACATAGGGGTTTTCTGCGACTTATAACCGAACAATATTTTGTTTAATTGGTTCATTGGAGCCATTTTTGGCCAAAAAAGAACTTGTACTTATTTCTTCCTTTTTTTTTTTTTTTTTTTTTTTCTCTCTCTGTTTAAAGTTTTAAACATGTGATCAATAAGCGCCCCATGCGATACTTTTCTTATTTCATTGATAGGAAAATGTGCTACAGAATGCTGACAGCTGACGCGAAATTGATACAACACAAATTTCCGAAAACAACAAATTATGCTGCAAACTGCAAAAATCGTTCACGTCGACGGTAAACGAATTTTATATATGTTTGCTATCGAAACTTCGTCTTCCCCAACAATCGTGCATTTTTTAAAAACTTAAAGTTATAAAGAGGGACAAAAGGCTTATTGTGTTGTTTGTGTAGATAAAGGAGCTTGAAAATTAAAGATGGAATGTTACATGAGTTTTCCAATTCATTTTTTGAAAGCGAATGAAACTCCAAGCATGTTTACATTACTTTCCTATTGAAATTTTTGTACGTAGGGTATTATATTATAGCCAGCAATAATAGATGATTGCTACTGTATGCAATGTTTAGTTGTTTGTTAACGGAAACGTCTTAACTAACTGTTTCGTTTATTTGGTTAATGATTTCAATTTTTCAATTACTGCTAGCATCCGTTCGTTTTCGAAATGAATTACTAAGTGCGTGCAAAATTTCTACTTTTAAGCCTTTGCCCCTCAAGCGAACAGTAACGCCTGGATCGATCAGCAACTCCGCGCCATTTTTAAAGGGAAAGGAAAGTCGTAGATATATTGACAAAGTGAAGATAATTTTTTTGTCTAAATATTTTAAATGCATTTACATGTCAGAAGTATCACATAGTTCTGCTGGGTAAGGTATTTTACAAAGTAATCAGCAAGATGCACTGCAGTCTTTTCCCGAGATATACGTCATGAAAGTAGTAGTAAGAAGTAACATTTACGCATAATTCTGGTTGGCCCAAATGGAACAATTACAAGGCCAGTTTAATATGCTAACCATTGCTAATAAATACTATGTATATTATACCATACTACAAAGAATGAAAACCTTTACTTTCCGTTGATCTAGTCAGTTGAAGGGATATATTTGAAATTTTTCGTCTTTTTACATTAAAATAGTCGCAATATTTTCTAAGCATAGCTATTGTCTTTGAACCCGTAAATTTTCATCACGTCGAGAAAGTGTAAATATGTGAATCTATGATGCTTCATCTCATTTAGAAAACAGTCACCTAGACTTGCATGCTCATTGAAGGACTCTTTCTAACGTTACTATCATATTGCAATATCAACTTTTCGCGCACAGTTTTCGCTCTTGTATGCTTATACCGTTGCGAAGCTCATGAAGGTGGGCTAGTGAGAACAAGGAATCTACTGAAGACATTTTCTGTTTAATGGGATTAGAGTCAGATCACTCTCTTCACTTAAAGTTTATCAATTGTCTTCTTCATAGGTCTCCCTGTTTATATTAATTTTTTAAAGGATTTGTTTAACACGAATATGTTATTGTTTTTCGAATATGTTTTTTTACGAGACCCAAGCCCAAAATGTTTTTTGGATTTTCTTGCCCCTATTCGAGCTGGCGGAACTTTGCGAAAATCTATTTTCTAGTAACTTCAAGCTTAATTGGGTTAAAATGTGCGGATTTCTGTAACGATAGCAATGTCTTATAAGATGCACTTAAACTTTCGGCAATGCCAGCCGGACAGCTTGTATATCGTGTGCACAAATAAGTTGCGAAAGTTTTCTTTATAACGTTGGAGCTTTATTTAGGCAATTTTTAATTTCCATGTCTTTTAAGGCTATTCCTAAAAGAACTCATATTTCGTCGTTGTCGTCATAAGAATCAAACCATCGTTCGGGCAAACAATAAGATGCGTATTGAAATCCGTGAACGGATATTCCCGGTTGGAAGCCCAAATATTTCCCGAGAGGATTTTGCTATTTGGGGTCAATTGCTTCCATACTAAGAACTCACGATACCATGAATACCATGGAATATCACGCCTACTTCTTCTCGCAGCTGTACCAACTATTGTTGGTAGTGATGTTATCACTTGGATGGAACAAACCGCAATACACTACGTCCAGCTTTATCGTCGATGTTATTGGTTCGCAAGCTCTTTATCGCGGTTATTTTGTCTTAGATATAGTACCACATCCGTTCTCCGTTAGTCGTAAAGACTAACCGCTATCTTTCAAATTAATCAAAAGAAGTAATGTTCGTCTTTGTGGGCATAGAACTACACCTATTCAAAGCTGTAAGAAACTATGATGTGTATGCTTTAGCGTGAGAATATATACATATATATATATATATATATATATATATATATATATATGCGTGTAACTTAAAGACAGTCTTTTTAAATGAAAAAGTCACAATATTGTCCTATATCCTGCAGTACTGATTACAATCTCTCTTACCGCAACATTACTCCAGATCAGCGTGAAAAGACGAAGTCTCTGCGATGAATTCCCAACGCGCGAGAAGGCAACGTTTGTATTTCGGAATTCACTACATAAAGCTGTAAGCGTAATCTGTAACTTTTGAATGGAAACGGTTATTGTAAGATTCTATCCTGCGGCCGGGGTAAGCTCGCCAGAATAAAGGGTCCTGTCACAAAATAATTTATAATAACAAGCCCGCAGGCGCACGTTGTATGTAATACTCGGTTTATGCTTTAAAATTTTTTCCGACTTCAATTTTCTTTCAAAGTTAATTGTCCTCACCGCCTGGACAAATGATAAACACCGACGCCTATCTCTTTCACTACATATTCAATATTGAATTTATTAACATTTGTTTATGAAGAGCATACACATCGCTACTGAGCTGTATACCGTTTTTGAAAATAATTCATATTTATAATACCATTCCGCGTAGGCTTTAGCTTTATTACTCTTTTAAATATTTTTTTTTTTTTTTTTCAAATTGAATTCAGTTGCACGAGGATTATTATACATAAAATAATTTATTATATATATACATAAAAGACCGACGACCGTAGAAACTAAACTCAGTTATCCAAGGGTTATTAAAGCGAATAGTGATATGATTTGCCGTACGCAAGTCTGCTGCCGTCAAACTCCAACGTCAGAAGGAATTTTTTTACCAGAAGGCGAAATTTTTAAAAGTCGCTTTTATGCAAAAGATTGACTTTCTCAACCAATTCAATTTCGATTTGAATTTCGAAATTGCAATTTTTTTTAATTTCAGCTAACAATGAATATTTTCAAGTGAACCGCAATGCCACAATCCCGTCGCCATTCACTGTCTATTTAAACCTAACTTAAACTTTGATGAACGAGATAAGATGTTTGCTTTACGGATTCGGACTTAACTGGAAGCATATACAGAAAAGCGAACATGACATGGTTGTGAATCGCTTGTATTGTCTTGTCCTTTGGAAGGTGGAAAATATGCAATTTGTAAAACGGAATCCTGATCTTAAGTTATACGCGTTGCAATAAACTTAGTATATGTACAATGATGGGTACAAAAATTCACTGTTGATCCAAATATTTTTTACATGCGATACCACATGCACTATGCAATGTTTAGACAGTTATGAAGAAACTCTCTCATGTTTTGTATTTATTTGCTTATTATTACATGGTTTGTTTGTTCATTTGTTTATATACTCAAAAACAAAAAGAAAAAGAAGAAAAAGAAAAAGTAACGAAATTATCTATACATTGTACCGATCACAAAAATGAAGAGAAATATTATATATATATATATATATATATATATAGAAAATATTATAAATGATAAGTAAAATAAAGGAACAATGGTAAGAGAGAATTTTATGAAGAAAAAAAAAAGTTTATAGGACTTAAACCACATTTAAAGATTGTATACAATAATGCGTTTTCTTATCAGCCTTTATGTATAAGTGTGTACTTTAAACAAATACAAATAAAAAATGAAAAAATAAAGAAAAAAACACACACACACACACACACACACACACACACACACACACACACAAACACACGCACACACAAATGCTTAAAACTATAATAAACAAATGAGAACATACCACACTTGCACGGAGATTATAAGCGACCGTTTAATACCCTACGCTTTTGTGCACAAAAAAATTTACAATTTAGATGGTTTGAGGTGCATGAAAAATGCAGATACCTATACTTACTAAGTATTTGCATTCTTTCAAAATGTCGCGAATGTGTTTTGGATAGCAAATCTGGGAAGGACAGGAAGTACATTAATAAATGCACTTTCCTTTAGATCAACTTATCGCTGCTGCAAGCACTTTTAAAGCGCCTTAACAAACTCTCACAAATTTCTCTTTCTTTCTTTCTTTCTTTCTCTCTCTCTTTCTCTCTCTCGCTTTCTCTCTCTCTCACGCTTTCGCTCTCTGCCTTCATCTTTATCTCTTTTTAGCTACAGGTCTTTCTGCATCTCTTTAAAGATAAATTTACTTCCTCTTCTCAAAAATTATGGAAAAAAATAAAATAAAAAAAAGATGTTTACTTGAAAAACGTACTAAGGCAGGCAATCAACAGAGCCGAAGAAAATTAAAGTTAACGTCTGTGTACAATATGTTAGTCACGTAATGTTTACACATATATGTAATCATATGTATGTTATACATTTCATATATATTGTGGTATTTGTATACAGTGACTGACATACATACATACATACATACATACATACATACATACATATATGTATATATATATATACAAATATGCAAACATATCTAAGCTTGTAAATGTTTAATTAACAGATAACCATAGCTAATAAAAGAGAAACATATACACGCTCACGTAAAGTAGACAATGAAATATTGTGCAAATAATGATGGCGATGTTCAAAATTTTTTATATACTTTACCAATATATTCATATATAAGTGAATGAATTTAGCTTAATAGTACATGAATGAAAATCAACAACCACTTGATCAGAAATAAAATTTTCAAACCTTTCGATTATAGTCGTTGATCTTTTGATCAATTTGAAGAATTTAAGCAGAATGTGATGATGATAATCAAATTAAGAATTTTTCATAACTTCTCAGGTTTAAGTTATTGGCCTTTAGTATTTTTTTGAGAAAGGTGCACACACACATCTACTTACATAAATCTTAACTAACACATCAGTCGATAGCTTTATAGCGGTAACTTTACTAAAACCTCTACGACTTGTACACTTATGAAAGAAATATCATGAGATTTTCATAAATTTCATTCGAAAGTTGGTACTCTATAAAAATTATCGAGTTCATTGTCAATATTGGCAGTGTCTATATATCTTTGCTACGAACTTGTTGACTTAGGTGTTTCTACCTACGATCAAGTCACTGGTCACGATTTCGAATCTCAATGAGATAGAACATACTTTCTAAGCAGCTATATATATACACATATATGTGTTTGCTTTTAATTCTTCAAAACCTAAAATGTATCCTATTTATGCTTGTGATTAATATTCTCCGCGATAATGTCTTAGTCTAAGCTGTACACTTAGGTTCGGTCATTCGTAGTTAAACCTTGAAACTGCTTGTACTTTACTGTAGTTTTGAAAGTTGATTTCCTCTACAAATTTCCCAATTGAAGCCTTTAATCTTAAGAGTGCTGCTTAATTCGGTGAATAGATTTCGATAATAAAAAAAAGAGGTGAATCCAGCTTCAATAAATGCTTGCACCAGATCGTTACGGGATATAGATCGTAAGATATCAATAAATATATATCGCTTTTTAGATGGCTCGGTCAGTTGAAATGAATTCATAATATTGCGTATTTGTAAACGAATCACATCCCTTTCAGCGCTTGATCTATGGAACTGAGTTAGTTTAGTGATAAATTTTAGTTTTCTGCCTCGACTTCCCGCTAATAGCCAATAGCAAGGCAGGAAGATATGAACTTCGATTCACAATTTTACATCGATTGGAAATGCATACATATTATATTATGCGATGGCGCAACGTTTTTGTCATCATTTTCTTCGACCTCAACTAAGAAGAAATATAAAGCGGCCGGATTGTGGTACGAAGCTATCTGGATTATATATCTTCTTGCTCGTTATTCTATGGAACGCCTGATAAGGACTTCCTGGCGCTGTGTTAGCTTTATGCATACAACACTTGTCTAGCGCTACAGTAATTCAATTGCTTTAACCACAATCCTTGAAAACCAATGCAACCTATTATGTCACTTAAAAATTTTGAATCTGATTGTATTGGGAATAAATGTAAATTCAAACTGCACACACTTAGCGATAATCATGACACACTACGTCCAGCGGACAGCTCCGCATAACCTCTATCACGATTATTCTGACTTTGAATATAGTAGCGCATCCACTGTACACTGATTTAACAGCGCTATCCTTCGAATTAATCAAGAAAAATAAAGTACCGCCATCTCGCAATTCTTCACAGTTCTAAGAAGAAAATTGTCTTATGCTTATGATTGCGTCGAAAAATCCAAATTTGCGAACTTAACGTCGCGTCATGATGATCTTTTCATAGGCGAAATTCGTAAAATCGTATTGATAATTTCGTTAGATAGATAGAGAGAAGACGATGGCTACTTTTTACGTGGTCACGTTGCGAAGTATTCCATACTTAATAGACCTTTTGCAAATTTAAAGCACCTGTCATAACGATGGGAATAAAAATATATAGATTTCCATCTACAAGACCTCCTCGACATGCACAATTGGGAAATCGTTTGACATGATATCGAAGCGAATACATTAACTAACTATTGTATTAGTTAACCGGAAGTATGTCATGTAGATGGATCTGGGCCAATAAGCCCCGTACAAGGACTTATTACATCAAATGACATTACTAAACGCATGCTGTACATATTCCCTCATGTATTTATTAATTATTATTAATAAAAAAAAAAAAAAATATAAAAAAAACAATACAACAAATTTTCATTTTCATGTTCAATTGCGTTTTCATTATCAAAGTGAATTCTTTTTTTTTTTTTTTGTTAATAATTTTTTTTAAAAAAATTCCTAAAACGTGTGTATTACACGTAAAGTTTTCTCTTTTTTACATCTATTATGTCTACATATTTTGTGAAGTACAATAAAAGCAATTATTATTAAAAGTAATGAATAAATAAATAAATAAAATCATAATTTAAACGTTCTCGAAATGATTTAGAGCCTAACAAAAATTTAGAATTGTCCACGAAATTTCTGTTTGTGCTGTTCAAATCTATTGTTCTAGCAATTGGTAATATATATATATATATACATATGTATATATATATACATGCGATAGGTAGTTTTGCATGTTCATTCAGTTAAGTGTGGTTGGTTGTTGTATTTAGGGTTTAATTTCCTTTTTTTTTTTTTTCTTTTTTTTTTTAAATAATTTTTCATTGTCACGTAATTGTTGTTATTTTTGAATATTATTTGCTTAAACAAGACTTAAAACTGAGAATTTGAAAAACAATTTTTTTTTATGATCAAATTAAGCGTAAAATCATCCTCAACTTGAAAAAACAATCGATTCTGTTAACGGAACTGGTTACGAGAAGTGCACGTCATTTTCACCGATAGTTAAAAAACTCTTGAATATCAAATAAAATTATTTTTTAAAATAGTTAACCTTCAAAATTTATGATCGTACGTCCTGCCTTCTGTCTGCAGATTGTTCTCACCTATGTAAAGTAATGATAAGAAATCAATCAATTATTCAATTTGATCATGTTAGGCATGGTCATGATATTCTAATCGATTTCGTAATACGTAGAAAAAGTTTGGCATAATTCAGATAATGAGTGCTGGTGCGGTGTGATGCAAGCTACCGACAAAAGAATCGTATTTTCGATCGTCAGGTTTTATCCGCTACGGAATGTATTTCTGAGTACAATTATAGTTTTTTTTTTTCCGCTTTTTTTGACTTGGGGAATGGTAACAACTGATTGAATGGCAAGAACGTGGCCCAGTATTTCGCTTACGCAAACAGACGGACCAGCAATATCCTATCGGTTAATTGACAAATCAGGCTGCTTGCTTAAGTTCAAGAGTAAGACCATTTTAAAACAATTGCATATTCAATCGTCAGCTATGAAGTAAGCGAAAGTAAATACCGAATAAGTGTAACGCAAGGGTTCATTAGCCTTTTATCAGCTTTCTAGCTGAATCTAAAGATTGAATGAAGAGATAGAGAGATCTGTCACTGAAACAACAATTACCAGATATTCGATGTGAAAAAGTAAATCAACACAAATACGAAAACAATTGCATTACCTTAACATTACTTTGACAGTCATCTAAGGAATTTGCAATGGAACGATAGCATCTATCAAGACACTTAAAGGCCTAAGCAAGGTCCCGATTACTGAGCCGCTCGATTTTATCTGCGCTCTAACAATGGCAGGCTTACGTCGTCTAAGTTTATCGCACAATAATATATCTTTTGTATTATATCGCGATTTGCTCTACAAGTGCAACAAAGGATCGCTACTGAAGTCTTCAATATCCATGACTAGACAATCAGCATACTCTTAAGCTGAATTAATTTCGCAAAATTGAGCAATGCATGGGCAATATAGGGATGCTTCACTTGCCAAATCGATCAACTCCATAAAACAAAAAGTTGAGAAAAATGATAAAATATTATAAATAAATTATTGATTATTCAGTGGCCAAAACGATTTTGTCATTTACTGGCGTTAATGCTTATTATTAGAGAAATTCGTTTTGAATATGTATAGTTAGGAGCTAATGAAGTGCTTTGAATGATTTTTATCATCGTAGGAGATGTGATGAGCGTCCTTTTTAATTTGATAGTGATGAATGCAGAAGAATACTCTCCAACTCTTGATATTCTTGGCTTAAGAATATCAAATGACGTCTATCGTACAAAACATATATTAGAAGTCTAGAGACCAGCAACAAGGGCTTATGGCTTTTAATGCGAAACAAAAAATACGCTAATGCTTAAGAGTGTCTGTGGCGGTGCACTCAGTCCCCTTGTCCATGAACATATGAGCTTTTCGCAATATACAGTCGACGGTTCCCAAGCAAGAGCCACTTGACTTTCTCAGCCATCTTGTCCTTATAACACACAACACAATGCAGCGACTCCTCCTTCTTTAATTGCACTACACGCGTTTGGAATACCGTACTTGTAGCGACCTTTCCCTTCTTTCCTGATATTTCGACTTTGAACTCGAACATATCGAAATCTTAATCTCATTTTCTACCCTCAATACGTAAAGTACTTCTTAGGTGTGACCGTAACTACATGCAAGTAGCCGGTTAAATTTAAAGGAAACCAATAAGGACGTTATATACGCCTGGGGACAAATCTCGTACAATCCCCCGTGCTTTCATTTATTAAATGGGATAAAATTTATCCTTCAGCTTTTACTTAACTGAAAGATATATAGATGACGTCTGCCATAATTAATTCAGAATAAATACACTTGCCTTCTACTCTCCAAGTCATTTTATGTGATCGCTAGTCATATCGCTAGTACTATTAACAAACAATTTATTGCCCAGGCCGTGCTGTTCACCATATCTATTTTAGAATTAACGGAATATATTTTTCATTTGAGAAATGTGCAAGGTAGCTCTGAACGTTCTGTCTTGTTTATCTTATGATTTGGCCAATTTGCAATACTCCAACCTCCGTGCAAAGACTTGCAATGTTTCTACCAAAATTGAAGTCGATATGTTTACAACACACATCACACAGACATACAGACCGATACGAACAGACAAGGCTTAAATCAACTCAGAATGGCATGCTGATCAAGATTATATACACTTTATAGGGTCTCTGAAGTTTCCTTTTGAATGTATTCCTGGTTTTTCCGCATAAATTTTCATAGTCCACAATATTCAGTGGGTTTGGCTGTTTTTCTATATATGTTTTTCTAGAATATACGTGGAAATTTTTCCCCTCTGTCCATTGCAGTTTATGATTCACGATTAAAAAATGCCGAAATCAAATGTGTTCGCAGTCTGTGTTGCACTGCGAGCGTGGCTTTTGACCGATATAACCCATTTTTAGCACCGACCTGCGTACAAGAGTGTCCGATGTTTTTGCCTAAAATTACAGCAATCCACAATTCACTACTCATCGTATACATATATATGTATCTGCACGTAGCCGATGTGTTGGAAGCGTTTTAACAAAATGAATTCCACCCCACCGTCATCTTTCGGTGGTGGACATAAAAATGGCCAATAGTCTTTTAAGTGACAAGCGTCACAAAAATACTAAAAAAACGGGAATGGAGAAGTGTTGTGGATTGAGAGGATCGCTTAGCGGTAAATATTTTGACAGTAAGATAAAGCTAATTGTAGAAGATCTTAATATGCTTCATCTGGCTGAGTTGGTAGACACTGAATGTCTTATGGATAAAGTCATTGACTCTCGTCACGTAAAACTTAACCCTATTGCCAGAGCATTCTTTTATATTTCGAGGCATTAAATTAATTTAACCGTGTCTATCTATCGTTTTTATTCTCCGTCAAATTGAAATGTGAAGATAAAAAAAAGTGAACTTTGCATTATCGGCTACCTTTCACACACATCAAGTCTGAGAAAATTTGCATAATTTTATGATAAAATACAATGGAAGAATTAAGCATTTTCTACTTAAGTCCGCCTATCTTTTAACTATTTTTAGTATGCGTTTCAACAAACTTATAATAAAATTTATAAAAATTTTATCAACGAGTAACTGTTTTAGGCTTTTGCGAGTTCAAGTAATGTAAGTTGAATCGACTTTCTTTGTACACGAGTTTGCAAGCCAGAAAAGTATCAAATAAAATTTTGGGCAAAATAGGTGCGAGTCTGTATTTCTGCCCGATGAGAAATAAAAAGATGACATTACTCACCTTAAACAATCTCGGACTAATATTGCGCAGGCTTAGACTTATTACGTACTACCACGAACCCGAAAATTAGCTGCAGAATAGCGGCTCTTCTTCATCTCAAAATTGCATTTAAAGAAAAAATATTAAATCTACTATGTTATGGGAACCGAGGAAACTGGCCAAAAGAAGAATCTGTTATTAACTTTTAGATCGAAAAAAAAAAAAAAAAAATCTCGAGAAATTCAAATTATTTAGCCCATTCAAAGTTGCTTGGCATTTAGCTGAAAGCAGAGACAGGAAGGTGTGTATCGCCTTAACCGGATCAAACATTTAACTTAATTAATGCAATAAGGAGAGCATATTTTTCGCTGAAAGCAGCCTTGATAGTTGTTGGCTAAAGGAAATTCAAACGTCATAGTCCAACTAAAGATAAACAGTTAAATCTAAACATAATTATATTCTCTTTTGATGCGGTGCAACCATAATGTTTAACTTATGCCCGTACTAACTCCGTACTAATTCCTTTTTAATCGAATCAGTTTTAATTTACTTACTGCCAAAAAAAAACATGGTTGATGAGTTTTTAATCTCACAAGCGCTCAACGAGTTTATAATTGCTTTGATTGGACTCTTATACACTTTAAGTTGTTTAGATGATTTCATCCATTATTTGTCAAATCAAAACGATAGTAAAATATTATGCCATTTTAAATTGCTCCATTAATCTATTTTTCCTTGAGGTATATTAATAGAACCTTGCTCACTAACTCTATGCGATACGCATGCATTTAAAATTAGCTTAAAATTAACTTTTAACAAGTAAGAAAATTATATTCGGTCATGACCGAATCTTTTATACCCGTCGGCATTATCCTAGAAAATAGGAAAACAACAAAATTTTCATACTCTATAAGATTGCGTGGGCGCGGTTGATTATTTCTATTTTCAGTGTAAATGTGGAATGTTCTATGATGTATGTGTTTTTGTATTTTACCACAGATGCCGTACACTTGCGCACACGGACAGATGAATCAATGAATATGAATGCTTAGGTGCACTCTATATTTGAAACTAGCCAAGCAATTTATATACTTTATGAGGTTCTGAAGATTGCTTCCGTGCGTTACGAAGGTTTTGAAAAAAAATGAAATTATGACACTATAAAATTGAGTAGGTGTGTCGTCTTGTTTTTTTTTTTTTTTTTTCATTTTTGTAGAGGTACCAGGTACTGCATCATCGCCCATAAAATATGCGTTTAAATATTTATCTGCTGTACTTCATGAGTAGTGAGTTTGACAAAGTGAATCCCATCCCATCATCTTTGAGTTGTTGGTTATAAAAAAGTCTTAAGCCTTTTCTTAGAGCAGAGTAAGTTGACGGAGATGTTAGGCAAAGGAAGAAGAAACTGAAAAAGCATCATGTCCTTTTCGCTATTAAACTTGACTTTTTTTTTTTTTTCGTTAAACATTAGAAGTTAGTTGATGGTGTTTACGAAATTGATGAATGCATGATACTAAACTTTAATATATGGTGCCATTAAAATGGCAAGCAGTGTATAACTATACAAATATACGCATTTATATGCATGTAAGTTGGTGTTAAGAAAAACACAAATGTAATCGCGTACTAAGTACTTTATGGGGGTTAAGATAAACGATCGATTATTTGATCGATCATTCAACCACAAACCTCGTACACCTTAAATTACTTCCGTTTTGTGAAATAATGTTTGAATTTTTTTCTTTTTCTTTTTTTTTTTTTTTGTTTCTTCTTAAGCTGTTACTGTATATTAACACTAGAACTATCGAGGTATTGCTTAAACCTATTTCCCCCAAAACGAAACACTTTGAGCTGTTAATCCTAAATTGTGGACGTGTTAGTGCAGAACACCATGCGGGGCCATCTTTAGACCGGGATGAATGGTTATAGATAAAAGCATGCAAAAAAGTTATTGGTGTCCTTTCGAGCTTTTTTTAATCTCTAACATATTGTTCGCGGATATTTGGACAGACCATAGCCCATTTTTCAATCTGGAATTCTTAAGGCATTCAAGCTATCTTTGTGCCAAATTTGAGCTTTCTATCTCCGGTTTTACGACTGTTGAGAACTCATCAAAAGTTATGAAAAATGAATTGTAGATACACAAGAATTTTTGCATATAAATAAAAGTTAAAACTTTACATGGCTATCATGTTGAAAAAGGTCAAATCGACCCAAAAGGTAATTGTAGTGTTAACTGATAGATTGACTACAGTTGTAAATCGCACATATGTGTTAGAGATTATGTATAACATCATTCAGATGCTAATTCACCTGCATTTCTATACATGTATATGTACATATATCATCATCATATGCAAAAAAAAAAAAAAAAGAAGAAAAAACGCGAAACCATAAGTATATAAATCTTCGGTGTTAGTATATAAAAGCAATTTATCCCAAAAAAATTTTTTTTTTTTTTTTTTTTTTTTTTTTTTAACCTTGGTTGTTGAGATTTACTTATTTGTACTTCGCTTTGAGTTTGTCTGCGAAATCGTATGGTCTTCGCTTGTGTTATATAATTTCCAAAAGGTGTTATATGCTCTGAATATATTCAAATATTTGTGATTCTAATCAGAGACTCACACACTGCAGTTATTATCGGATATGATGATAAAGTTCGATGAAATATTCAGGAACTTAAAACTGAGATCTCTGCAAAACCTTATACAAACTCATCAAATTTTGTCCTAACGCTAACGTACAAATCAGAGAAAAAAAAGTATTTCTACTGCTCTTATAAATATACATACGCGTACATATCTATATAGACATATACGTATAAGCATTTTCGAACTTGTGAACGTGTTGAAATATATTTTTAGCATTTGTATGTTAAATGAATTTCTTGGCGTTTACCGCTTTGTTCGCATCGTTAGTAATGCGCATATGCGCATAAAGTTGTTTTGCCCCTTAAATTAATTTTCACTTCATTTTAGTTTTACTATAATTTTTTACACATTCATCTCAAAGAAAACAATGTGAGAAAAGCGATAAAATAGTTATATATATGACCACACTACAGGATAATGGGCATTGGTTTACACTTATCCTTGTCCTTGTCCTTTTACCCTTACCTTACTTCACAATCCAACTCAAATGCTTTCTTTTATCGCTTATGAATAACTTGCCCATGTATGTAAGCGAAAAATGCATCCCCCAGTAAGATAAGGCTGTCACATCGATTATCTATATCAAGTCACAAATGTAAGTCCAGCTTGTTTAGCAACCAAAGAGAGTCTGTATCGCAAGCAGACTCATTAATAAAATGATCTGTCAGCTTATTTTATTTGGAATAAGATAATTCTTAAAATATTCATAAATTTCGCTTACGCCCTAATAAAAATCTGTCTCACTTCGAGAGATACGTTAAGTCCATTGATTTTTTAACCCCAAGTCGGGAATTGACCACTTTGTATTACATCGAGCGAGAGTAAAGCGATGACGTATTTATTATCTTAGTCATAGTAATTGATTAAAATGATAAAAGTAATTTATAAACGGCTATGCAGAAATGTATACCATGTAGAAGCTTTTCTTTACCTCGATGATTTTCCAAAAGCTAGTAATGTGAATATGTAATCGTTAAACGTAAATCAAGCCCATACAAGAACAAAAAGATTAAGTCTCAGCGAGACGACGCGATTGTGATACAATATATAATACAAAAAAAAAAAAAAAACAGTTATATTGCAGGATTAAAAAATGTCGTGACTTGACTAAACGCTTATCGCTCGGTCATCATTCATACGAATACACTGTGAATAGCAAAGTGATTCGTGTTACGCAATTTAGTTCAAATAACTGTACGATGAGTTTTGCTTGCTTAAAAAAAATATGGCAAAAACAAATAAGAAGAATATAGTGGGGCAGGGCTCACCACTAAATGCCCTATAACACTACAATGCGAACCGAAATTTTCAATCAGTCTTCCGAATTTCATTGAAATATCTTAAAAGTTGCGCAGAGAGAAAAGGACAGACGGACAAATCGACGGATAAGCTTCAGAATCAAAAAATGACTCTGGACCGATTGGCGCGCAATGAAAGGTGGATTTGTCTCCACTCCGCCTGGGTGTCGCACGAAAACTTAACAGGAACAATAACGTATTGATTGGATATTTATTTCAGGGCGATAAACGGCAAAAGAGAGGGAGCCTTTTTTTTTTTTTTAATTCGAAAGCAGTGGTGAAAGCAAATGCTGAAAGTTGTGAAAGTTTATGAAAGAACATCAAAAATCGAAAAAGGAAATTTACTTTAACCGGATATTTTTTTTCGTGAAGACAGTGCACGATCTCACAATGGTCTTGCAATGCGAAGTGAAGTAATTATGTAAAAATGGTTTTTAAAGTAATCGCAATATAGGATAGATTTGACTTCCTCGAGCCTCCCTTCAATCCCATAATTTTACAAAATCTTGAATGGGAAATAAAGTGTTTTTAATACACAACCGACCCTCGTTAAGCATTTCAATTAAAAAAGATCTAAAAATTATCGCTCCAACTGTACGACAAATACACGGGAAATTGCGAAAGAAAAATGTAATTGAACTTAACGGAAAGTAGAGTAAAAAGTCATTTGACTCAACGAACTATACATATATTGTTTTTTTGCTAAAGTTTTTTAGCAAGTTTCTAAATCACTTAATTACTAAATATTTTATTTTCACGTGTACATCGCTCCAAGCTTTATAAAAAAGAAAAATGTTCTCAATGTTTCCGCTCCATTACTGCGGGGTACTACTAAGTTGTATGCCGTAAGGTGATGTTGACATAAACCAAATTTTTTTTTTTTTTTTGTGCAATTACGATTACATATATTTAAAAGGTGACCTGCTTACGAATATTTTTATAGATAATTTTAACACCCACATCGTCATCTTAATGTGTTATACAAACTAATACTAAATTTGTCAAGTTGTTTGCTACAATTTGAAGTATCGGAGAAATCGGGGAATCTAAATATATATAGTATGATCAATAATAATTCTTCATGTTATTGTTCGTCCTGATCTTGGACATTTGAATAGAAACTTGGATACGATCCGATTAGGCGGTAATTTGATTACGATCAACTAAGCAGCATTAAAATGAGTTGTCCACAATTGTCCATATAAGAGCAGTCTCCAATAATCTTGTGAATAATATAGAGCGATTTAAAATCAATTGGTGAAAGCCCTTTGAGAAGAATGACTTTTTTAACATCCTGAACATAAGCGAAGCCATTAATGAAATTAACAAAAAGAGTCAAAGATTGGCTTATGGGGTGGTGGGTACACTTATTTGATGCCCACTATGCATTTAACACAATAACAGTTAGAACGAAGAGATGGACAGTGGAAGCCGAGTAGGTGGACATCTAAATGGTAGGAGCGTATTTGTGTCATCACCAACTGCGCATTCACTATAGCTGCGAGCAAGTACGGTCAAACCGCACTGAGATATGAATCCGCAAATACCGCGTCTTAGCAGTTGCAATTTTTATCAAGAGCAGACATTTAATTGAGGTCGGTGGTGAAAAGAGAGCGTTTTCGTAACGTCAATAAAAGAAAAAAAAAAGACCACAACAGACCAGGGGAAGGTTTATGGATCTCGATGTCGAATAAACTCGATCGTAATCTAAATACGTTACTCGGCAGCAAATTTACCAACAAAAGATATTTCATTCAAGACCAGAAATATGCTAAATTGATCGGCAATTATAAACTCTCTCTCCATAATCCGCAGCAATCGGGTTTACTCGATATTGGGAACCACATAGCAACCAGCTAAGGCTCACTAAAAAAATAGAATTATTTTCAAACATCATAAGTATGCATTTATCTACCTAAGAAATCTCTTTTCGGGGCCTATTGAGATAAGTTACAAGATCGGCGGAGGCATACGAACATCAACAGCATTCGTTGTCTGTAAATGGGAATGGGTAAGTGTAGTGTAATTGTGTTACATTTGTTAAAATTGTTTTCTTATGTGTACTCTTTCTCTTTCTTTCTCTTTCTCTTTCTCTTTCTTTCTCTTTCTCTCTTTCTCTCATCCTCCCAAAACGCATCTACAGCTATACAGGTGAACACTTCAGGTATAAAAAAAAAAGAAATTTTTTTACACAAATATGAAGCGAAGCAAAGTTTGAAATAAACTGCTGATGAGTGAGACGTTGATTTGTTAGAAAAACGCCTAACATATGTTTTAAAGTATTGTTATACACGTCAACTAATTTTATTATTATTGTATGATACACAAACGAACACATTTGCCTTAAAACCAAATTAACAAAGCTACACTTGCGTTTAGATTGTTGAACAAACATCACCTAAATATAAGTACGAACACAAACATTATCATAATACATACAATAGCTATATATATATATAGATATATATATATGTATGTATGTATATATATATATATATACATAGGTATATATCTATAATAATTTATTTAATTTTCTTATACTTTTGTACACATTATTATTTAAATTTTCAATTTAAATTGTTAATAGATTACTAACTCAATATAACTAAAAGAGCTAATTGTTTACGTAGAAGCGTTAGGAAAGATTGCTTATATAAGACTTGCTAATAGGGTTGCGCATTACCTGAAAGATGGTATCAATCAAAGGTACGCAAGAGTACATTCGGTAAATGAAATCCGCTCCATTTCCCATTCACGATTTGGCAGATAGTAGCAGATACGCTTTCAACAAAATTCCGGCTTATGTTGGCCA
Source organism: Glossina fuscipes (assembly GCF_014805625.2). Lineage (NCBI taxonomy): Eukaryota > Metazoa > Arthropoda > Insecta > Diptera > Glossinidae > Glossina > Glossina fuscipes. The sequence continues at coordinate 14,421,385 of NW_023998414.1, read as the reverse complement.
AACATTATGCCGACTTTTTATGACAATTTTGATCGAGAGATTTCTTTATATGCACATATATCGCTTTTTCATTTCGAAAAGAGGCAAAAACGCCTCGCACACAACTCCACAAATTGGAACTAATTTTCGAGAATTTCCTGCGAAGATTTCCAACTGCACTTCTTTCATTTGGCCCATCATTATCATCACACTACACTTTTTTTCTTATATCCTTCATCGAAGCATGAAAGGCATCGAAGAATCCACAAAAAGTATATACGCTCTTGATCACCATCAAATTCTGAATCGATGTAAGCATGTCCTGTCCTTCTGTCCGTCTATGTGGTGCTTCTCGTAAACAATTTCCCGGCCCCAAAAACGAAGCTATCGACTTCAAATTTGGAAGAAACATTGAAAATTCTTGCCCGCACGTTAGTACTGACAATGGGCCAAATCAGTCAAAAGACACATCTACACTATTATGTAAAAGGAATAAAAATTGGTTTTTAGCTAATTACTCTTAAACCATAGCAGATAAATCCAAGAAAATTTGAACGCATATTATACGGACGATGATGGAAAAATGGATAAAATCGGTCACGCCTACTTAGTTTGACATCCCATAAAGCATATAAATTCTAGAAAAATAGCGAGTATGCAAACCAATAACATCGACGATAAGGCTGAATATCGTTAATAATCCCACCTGAGGCAGTCAGTTGAGCGTAGTGTATTAAAGTATGTTTCAACCAAATGAACCCACCCCTGAGCAATGTTAGCAGCAATAACTGGAGATAATTGGGGCGTAACATACCAAAAATTATGGTATCCTGAGCAGTACTAACCTAGAATGCACTACCCCGTTGCCTGTTCGATTAACACGATTACTTCTTTCGATATAACTTTGCCCGAATATGGGTTCCTTCAGGGATAGCTTTAAAAGACGATACTTTCTTTGAGACGGAATTGGAAAATCGCCTGTAAGATGAGGGGGGAGAGTTTTGGCCAAAGAGAGGCAACGCTTTGAATAAAATACATACATAGAATACAAAGTCTCTGAGTAGAACTCCAAAGTTATAAAAAAAAATGTTCAAAACTTATTTGCACACACACAACAGAAACAATGCGACAACTTAATCTAGCTTTTAATAGCTATAAGAAAAAAGTAAAATGTTCCCAATGGAAATTTTCATTGTCCGTATGTCCATGAAATTGATGCAGCTAAAATTTGACACTTTCACGTGATCGTAACTATAATAGGAATTCAACTTACCGACCATTTTGAATGTTCTACGTGCAAGCTTTCTTTTCGGTTGTTTTTCTTTTTTGTAATAAAAAAATGTACAAATTTTAATTTACATCAAAATAGGTTTAATTAATTAAGTATAAAAAAAAAAGAAGAAAAACAAGAGTATTTATACGGGCACTCAAAGCAAACACACTTCCAGTTGATACACTTAGTGAATACATTCACTTCGAGTTGAAATGTATTCAAATGAGTATCAGCCAACAGGTGCTACCCCCTTTTTATAGAAAAGCTTCAATATGCACAGAACAACCCCTTTCTGGTTTTTAGGACAGATGATAACTATGCACTATTACTGTTAACTGATAAAATTAATCAATAATAAGAGAGAATAATGCTGGCTTCAGTTAGATGATACGACTATGCATTGTCGCGGAGGGTGATTTCTAATGAACTGATAACTGCATTAAAGATAATATCAAAATAATATCAATGTGAAAAAGAAATCATAAATTTAGTAATAAAGATAAATTAACACACGATTAAAAGTAAAGTCAAAGCAAATCATATAATATCACCTGCATATAGCATGCAATCATAAGCAGATGTGCCAAGATAAAGGGTGGAAGGACGCACCGAAAAGTTAAACAAGAATCTATTTATTTGAACGATCCTATATTTTAACAACGACAGAGACGTTTAATGTGACATACACCGCTCCATCTATTCACCACTAGTTTGTATTTATTCTCTCCATAAAATATGATGAACTGCCTAAGTAGCCGAGTTAGTAAGAAACGCGTAAGAATGCAGTGTTGGCCGATTCAAATCCCAAGTGCAGTAGAGTGTTCTTTGATCGTAGCTATAGCGAGTGCTTAATTGGTAAAGGCATAACACGATTACTACACATCCACTAAGGCAGCGGCCGGATTCCTATATCCTTGTCTCCCCCCCCCCCCTCTTCCTTTTGATAGTCAACGTATTGCACGAATAGGGGAGATCGCTTGACTGACTTCTCATATATGAAAAAAAAAAAAAGAAGAAATGTAAAGACATACGTTCCGCGGGGCTCCTCAAATCAGAGAGGGCCCAAAACTTCAACTGAAACGGTGCAAATTTTGCAAAACTAAAAATTCTTATCAAAGCCCTTATTATTTTTGACTTTTTCTCACCATGACCTGGGACTTCATTGAATGCGCTGCCATATAAATGTACACTTTTTACGATAACGCTTGTAAAAGGTGGGCGTCAAACAAACAAGTAGTCCAAATTTGGCACAGCTAATTGTTAGGTTAAATTACTAACGTGAACCAATTTTCATCATAAACTATTAAAAAATTTGACAACGTAAAAGGTTAACTCACGTAGGGTAAGTTATATAATGTCGAGGTCAAATATTTGTCACCTAACAAAATAAAATCATTTTGCGATTTTTGCCGAGAAGATTTGAAAATTTTAAATTTCTTTTTTTTAAATAAAGACATTCCGAACGTTTTCGATAGCGGTCCAAGACATGTTCATGTCTATCAAATTGCGAACTATAAGTTGAACATAAAATATATGGATAGACAGTAGGCAGACAGACAGACAGTCAAGCTTAAAACGATTCAGAAAATGATTCTGAACCGATCAGTATAATAAAACGTGGATCTAATGTAAGCCCTTTTGGGTGTTACACGAATTCGCACTAAATACTATTTATCTGGTACCGTAAGTGCGTCACGTCACGTGCTGGATGCGGAAAGAGGATGAGATGATTTGGAAATTCTATAAATTCGCTGTCGAAAATGCTTATATTAACGGCCTTTAACGCCCTTGCAATTACTGTTACATTGCGGCAATTGTTATTGTGGGTATTTTTACATATCTGACAAATGTTTGTACGGAGTTCGTAATACACGTTTGTTGACATCAAATTTTGCAACTGTTGCGAGCGTTTTTGGAATTGGATCACATTGATCTTCAGTCTTGATATGTGGACTTGAATCAAAGCGACTATGCAATTACAAATTTAATGACATTCTATGTTAGAACTACTTTGAGCACTTCAAGCCGAAGATATGTCAGAATTCTACGTTGAATGATAATGCAATAATTTACTATAAAATCTCTCTGCCTCTATTACGGTAGTTCTGATACAATTCCCATATATAAATGAAATTGGGTAATTAAATTACTCAGTCTATTATTTATGTTACAGTCTAAATAGGTTTGGCCGGACGCACATAACGTCCATAAAGGCTGAATCCGCCTTTTATTATACCGAATTGACTCGGTATCATTTTCCGAATCAATCTAAACTTGTCTGCCCATCTGTCCGTCCGATATCGCTGACGTCTGATGGCCCCTTGAATCCCCATATAACGCTCTATTTGGTTCATAATAGTAAAATTAACAAAGAAATCATCTTTACCGCATTTTGACCACGTGAGTCTATTTTATTGGATATTACCGCATATAAAGATTCTCGGGATAGGTAAATTCCTATATATATGAAAAAAGGATCAATTGTTTTAATGTTTTATGATGAAAATTTGTTCATATGTATGTTATATTTTTGTTTGTAATTATGTTTTTATTTTTTATACTCTACATTGCCTGTTTCCTTGTTCAAATATTACGCGATGCGTTGCGAAATGATGTGACCAAGAAAATGATGAATTAAAACTCACGGATCAAAAATGGCAGTCAATTTTTTTTAACGCGCACATTGGAGAATTCGCGAAAGGTCTGCATCACACGATCCCATTTTACTAAACTTCTCTCCATCTAAGGGCTTACTTTTCATGATAATCCCAACATAGGGTCTTTAAGGGTCTAAAAATAGACCTATGTGATATTGAAAACTAAATATGTTTTTGAGGGGCTTGCTATTTATGAAACATTTTATATGGTCTCGGGTCCAAGAAATAGACTCTTGTGGTGCAAATTCGGTCCACTTAAATTTTATGCCAAATTACTATCATGGATGAATTTTCATTATCAAACATTAATAACTAGGGCTTTTCGGCGTATGAAGCCAGAGAATTTATCACTTACGCTCAGTTTAAATATTTTCGCACAGATTCAGCGGATTCGAATAATGCTTCAAGAATTTCTGAATGCGCCATATAGTTTCTAATGTCTCTTTGCCAATTTATTCGGCCAGTGTTTAATGCGAGCCGTAGGTATTATTTGAAATGCAAAATTTTCAACCAATGCTTTTGAAAATATGAATGCTTTTCTGCATTATTGCCTCTCACCATTTATTTATGTCAAGTCTTCAAAAATTCGTAAATATTAAAAACAATTTCGAACGTTCTGGCTCCGGCAAATAATTTTGATACTAAGAAATGATTTCCAACTCACAACTTACTGCCGCATCGATTCGATTCCATTCGATTCGATTCGCTGTACATAGTTGATGCCAAGTGTTTGCGGAGCTCGGAGCAATTAGTACTAGATTTACCGAGATCGTGTATGTAACCATTTTTACCGAGACCCGTCACTTTGACAGGTAGCTTTTGTGAATAACGACAAAAAGCTGGAATTCGCGCACGCATTTCTTGATCAATTAGGAACATGTGATTAGCATTTTCTCCATCCGATTACAATTAAATTAAAAATGGATTTTTCATTTTTTCGTGTTCAATTTCAGTGTCCGATCGATCCCATTAAGATATTTTTGAAAAGCCGTAATCCAGATGTTCATTACAATCAGCTTCACGTTCAGTCCACCGACCAGCTAACTAACACATCGGCAGTCGAGTCCAATGTGCGTTAGAATAAATCGGAAATAAATAGAAAATATGTTGAAATTAAAATTTTATTGTTAACTGTGGACGTACGAGTAAACCGATAGGTTGGTTGCACCAAAAGTGCAGGTGATTCTGACGAATACTCGGTTACCACATTTTCAAAAATGTATTCACGAGATCGAAAGTTATAGACCAAAATTCGACAAAATTGTCGGTGTTGTTCGAAGTTGTTTGAGTTTCCTCTACATCGGTCCATGGATCTCTACGCGAACAGATCACGCCCATTTTGCAGCTTTTTATCTTTATTTATGCGACTGTGATAATTCACAAAATTTACCCATCGGTAAAAATAGCAAAATGGGTGTACCCCAGAAAAACAGAGTTGGCATATGTATTTGTTGCATTAATTCCAAAAGTCTTGTGTTAAAATTATTTACCTTTTTCTTACCGCCACCACGAAAAGATAAGAATATGAGATTTATTCTTACGCTTGTTTCATCATGTTTTAAATCAATCTAACAATATCCATCGATCGATATCGGCTGTTTGCTGTCGGAAATATTGGGCAAAAACGAAATACGACATAATCCACTATCACAATGGAACACAGAAAGTAGCATAGTTATTGGTGTAAAATTTTGTAGAAATATTTCATAAGGCCATAAAAACGGCGTGTGAAAAATGAATATGATCGGCAAAATTTATGTATTTTTATATATATTTTTGAAAAAAGTACCTTACAATTTTCATTTCTTGATTTGTTTGAAACGGTTGATAGCCATATTTGCCTCAAATTGAAAGTAACATTTTTGATGTTGTGTTTAATTGTGCAATGAAAAAAATAATTATTATCGCGTGTTTGTCAAATTCGTTTAAACCCGCTTCTAATCTAATCACAGATTATTGGTAAGATATAAATAACGTATTGCATGCAACTGTTTTAAATTTTAATTATTAAAAATGCATCAGCATCGATAAATTTTTTCCTCAGCAAAAATGAAAACTAGAGATGATTATAAAAATAGCAAGGCAGGAAAGAACTTTAGAAACAATTGTTAGAAGAAACGAAATACATAAATAAATCAGCGGATTGAGAATAAATTTGTTGTTGATTTGCTGACTCGCAGAAGGGGAAAATCATTTTATTTTAAAAATAATAACAAACTCAATATTTATGAAAATGTACTACGTAATTTGATCAAAAACTAACGATAAATTTTAAAACTTCGTGCATTATATAATCTTACCGTGTTAATTACGTTTTACGTGCATTCGTTACATTGTTAGCAAAGTACGTGACAATTTTGTACGCAATTTCGTTGCTAAGTACGTATTTGCCGAGCGAATAAGCACAAGAAAAAACAATGTTATCGAAACGTTTTATACTAAAAGAATGAAGCGCAGTAATGAATACGTTAAAGAAAGATTTTGATAGCAATATTAAGTTACAACAACAATGAAAAGGCGAAATCTTGTAGAACTTGACGTACGGTGAGGTTAGGTCGTCCATTACTGAATAAGCGAAGATATGAAAAACTTCTTTTGTTATTGTTATTCATAACGAACAAGTAGAAACATTCTATACTGGGTCGCGGTCGATTACTATATACCCTATATCACCCTGCATTAATCGATATTACGACTTTTTCAAATTAAGGCCCGATCGGAATCGAACATTCGGACTTCAATCAAAATACATAACCATATCAAATTTCATCGCAGTCTTTTTCTGAAATGAAACGCAAGACTGAAACGCAAAGTTCCCTAAGTATAGAAAAGACATTAATTAATATTAACTAGTTAGTTTATTTATTTGCCCTGAGTTTAAATTTATATACAGCAACATCTCAAATTATTATATAATCACTATCATCATATTCGATGCAAGTTGAATCTCGATATCCGCTATCCACGAAATCAATTTCAATTATAAAATTATTATAAAGCGCTTTAATTATGTCTGATCATTAATCATCAATTTACATAGCATACTTTTAGGTAAAATTGACAAGTGTTTGCATCAAGATGTTTTGGATCAATATCATCTACATATTCCAACTTATTGTAACTATGTAGACATCAACTAATAATACAATATATTTGCAGAAATTTGCAACCATTTCTTAAATGCTGCAATCTTGATGTACCTACCTAGCATTAAACAGACGGACAAACTAAATTTGGTAAATTAAGATTTCTCAACTAACCAAGTATATCTTCTAAGAAACCATAGACGATTTTTGTGACAATCACCAATTACCATTTGTGTCGAAACACATCTGAGTTGTTACTTATAAGCAGATTTTAAGTATAATTCGACTACAACAGATATCGTCAAAATTTTTCAAATCTTTCTTGTGGGTCAAACAAACACACAGATCGATTTGACTAAATCGATATCTTAATCAGTTTGATATATCGTTTTGCTATATGCCCTATAAACTTTTGCGACAAAGATGCTTATGCTCGATAGATAAATGACTGCTAAAGTTGAAGTATATCAAGTGGAGTCGTGTGAACACAACGCTTTCTGTAAATACAGTTTTGATTATTATCTCATATTTATTATGAAGCTTTTAAAGTACAAGAAAGCAAGTCGCATTTTTTTTTAAGAAAATGAAAGGCATAGAGTAAAAAGCTTACTTTTGCCCACAACTCGCACTACCTTAAACTCTCTAGGAACGATTGTTTTTCACTACACTTTTCTACTATACAAACCAATTTGCAGACCCTTACCTTCACCTTTACTTTATCAGGGCATCAAACCATAAGATTTGTATTTTTCTTGTTGAAAGCATAATTTAATAGAAAATTGTTCTCTTTTTTATTAATGGTAGCAATTGCAATTTAAAAGAGGCTAACCGTACACATATGCGACCAGAGCCGTCAATCGGTTAAACCATAATCATAACAATAGTCGCCGCATGTATTTATGTTGCATTTATTGAAACGTAAATATAAACTTGGGCATACGTAAAATGCAAGCGCAGACACAAGTTAACAACAATTTCTGTTTCAAGTTGCATTCCATAATATGACTGTTAGATTAGGGCAATATATAGAACAATGTATAGAAATTCTATTGCTTAGTTCGTTAGTCCTTAGTAGCTACAGTTACTTACAGTTTTTGAATTGCGTCCGCTATTGAGGCTACTATTTACTGCATTAATAGCTCCACCTCCTGATTCACCAATCTGTTGTTGTTGTAATGCTTCAATTTGTTTGCGTAATGTCAAAATCTGCAAAAGAGGAGCGTGACATATATAATTTTTAATTTCTTATTATATTCATAAAATAAACTGCACACGCAATATTATCATAAATGTACTTTAAACGTTTAACCTCTTTTTAGGGGCCAATCAATTGAGCTTTAGTGAATACTGAGCACTACCATTGCGCATCCATGCACATATATTATGTTATTGAAAAAAATATTTAATTTATGATAAATTATAATTATAAATGCCATAATTGAACAGAAGATTGATTTATAGTAAATTGCATTAATAAATACCTATACGTATTTACTATTTTCGTAATTGTACTCGGTGTTCAAGTTTTAACACACTTCGCTATAAAATTCGCTCGATAACATAGAATTTTTCTCTATTATGTCTAAAACGAATAACTTGATGCTTTTCTTACGTACTCTTAGCACTTAAATGTTATTTTTTTTTTTATTATTATTATTATTATTTTTAACTAATAGTGGTTCTTTTTTAACAACAACTAAAACTCCAAATTCAGTACATTCGGAAAGAATCAATAAAGTGTATAATAATGTTGTTGGTGTATGCGAGGGCATAAACATATGTGCACCGTCATATACATGCACATATTACTTAAATATGTAAATATACTGTGTAGTTAGTTTTGCACACAACTCACTTCGGCTTCCTTTTCCATGCATAGCTTATCCAATTCTTCTTTCTCTTTTTGCGTATCGGCCAATAATTCCAATGCAGTACGATTATCAACAGCTGGATCACAATATTCGCTATCGCCAGGACCAACAGTTTCGGCAAGTACCTCTTGCACCAAAGTACTCACTTGGCCTTTAATTGTATTCAAGCTGTTATTTAACCAAGACATTGCTTCCTTTTTTCATCAATATCGATCCCTCCTTCGCATTCACATAAAAGTTTTAACAATTCTATTCTCGATACACTGGTGATGAAAATTATTTTGTTTATTAGAAAATTTGTTCTTGACAGCTTGGCAAAATATGAGGAAAAAAAACGAAATTTATTTGTATTGTATTTATTTTGATTTTGTGTTGATATTGGTGCTATGTGTGGAGTTTCTTTATGTCGTACAAACTGTCAAAAACATATGTTTCTTTTCAATGCGGTTGATTTGCAACAAAAGGAGAACAGCGCATGCTATCGCACATCGCTGAGTGACCCAATCGATTTTCTCTTTACACAAATTGTAGGACGGCACGGTTTTATAAATAACCAATTTTACTCGGCGGGTATTTTAAATTTTCAAACAAACACTTACAACAAAAATTCTAATCCTCGCCCTTGTCCATGCCCCAATTTCAATCGGGTGGATTTTAAAAAATGAATCCCTTAGATTTGAGTCAAAATCTCTTCATATGACTGGATTTGTTTTCTTCGTATATTTTACAGTAACATTCATCGAGTTAAAAACTAAAATTTCAATATAACACATTAGAATACATAGTACAACGTCGTTTATAAACTTGAACAGTTGTGATTTTTATGAGAAATGAGGAAAAGAAAAAATTAAATTCATTCTGGTTCGAGGCTTTAAAATGGTCTAGCCTGTGAGCTAAAACCAAAGCCCACGCCACGCATAGTATGAGTAGCCTGGCGGGCTACTTCGTATTGCTGCTCCATACTGGAAAACATGGCCTCCCGGGTCTTTACATCGCAACTGGTAACGGCAGAGTTCGAGTTATTCTGCTCACCATTAGCAGAGGAAGTTGCTGTTTGCGTTGTGGTGACGGAAGCCGGCGTCATATTCTTAATGCCCATTAAGCGCATAAATTTGGACGCTACCTTCCCATCAGTATCTTGTGAAAATTGAGCGTTACCCCATTTTGAAGCTGCATCTTCGGTTTTCTTGGCTCCCCAAAGGAGTTTACGCTTTTGCATTTGCTGCGCATATTTATTAGGATTTATAACGTTTGGGTTGTAATAGCTGGGCAATTGAACTGTAGCAGTAGTTGTTGCCGTGTTACTTGAGGTAAGCGAAGTATTGATCACAGGCATTATAGATGTTGTATTCGTCTGTTTGGGAGCGGTTTCGCCTAATGGCAAATTACAGAGATGCTCAAAATTACGCGCTGCAGGTAATTTCGTAGTAGTTGCATAATTACTTTCATGCTGCGAAGTAACTCTAACTTCCGTGTGCACTTCTTTTTCAGGCACATCATGAGTTGTACTAGATGGCGAACGATTTATTTGGTGCTTTTCAATTGACTGAGAACGTGAACGCGAACGTGAATCCCGTTGACGATCACGCCGAAAACCCTTATAATCGTCATGCTTTTCTGAACGCCTGCCCGCCGTATTGCCGCCACTGGCTACATTTTGTGGTGTAAGTGAACGCCTATAACGATACTTGGACGAGAAGGAGCATTTGTCCTCGTTGTAAGAGCGTTGAAAACGTTTTTCATCATGCCCACCGCAACCAGAGCGCCGTTCGTCGTGCATACGTCTGTCCTCGTGAGCTCTTCTATCTTCATGTCGTGGTTTTGGGGATTCATAACGGCTCGATTTTCTCTCTTCATGACGCTGCAGAATACGTGGTTTATCCTCATGGCGATGTTCTTTTTTATGATCCCTGGTATAACGATAACGGTCACCACCATGCTGCGTAATATTAAAAAAATAAATAAATAAATAAATTAAATAAGAAAAAAAGTTATTTTCGATTGCTTACTACATTAACAAAAAACCAATTCTCTTACCTTTTTATAATCATATTTATGGCCATTGTCACAAGACTTGTAATCTTCTCCTTTATGACTACGAGAATCCCTAGATTCTTTGGTATGACGAAAATCTCGTTTCTCGCGACTTTCCTTATGAGTATCAATTCGTTTCGAAACTCTGTATTTGTCCTGTAACAGAAATTTTATTTTCAAGAACACCCTACATGTTAGTAAGTTACTTATTACTTAAATGATTCTTCTACAACTCTTTAAATATTGAATTAAATGAAAAACATAAATATTTAAAACCTTAACAGTAACCGAAAAGAAAATTTAGTTTTACTCCTTTACCCTTAATCCTTAATTATATGTATACATATATATATATATATGTATATATATATATATATATATATATTAATATATATATAATTATTTTTAATATTTTATTGATATTATTAAATGAATTAGTAGCAATTCTTAGTTTTTGAAATATACTTAAGAAAAAAAATGCTGTAAAAAATTTTATGATTAATAGAAATTAATTGCAGTATACTCACGTTTATAAGCCGCTCAGTGTTTATTTAGCATAGAAGCTTAAGCAGAGTAGAAGTTAGAAGAGTGTGGCAGTTTTTTATTTTCTATTTAACTAACAACAGCCTTTCAGCGTTTTTGTTTTTGTCATTATTCATGGTATTTTCTCAATCAATCAATCAATCAATCATGACTTTTTTTCTACAGAGTGATGTTGTTTACTGAGACTGAATGGTGACCGTAGTACATTTTGGCTTTAATTTTTATTTTTCTTTTTTTTTAGGTTGATTTACATTTAAACAATTTTTATATTGTTCGTGTTTTTTTTTATATATAATACAATAATAACAAAAGTGGATATTTTATTAATTATATTAAACAAGAGTAAAACTAAATCTAAAATTTAAAAAAAAAAAAAAAAAAAAAAAAAAAAAAGGAAAAGAATAACAGAAAACCTAAGACAAGTGAAAAGAACGAGTCAAAAGAGTGAGAAAACTATGATATCGTTTAAAATTGACCGTTTAATAATATATCCATATTCATGTGCTCTATTATGTGAGCAACTACTACATTTTTTTACCCTTCATCAACAGATGATGGGATGTTATAACAATTTTGTCATCTCACATTTGAGAATATTTTTAACTGAACTAAGATTACGAACCCATTAAAAGATTGTCTGCATGTTGTTGCAGAGTTCAATTCTTTCGTTCTCTGACGCCGCGCTAATTGTCCGGCCCAATGCAGATAGAAAATCAAACAACAAAAGCATTATGTGAAAAAGGGCTCGATAAGGATCACATTAAACGGGAAATGTCTTCGATGACGCAATTCAAAAATATTACACTTGGATCTATACATAATTTGCTATAAATGCATATCGGCTAACTAAATGGACACATGCCTTCACATTGCTCCAAAAGCAATTACAAAATGTTTTTTATGCTTTCCCCGCTAACACTAATATTATATCTACTAAATCTTCCAATCCATTATCAATACTAACGAGTTAAGCGACCAAAAAAAAACTCAGCTTAAACGAACCTAAGAAAAATTGTTCAGTAAAAACAAAACATTTTTATAGAATTTATCAATTACTAATCTACTGACATACATAATGTATCGATTTGCCTGTAATTGCATTTCATGACTACGGCTCAAGTACAAATAATAAGTAAATATCCTCGAAGCACAATATACAAACAGTGGATAATATGTAAAATAGAAACTATAGCAGCGAATATATACCATTTAAAGAAAATGTGTATAAAATACGAGAAAATAACTCTTGTCCCACGATTGTCGCACACAAAAGAAAATCAATAAATCCAAAAAAAAAAGTTTACATATATATATCCGCAAACAACTTTTGTGTGCGCGTGAGAGTTAACATCAAATATCCTAACAAGAATGCACAAACCCTTCTCACTCATTATTAACACATTGACATCACAAATTTTTCTTCTAATAAAACATATATAATATTTGTTATATAAAATTAAAGATTCATTACCTCGTCATTATAATGGCGACTACTGCTTTTACTATGCTTTGCATTTCCAGTTCTATAGTCGTCGATATCATCACCATTTTTATGGCTTTTATGAGAGGGTGTATTATCACGGCTATCACTAGAGCTACTACTGGAACGTGTATTGCGCTTCACATAGCCGCCCCCGCGACCGTATATGTTGGCCGTACTGCTACCACAACCACCAGAACGTTCAGCCTAAAGGAATTTGGCAACTATTCAGAAACAGCAAATAAGTGTTATTTGACGTACAAACTAATACGTTTTGGATAGATATTAATATGTGCTTCAAACATAAAAAATGTTCTTCCGAAAATTTATTTGTCTTCCGCGGAAGAGCAAACCATATAAATGCAATAAATAATCTAACAAATTAATGAATAATTTCTGTATACATTTTTTTCTATCGTCGACTTTTTTTATAGTTTGTCAGCCATTTTCTTTTCAAACAGAAATTTTATAAATATATGCATATAAAATTTTTCTAAATATTTTCTTAATAATTTAATTTATAATTACCACTTTTGGACTTTGATATGCATCTTGGTCCTCTTCGCTGCTATAATTTACAAGTCCTTCCATTTCCTCCTTAATAACTTCTTAAGGTTCACCCGTGGCCAAATGCTTTCTTCAAGAATTATGGATTTTTCTAACCAATTTACAAGGAACTGCCAACAGCTCGTATTTATAGTTATTTACAGGATAAGATTGCCGCTGATTAATTATACATTTTTGAAGCTCGGAATATAGCTTTGAGATACGCGAAATATTACGTGTTCAATATATTAGGTAAGTAAGACGAGACATTTTAATTAATTTCTTGTCTGGACCTTTAAAATGAAAAAGTATTGAAACTACTTTAATATTATTAATACTAAGTTTACGATTTGTATTCTGAGGGGTAATCACTTACGAAAAATTTAACCTCCCGATGTTCCTGTTTTACCTGCACAGTTGAAGGCAAAAGTGTTAGCTAACCTTCAGTTGGGTGTCTATTCTTTCTCGACAGTAATGTTATGTGACTTTGTTCATATTTATTTCTATGAATATTTTATATTCTTTACTTCTTCATATATTGTCTCAGTTCATACAAATATTAATGTTTATTATTTAGATGAATTTACACCATTAGAATTTTAGTATGTAAGACCAGAAGTTTATGAACAAAGATAAAGGTGTTCTGAAGATTTCATTCGAAGCCCTAAACGCATTGAATCCTTAGCGCTCGTACGCTGCGCTACACCTTGCTAACCTTAAATATGCAATATAAATTTCACCTCACGCTAACTGTAGCTGATAGAATTGCAGGTCAATTAGAATATGAGTTCTAATCGAAGGCAACGTGATCGTTTTAAATACAGCGGCACTAACAATCGTAATCAGATTGCGGAGTCTTATTAAGCTTTGAGGTACGATCAGAGTTTTTCAAATAGAGATTATATTCTAATTCACGTTGCAACTTCATTTGCAGAACAATTTTATTTATTTATTTATTTTAAATGAATTAGAACGGAAAGTCCACTTAAGATCCGATCTCACACCCAAAGTTGTAATACAATTTAAAATTCAGCCAAAATCAGATCAGATATTCCTGGGATTCTAGTTAAAAATAAAATTCTATTTGCACATGATTATTATTATTATAAATTTAGCCAGAAAAAAAAGTTGTAAGACTAATGTCTTAAAGCACTAGTATCTAAGGCTTTCGGCTTTTATTAAAAACTCTACCGCACTTGAGAGATTTGAACCCAACGGCCATTGAGTTGCTAGTCGAGACTCTTGGCTACTCGGCCACTCAGACGGATATGTTTGCAAATAAACTTGACTTTATTTTCAATTGCAATCCTGATTGTGGTCCAAGTTTACTTTCCCGTTTGTCTTTCATTCTAATTGTAATCCCAATCCTAATTATTTCTATTTTCAATTTCCATTTTCAAACAGGTACAAATTTTAAAATGTTGCCAAAAGTCTGCGTTCACGTACAACGTAGCGCGAGCTTTATGTTTTATCTACATTTAAACACACTCAATGAATTTTATTTTGACAGCTCGAGCGCTACGCACAACGACCTTTAAAATCAAATGTAATTGTTGGTATGTTAGAAGTTAGAGCAATGCAAATTAAAACAAAGTTTGCGTTATGCGTTGTGCCTGGCCCACGAACTGCCCAAACAAATTTGATAAAAGTAGTTGAACATGTAGCTTGCGTTGCTTTGTGTATTAATGCGAGTTTTTGCAAACTTTAAGTACATTATATATGCATTAGCTTGTTAAGTCAAATATTGTAGATTTGATATTTTGTTATTTTTTACTAACTTTTTATTAATTTAAATAAAAGACGTGTGTCGTTCCAGCAAAAATAGTTGTGCAAATGAAAAACTCAAGCTAAACGTTAAATTTATGAGGTTCAAACAAAAAACTTCGTATTCATATTGAAAATTTGTAGATTATTCTATCATCGAAAAAGCTGTAGTAGCACTAAACTCTTAAGATACCACTCCACTCTTTGTATAACAGATGATCTTTGTCTTTTAAAGATATATACACTGCTGGCGTTTGCAATAACTACGAGCTTGGTGCTGTTAAATGCAAACGTATTCTAAAATATAAAAATGCATAAAAATATTTAGTTTCAATAACATATGTATAATGTATACATGTTGCCTTTAAACAATAATAATAAATACGGCTCAGCATTAACAATAAAGTAAAATTATATTCGCCTACAAAGATTACTCATTGTTGGGGAGCAGGCTAATATAAATAATACGATACGATAAAATATCACTGCTGTTCTCCCATATGTAGGTGTTCTTCATATAACTTTGACATTCTACAACTTTGGCAACAATAACATCACTATTGTATTTCTATTTTACCAAAGTCAGAGTCAAAAGGTAGCGCCAAGTAACATAAATTGATTCGTTTTTTGAGTAAAAGGAATTGGAAAAGCTCAATATAAGAATATGTCTTTTGAAGCGGACTACGAATACGCCTTGCAATTGCATAATCTCTTGAACTCCTCTAGTCAGGAGAAGTGCATTGACGACGATATTAAATTTGTGGATTTTAAAAAATCTTCGCAAAATAAACCAAAAAAAAAAGCGCATTAACCCGCGTTCAAACTTAGATGCGGATCATATATATCGGATGCAAAATTTATGGCATCCTCAGTGCGAATTTTTAAATCCAACACCGAACATTGTCGCTCTTTTCAATCACTTTGACAATAAATTTTTCCAAAATCGTCTTAAATGCGTCACTTTAGAATGGGGTAAACGAATGCACAGCTGTGCAGGTATTTGTTATTCGCGTAAATATTGTGATGATAAGGATATTACAATACGTTTAAGCGAGCCCTTACTAGCATTGAGGCAGCGCAAGGTTTTAATTGAGACTATGCTACATGAAATGATTCATGCTTATTGCTTTGTTTTACATATCCGAGAAAGCAATGGTGGACATGGCCCTCAATTCAAGAAGATAATGAGTGCTGTTAATAAAGTAAGTGGCACCAACATTACTGTGTACCACACGCTCCGTGATGAGATAAAATCGTGCAACTTGTATTGGTGGTGTTGTAATGGCGTTTGCCAAGAACGGTCGCCGTTCTATGGTCATGTTATACGTACATCTAACGATGCTCCCGGTCCTACTGACATTTGGTGGGCTAAACATCTAGAGGAATGTGGTGGTACGCTCATGAAAATTAAAGGGCCTGCCGAAAAGCTTAGGCTGAAGAAAATCAAAAAATCAAATAAAGAAAAGGAGAAAAGCTCCGACGAAAATAATGAATCACCCGAAAACTTGACTTCAGAGTTAAATAATACAAATGTACACCTTATTAATGCAGGTATAAATCACTTTCTGGTTTTTCGTATGGTAGTATTTGTGTTTTAAGATACACAATTTAAAGTATGTAGTATCTTAGAGGCAATCGGTGCAAAACTGCTTATCCTATTGACAGTCTGCATATGTGCTAGTCATGATAATTGACATCCAAAGTAGCGCCGATTAGGAAACGAAAATCCAAATCGGCTATTCTCATATATATTCTCCTGTAAAATGTCCTTTGCATTAAAAAAATGAAATAAGTTAAAGAGGGATGGTATTGGCCCATAGTCACTTCTCACTTTTCGTCAATTTAATCTTCTTAACTGCATTTTTATTTCCATTTCAGGTCGCATATCCAAATCAAATGACCTTGGTACAATGTCGTTAGGTTTAACAGCATCAGTTGCTAAAGCTTTTCCACCTACTTCATATCCAGGGTTGTCCTCTGATCCGTTTAGCGTATTAATAAATCGTCCCACCTCGGTACAAACGTTCAGTTCATCAAGCGCGCCACGCGGTAATTTGCATAATGTTGTCGGTCTTAAAGATATAGGCACTAGATCAAAACCATCATTTTCCGATTGGGGAAAAAGCGCTTCATTATCTCAAAAAAGTGACCAACGCTCTACTCCTGGAAATCATATTGATCGTCAGTTTTTACGCAGCGTGTGGGAGAAACGATGGAATGGTGGCATTGATAATCGACAAAACCGTGCAGATGACAACGGACCTACAGGTATAGAAATATACGGTCTCGTCACTTGAAATGTTTCAAATTAACCTCTCATGTACACCTTTGTTGCAGTTGACATCAAACGTAAGCGCATCTCAAATGACGGTAGCCCTTCAGATGTAATTTGCACATCCGTCGAAGGTCCGTCGTGTGCAAAGAATCAAAAAGATTGGATTGCAATTGATGAAGATGTTATGGTGCAAGATAATAGTTCTGACGACGTTATAAGTCTATCGTCTGGCGAAGACAACGACGATCAGGATGATGAGGAGTATGAAATATATAAAGCGACCATAAATCAAAAAATGACGTTAGCGGAAAGGCAGAAGGTGATAAAAAAAGAAATAATCGATGAATCCGTTGATTTATGCGAGGGTGACATTGAGCTAATTGACGATGAATTTGATGATAACTTTGAGCAGAGCTATGAAATAATAGCTTCTAGCGAATTACCCAACACTAGTGTTATAGACAAATACTTTAGCTCGAACAATTTTTTAAGAGAATTTCAAAAAGATAATGACTTGATTGCGTCCGGATCGAGATTAAATTCAAGTAACGAAATTGTAACATGCCCAATTTGCGAAACAAAAATGCCGCGATGGCAATTTGCTAAACATCTCAACGGCTGTACCGGTATAACTCTCAAAGTCCAGCCACGTAAACTGGCCTTTAAAAACTTAGCTACTGCAACTAAAGAAAAAAAGAGTGCACGCTTTTCCAGCAAGACAGCCAAAAATATATTACGCAACGCTGGTTACTTAGATAGCGATCTAACTCAAACCGATCTGCTTAGCAGCTTCGGTGAGGAAGCTGAACGTGAATTCGAGAGTTCAGGTGTAGATCCTTCAGAGAATAATACTATAGATCGTAGTTCGCCGCCGGAAGGCGAAGACATTAAACATTATCGTCAACAGAGTATTTACAAAACAACGCGACAGTGTCCAATATGAGCTCGAGAAATAGAGAGAACCGACGTCAATAACCATTTGATTATATGTGCACGCAAAGGAAATAAAAATTCTAGATAAACATAATTTCGTCTGCATCTCATTTTCTATTTGCTGGCTGCATTTGCAAAATCATGCGAAAAACGTTTACTTACGCCTATACTCTTACTTACTATTTCCCATATTTATTTGGTATAAGATTTCCGAGACAACGTCCTAATGGCTCTAAAAATAATTATATACTATAATTTAGATCATTCTTTTCTTATGTTTTAAAAGGTGTCCTTGAACGCTGTTTTGAAATAAATTTTTTTTTGTTAATTTATCTATTTTTACAAGCCTGCCTTGTTGCTTTTCTTGAAGTTAATGCCGCCTTTTTTTTCATTAAATTGTAGTTTTCTCTTTCAGTTTTTACAATTGTAGTTTTTGTTGAAAACCGTTTGATGTGTAGACGGACTTCTTTAAAATCCTACGTTATTCAGAGCAACTTCGTATAAGAAATAAGTAAAGACGTCTCCAGAGAATGGCAGCAGTGCTGTCCTCAAATATTATAAAAAAAATTGGCAAAGAATCGGCCTTTTCTTAGTGGCCTTTTTTCAGTGGTCTATCGCCTTAATAAAATTGATCAAACGTTTCACATAAAGTCTTCAACGGATTAAACACTTTACAATTCGTTCGATATTGCGACCATCGACAAGACGATTCAAATATATTTATTTCGCTAAGCAGAACTATTGAAGAATCTTTCCCTCCCTCAAGAAGAGAAAAAGTTAAAAATGCACTCAATTATCTGTGCCTCTCATTTAAAACTTTCTAGCGAAATTAGTAACACTAAAAATATTGTTAGTAGCGCGAACAAAAGTAAACTTAAACAAATTAAAATGTTATAGCACGAAAGCGCTGTCTTTTAGGTATTCTGTTCAATTCTTCCTTCCCGCATCATGAATTACACCTTGTTGACATAAAAAGGGATATTATGTTTATGGCGTGCAATCCGAAAAATAGTTGTATTTAGTCCACATATTATAAGCGAAATTGCTATTTTATAGCAACCTTCGTCATAAAGCTAAAGCTGCGTCTTGTTTCTTTATAAAGAAAACGATTCTAAATTGACTGGTGTTGTTAAGGATGTATTATAAGTCTATCAGGGTACATTTAGAAAAATTTAGCGCATATTCGCTACAAGCATTGTCGCATTTAAAAAGATTTTCCGCATGACGGACAGACGGACATGTGTAAGTCGGTGATTAAGAATTAATGTATTTTATAAGATCTCTGAAGCCTTCTTGTGGTGATGAGCATAAAAAACTATTATCATCGCAATTATTAACGCATTAGAGATAGAACTCAAATAACGATGAAGAGTTGATCATTCTATAATAAAATTTAAAAAACAACTTCATACGAAAGCAACAACCGCCAGTTTTAGTCACCGAGTTTTTATGAATCGCGTACAGTGCATGTACAAAGTTAGTGTCGACATTGGTGAGATATGGGAATTATGATATGAAAAACTACAGTCATAAACAGAAGATGCGTGTCGATAATGACACAAAGCTTCCTTTGAAGCAGCTGAACCCTTTGGTAAGCAAAAATAAAATAAAGATAAATGGATCAACAACACACCCTTCTGAACGGATGAACGTATATACACACAAAATATAATTGTAAACCCCACTTCACTATCTACGAAACTATGAGTTATGTTTCTGAAGATACCCAGATAGCTTTTTATTCTACATTGATATATAGATTTGTGGTTGTTCATTTTATTCGTGTATGTGATTCGAAACGGATCAGAGTCTTTTTCTAAGATTCTTTGAAAATTAATGAAAAGGAATAAAAATGAAATTTGGTGACCCTGTTTTCCTTTTTTTTTTTTGTTTTTTTGTTTTGTTTTTTTTGGTTCAATGTTTTCTATTAGCACTGAATTCAATAATGATCCAATAAATTCAGCCCAGTCACAGTTCTTAACCCGCGAAAGAAAAAAAGATTCAGGAATCTATTTCATTTGTTAAAGTTTGTGATTATATATTTTTTTGATGAACTCTTTGATTTATTGTTTCAATAGAAGAAAGGTTTTCAAAGGAATTTGAAGAGAATGCCTCTGGACGAAGATTATAAATATGCCTTGGAGTTGCATAAACGTTTAAACGGCGGTAGCGATGGTAGCGGAGAAGATTATGCTGATAGCGATATTCAATACATGGGTTCTAACAAATCCATTCAGAATTCATTGCAAACAAAACGTAATAATTTGCGTTCAAATTCAGATGACGATTATCTAAACAGCACCCAAAATTTGGTTCATCCTCAATGGGAAATCTTGGATCCAACGCCTGACATTTTCGCTCTTTTCGGTCAATTTGATAACAAATTTTTTCAATGTCGCTTAAAATGTGTGACTTTAGAATGGAGTAAACGAATGTTCAGCTGTGCCGGTATATGCTATTCGCGTAAAAACGCTCTTGGCATGGATGTAACGATACGTTTAAGTGAACCTTTGCTAAAATTGAGACCACGCAAGGATTTGATTGAGACTATGCTACATGAAATGATTCACGCGTATTGCTTCGTTTTGCACATTCGTGAAGGCAATGGCGGTCACGGCCCTCAATTTCAGAAAATAATGAATGCCATTAACCAAACTGCTGGCACGAACATCACGGTTTATCATTCATTTCATGATGAAGTTAAATTATATAAACAACATTGGTGGCGGTGCAATGGTGTATGCCAAAATCGTTCACCCTTTTTTGGCTATGTGAAACGCACTTGCAATCGCGCCCCGGGGCCAAATGATTTTTGGTGGGCCAAACATCAACAGGATTGTGGTGGAACTTTTATCAAAATCAAGGAGCCTGACAAGAAAAGTAAATCGAAAGCAAACAAAAAATTGGAAACGAAAAACGATAAAAAGTCATATGGAAATGAAGATTTGCGCAAATTTTTTTCACCAACTGCAAATGGCTTCCAAGGTCGTGAAGCGAACACAAAAGGTCTTAATAATCTAAACAACGGCTTTAAAGGTAAGTTCTTATTTTGCTCACTACATGTCTGCTTATGCCTTGCACTGCTAATCGGATATATCTGGCAACGCTCTTAAGTGTTAAAATTTGTTAAGATAATTATGTCCTTAGAGATGCCGAAAAATTGCTTAAAATTTCTCTTGCCACTTACTATTCCAACTTTTTTCTGTTATTCAAAGTAGTGCCCATGGGCGGAGACAAACATATTAAGAAATTTCGCAAATTAGTGCATCTCTCTTAACGGTTTCAGGTATTCTTTCCAAAAAGTTAACAGCATATAAGATAAACATATATAACTTTAAGGTCGGTTTAGCATGTAAAATGCGCGAATTTCAGAAAATATAATTCCCTCCGTCTTTGACTACTGTATTGCAGGTGGCAGCACTAAAACGAACGGAGGCGGCACTATATTATTAAATCCTCGTACCAAAACCGCTTCAAACTCCAGCACTTCGGCAGCTAAAATTTTCCCACCAACATCATATCCTGGTTTGTCGTCCGACCCTAATCCAACAAATCATTCCAGCCCATCAAGTTTGCCACGGGGCAACTTACGCAATGTTGTCAGTCTCAAGGATGTTGGCACTAATATAAGGTCATCATCTTTCAAATCGTCCGACTGGGGGAGAGGCAACTCGTTGTCTACAAGTAGTCCAAAAGACAGTGTTCCTAGTGGTCAGGTGGATCGTCAGCTTTTACGCAATGTATGGGCGAAACGTTTTAACAGCTGTGATGCTGACTGTGATAAAAGTAACAGTTCGAAGAGACATAAACGCAGTGAGGACGAAGTCCCGGGTAAAGCAATCGAATTTTCATTCTTTGTCCAGAAAGTGTAATTTTTGTACCTTTTTGTAGATGATATTAAACGTAAACGTATCTCAAACAGTAACAAGTCGCCAGCCTCATCTGATCCTAGTTCTCTTGATAAGAAATTTTCTATCGGTGTCCACCGTCGGAAAGACTGCACTGTAATAGATGAAATTATTGACTTATCATCTAGTGAAGATAGCGACAACGATAACGATTTTCAGTATAAATTAATTAAACCGACTATAAACAAAAATATGACAACAGAGGAAAGACAGACCATGATTAAGCAAGAAATAATTGATGATTCCACTTCTCTATCTGACACTGATATTGAAATTATTGGCGATGAATTTGACGATAATTTCGAGGACAGTGACGAAATGATAGCTGCGGGTGAACTGGCCGACATTAGTGTTATAGATGAATTCTTTGGTGAAGATACTCTTTTAAAAGGATTTCAAACAGAAAATGGTTCGTTCGCCTCAGGATCAAGATCAAGTTTTAATAACGATGTCATAACATGTCCTGTTTGCCAAACCAAAATGCCTAGGTCGCAGTTGGCCGAACATCTCGACTGTTGCACTGGTATAAGCGAAAAAATTGAACATAATGAACTAACCAATAGAAAGGTACCGGCTGTGTCAAAGAAAACTCGAAAAATGCGCAAATCAGCTAAAGATATATTACTTGATGCTGGTTACTCGGAAGCTGATCTATCCAAAATTGTTAATTTGGATAATTTTGATGAAGATGAGTATGAAACTAAGATATTGTAGTTCAAAGATCGGCACTGGCAATGGAACTGTATGATCAACGAACCATTTATGAAATAACACGTGTATGTTCAAGAAGTGAAAGAACTTCAAATAACCGAACATCTCACGGAACGTTTACGCGAGCGATAAAATAAGTACATGCCTGAGGTCGATCAAAATACGTTTTTTCATTTTCCGAATGTTTTTGATTTATTATTTAAAGCTAGCAAATCTTCACAGACAATTTCTTAAAAATATACTCAACTACATAAAAAATATATGAAACTAAATCAGAAAATTTCGTTATTTGCTGATAAAAATTATAATTTATAGTTTACATAATATTTCCAAAAT
Source organism: Glossina fuscipes (assembly GCF_014805625.2). Classification (NCBI taxonomy): domain Eukaryota; kingdom Metazoa; phylum Arthropoda; class Insecta; order Diptera; family Glossinidae; genus Glossina; species Glossina fuscipes. The sequence goes on along the minus strand of NW_023998414.1, from coordinate 14,397,989 downwards.
ATTTGACATTTTCCCTATGACGGTATTTATCGGCCAACGGCTGCCACTGCACTACAAATAAATCGGCGAAGTGCAATAAGATTTTTCCACTCAGTGATAGCGTATGAACTCGACAAAAACTTTCAATAAAAATGATTTTTGTTTTTCTTTCCAAACGTCCTGCCAATCTCCATAGATAAGTGGCTATACAGAAAGGCACGCATGTGCCAGGGCCATTGCATAGTATTAGACGCGGCTGATCACGAAATATTAACCAAAAACTCCAAATGAAAGCATACAAAGTAGTAAAAATAGTGCTCAGCCAACTTTGTCCCACTTCGCGACTACGGGGAACTTCAATGAAGGCATCGGGTTCTATATGATGGTTAATAGACTCTTCTAGCGCCTTTTTGAAACGTACCTTTGAGGTAGTGTCTGTCGTAGCTAGCAAATACTTTTGGGGTTTGTAGTATCCCGGTTCTTCACTTAATTGAAATAGCGCCTGAATTATTTTGACCATTTCTGAGGTATGTCCCCCAGAACCCAAAATCACATAAACTGGTTTAGACGTAGGACCAAAAGCCGGCATATGTATATTTTAAAAGCTTCTTTTTTTTTTTTTCTCAAAATAATTTCTTCAGACGTGATGTGTTTACTTACTTTGTTAGGTTTAGGATTACCATACTTTGGCTTTTTATTTGACATATGGAATAGAGATTTAAATTATCCAATTTAACTAGTATTGCTTAAATTAAAAAAAACACTTTTTTGCTATTCAAAATTTTTCTGTCATCCACTTTCCACTACCCCCATAAGGAGCAGATGGGAAAAGTAAAAGTAATAGAAACTTGGCTGGGTTTGTCCGCTAATAAGGCTGCATATAATAAACATTGGGGAAGTCACGCTTCCCTGGCTTATCATATATCCTTTAGAAACTAAAAAAAAAAAAAAATAAGCAACTTAGTGTAAACATAAGTAACCAGCTTACGATTTGAGAAGTATAAGTAAAGAAAAGAACGTAACAACATAAAGTTTGAAATGAATAAACAAGACGAAACTGTAAGAATAGTTCATTATATAAATCAAAGCCAGGAACCATGCTAAAAAGTTCTTTCAAACTTTACAACTCTTGCACGTTTAACAATTTTTACGAGTGAATGTTCATTACTGTCAACATATTCCATTTAATTTTAAGACGTTCGCATATGTATACCTGTCTGTTCGTTACATTTACAATGAATACCAAATATGACATCATCCCTTTAGTGGTTCCGAGAATAAATATAAATAAAACTCACTTTCAACTGAGATTTAGGTGAAATTTTTTTCAATATATTGTTTGGACCTCATCATTATTTGTGGATTACAAATACATGCAGAGTTATACATCGTACACTTATTACGAAAATAATGAACGCATGTCACGTTGCGTGCATGTGAGATAAAGTGCATATTCGGTTAAATGGCTTCTTAAATAAGTTGTGACCCACTGTGCTTTTCGCATTCTGCTCTCCAAATTCTTTTATTTGATCGCCATATCGCTGGTTTTATTAAAGAGGAAGCAATCACGGCGTCTATCATGTTTATTATCAGATATTAATCCGTAAAGCAAATATGGAAAGTTTCAACCTTCTAACTGTAATAATTTCCGATTAATGAGCTAAAATCCAAAAATTTTTGTTAGAAAAAACTGAATTGAGTTCAGTTTACGCTCCACTGCGCGCTTTAGCTTCGACCAATTTGGCCCATTTTCAATGCCAACCTGCGTGCAGGAACTTCCAATGTCTCTACTAAATTTGAATTCGATATTGTCAGTTTTGCGAGTTTTGCATTGAAATCTCCCTTGGCCGAATTTATCATATATTGCCGCTAGTCTCACAAAACGTCATTAAAGACACAACAAATTTTCTCCATTCTTTTTTTTTTTTTTTTTTTTTTTTTTTTGTTTATTTTCTATACATTTTCAAACAGGAGGAATACTTTAAATTTAATTTAAATAGCATTATTTTGGATATAGTTACGCTTTCTACAGACAACGAACCATGCTTTTATATTGCTTTACGCAATTTATAGATTTTTCGAGTAAGAGCATTAATGCTATGTTTCAAGTAGTCTTAATAATAAAGCTCACCTATGAAGGCATTATTATTATTATAAAACAGCTGCTACAAAACCACTCAACATATGCGATATTCAGCATTCAGCATTCATTTAGCATAAAATTAATTCAGCATTTGGCATCAAAATAAATCAACAAGTTTCACTTCTTTTTTCTTTTTGCGTCTGCAAGCTTATGTTTATTAAATTATAATTAAAATATAAAACACAATGAATTGAAAATATTTAATATTATTTATACAGACGTTAAAGAACTAATAATTTTATAAAAGTTTTCCGTTGTTTCGTTAAATCAAAGTTAAATTTAAGAAAAATCTCCGATATTGTTTTTGTTAAGATATCAAATTGTTATTATTATTATTATTATTATTATTATTATATTTTTATTTCTTCCGAGTCAGTTGCGCCAGTTATTTTATGCGCACTCGAAAGTAAACTAAAAGAATTCCGTTAAAGCGAAAATGATGAATTGTTTCAGTTCTTTAAGCGTGCCCACATTGGGTGAAATGGAACAAATTATATGCATGTTGGAAAGGGGTACCATTGTAACTAAATTGTATAATAAGCAAAGACGACCTGAACAGAGACGTCTAATTTTGGTTCGCGAAACTCGCCAATTATTATGGTCACCAGCTACTGCAAATACGCGTATAGAACATGAAGGTTCTTTAGAGTTACGAGAAATTAAGGAAATACGGGTGGGAAAGAACTCCAAGGAATTTCGAAATTGCCCAGACGAGGCTAAACGGTTTGAACCTGGAAAATGTTTCGTGGTCTTGCATGGCAGCTCATTTAAGTTGAAGACCTTCTCAGTTGTAGCCTTTTCGGAGCAAGAGGCAGAAAACTGGGTGAAGGGTTTACGTTATATGGTACAGGATACAATAAATGCTCCATATCCATTGCAGGTGGAACGCTGGTTAAGACGTGAGTATTATTCTATAGAGAATTCTAGCTGCCAAACAACCAAAGAGAACGGTCAGGTCACAATCAAAGACTTTAAAGCATTTTTGGCCAGTGTAAGCTGTAAAATGACAACCTCAAAGTTAATGGATTGCTTCACTGAAGATGATATTAGGCGGAAAAATGATTTGCGTTTTGATGATTTTGCTCGACTTTACCGTAAACTTTTACAACCACCCGGATTTCTTGAAGACCTTGTCCACAATTCGCCAATTAGCGAATTTGATTATTCTAAAGATGGCCTTACGGTAAGTTTGAAGGAGTTTCAGCGTTTCCTTACGCAAGAGCAGCACGACGCCATGGGACGCGATGATCATACGGCCTCCAGTTTTATACGTGATTTCATTGAAGATATAGAACGCGATATACGCGAACCTTATTTTACGATGGAAGAGTTTCTAGATTATCTTTTTTCCAAGCACAATGACTTGTGGGATAGAAAATGCGATCGTGTTTACATGGATATGAAACAACCCATGTCAGCATATTGGATAGCTTCGTCACATAACACTTACTTAACGGGCGATCAATTCTCATCAGAAAGTTCTTGTGAAGCTTATGTTCGCGCTTTACGTATGGGTTGCAGATGTATAGAACTTGACTGTTGGAATGGTCCAGATAATTTGCCATATATTTTTCATGGCCACACTATAACATCGAAAATTAAATTTAAAGATGTCATTAAAACGATTAAAACACATGCATTTATTACTTCGGAATATCCCGTGATATTATCTATTGAACAGAATTGCTCGTTGGAACAACAACGTAATATGGCTCAAGCTCTTACCGAAGTATTTGGCGATATGTTATTGACACAACACTGTGATCGATCGGAAACGCAATTACCCTCTCCCCATCAACTAAGGCGTAAAGTTATACTGAAACATAAAAAAATACCGGAGTTTGAAGACAATGCTAGTATAACGTCGAATACGGCTACCTCGACCGTAAGCATTGGATCAAGCGGTAGCCGAGGTTCTATCAGTGGTCCCAGTGATGACCAAGATAGCGTACGCAACATATTAAAGGAAGGCATGATGTATTTTAAAGATCCTGTTGATAAAACTTGGAATATTTATCATTTTGTCTTAACTCAACAAGAGTTAATTTATTCTTCGGAAATAGATGAAAATCGTTCCGCAGCCGGTGATGATGATGACAACGTCGTACAACGCAATTCCTGTAATGCATTAATACCAAAAGGTAAAGAGAATTTGGTTAACGACGAACTTCATTTTGGGGAGAATTGGTTTCATGGTAAATTGGAAGGTAACTTACTTCATTAAAACATTTTTTTATTAAAAAAATTCTAAGCATTGTTACGTTTTGTAGGTGGCCGCCATGAAGCCGATCAATTATTAGAAGCTTATAAACATCTAGGGGATGGAACATTTTTGGTAAGAGAATCAGCAACATTTGTGGGTGACTATAGCCTATCATTTTGGCGGCGCAATCGTCCCAATCATTGCCGTATCAAACTGAAGCATGAAAATGGCTCAACAAAATATTATTTGGTGGATAATTTTGTGTTTGATTCTTTATATTCTTTAATTGTATACTATCGTAAAAATATGCTACGTGGCTCAGAATTTTCTATTATTCTCAAGGAACCTGTGCCGCAACCGAAAAAGCATGAATCACAAGAATGGTTTCATCCACATACCACTAAAGAACAAGCCGAACAAGTTCTAATTAAATTAGACGTAGGCTCTTTCTTGGTAAGGCCGTCAGTTCAAAATACAGATGCTTTCGTCATTTCATTTACTATAAATCGTAAAATTAAACATTGCCGAATTTTACAAGAAGGCCGTTTGTTTGTGGTGGACGCTAATCAATTTGAGTCTTTAATATTGCTTGTTAAATATTATATGCGTAATCCGTTATATCGCAACGTAAAACTTATATATCCAGTGTCTCAAGAGATATTAAAACAAAAGCTTTCAGCTTGTCAAGTGTCATTAGATCATACTGGTAACAATGGGGATTTCAATGATGCGTCCAGTTATATGGATCCTAGTTTAGAGGATCGCGTCACTTGTAAGGCTTTATATAGTTATAAAGCTGAAAATCCAGATGAATTATCATTTCCCAAACACGCGATTATTACTAATGTGCAGCGTAATAACACTATGTGGTGGAAAGGCGATTACGGTGGCATGAAACAGCGTCATTTACCGGCCAATTATGTGAAGGTAATACTGTTTGGTGTTACTATGTACTATGAATCTCGTAATTACTATGTACTTTTTAGATTATTGACTCATCGGGCGACGATTATAATAGTTTTACTGATGACTTTAATTCGGAGCAATTTTCTCGCACTGATTCTATTGAGATTCACGGAGCAGTGGCATCATTATTTGAATCCAACGAACCGGGTATAGGATTAATGTTACAAATCCAAACACCTACCATGCAGAATACTTTCGTAATAGGTTTCGATAAGGAGGAACTTGCATTCGAATGGGTTCAAGCTATACAAGACGCGGCTGTAATTGCCAATCAATTGGACTCTGAAAGGCGCAAAAAAGAGCGCTCCGCTCGTGTGGCCAAAGAAATGTCCGACTTAATTATATACTTTCGCAGTGTTCCATTTCGGGAACATTCATGGGTTTTCTATGAAATGTCTAGCTTTCCTGAAACTAAAGCGGAAAAACAATTTTTACAACAAAACACCGCACTTTTCTTGGCCTATCATCGTAATCAAATTACTCGGGTTTATCCCAAGGGTCAACGTCTGGATTCTTCCAATTTTAATCCAGTTCCGTTTTGGAATGTAGGCTCACAAATGATTGCTTTAAACTATCAGACAGGTGATAAGGCCATGCAATTAAATCAAGCGAAATTTCGTGATAATGGTCAATGCGGTTACCTTTTGAAGCCGAAATTTATGCAAACCGATGGCTTCGATCCAAATAATCCGGCAACAATTAGTCTTTTAGAAGCCAAAATAGTTACTATACGTATTATAGCAGCTCGGCACTTATTTCGTTGCGGTAAATGCAGCAATCCTCTTGTCGTGGTCGAGGTTACTGGCGCCAATTTTGATACAGGTGTAAAACATCGTACAAAAGCATCTGAGAACGGTTTCAATCCCATATGGAATGAGACCTGCGAATTCTCTATACGGAATCCGTATTTCGCTCTTTTGCGTTTCGAAGTTCAAGATGAAGACATTTTCGCCGAAACACATTTTATCGCACAGGCGTGCTATGCATTAAACTGTTTACGTTCAGGGTATCGTAGTGTTATTTTGCGTAACAAATTCAGCGAAGAATACGAATTAGCTTCACTGCTTATCCATATTGATATAAAACAGATACCGCCTAATGAAACACCAGCAGTTTTAAATTTTTAGAAAAATTTCATATAAATATTAAAAAAAGGAGAAGACTAAAAAAATTTGACAAAAAAAAAGAGAAAGCTTTAATAATCCATATACGTATATATTGTTTCTATTTCATATTGCTTCCAAATTTACAAACTCTTATAAGCATATCTTAATAACACTTACCTATAATATGAAGACTTATTGTTGTGCGTTTGAAATTGTAAATGTAGGTTAGGTTTTATTTTTATTATAATATTTGTTTAGCAAAATTAAAAAAAAAAAAATTTGTAAACGCAATACTTTCATTTAATTATATAATTACAACGGTGTGTTTGTTTATTTATAAAATTATCATTGTGTGCATGTGTACCTAATTTTGAAATGTCGAAAATGTTTAACAATATTTTTACAAAATAAAAAACTTAAACTAATTATAATTTTTCATCGTTGGCGATGTCTTTAAAATTTTTCTTCAAATGCAAGCGTTTGATATCGACGTCATTCCAACTAATTCCAATATGATGCATCTGCACGCGTCCGGTTAGCATCTTGAAAAGCAAACGTAACAGGCGGATCGCAGAAGAGATCAGATACATATATGATTATAAGGAACCGATTATTGACCATTCGACGGCAATTAAGGACGAGCAAAGGAAATTCAATTTGTTGACACTAAAGTGTAAAATAAAATAAAAATTAGTGATTGTTGGATAATTGAATAAGCCCATTCGTTAAATTGACTTGTGACTGAATCAAATTCTTGAGATCGTCAATATGTCAACTATAAGACGGCAGATAGAAGAGACGATTTCATCTAATCAGAATATTAGATTAATTGAAAACAGATATCAACCAAAACAACCAATATGCATGCATGTTCAACTATAATTCTTTTATGATAGTTTTTTTCTCTTTTTTTTTTTTTGTCGCAAGTTTCTTGCTTCCAGATGAAATATTTAGTTTATTAGTCACTCGCATAAGATTTTCTTTGGGCCGCGAACAGGAAAAGTTATGATATTTTTTTCGTAATTACACCCTTGAAAAAAACCTTGGACCAGTTGGTATCAGATTTTAATTCTTTTAATGTTCGTCATACATCAAAGATTCATTTATTCAATGTATATTGTTTATCGCATCTTGCACATCCTATATACTCTAAATATTATATTGTTTTGTAATTTGTCAGAGAGGACTATATAAATTGAATACTATGTATACGCTCTGATCTATTTGTATTTTATTTTTATAACTAGATATGCCTTTGAACGTAACGTTCTTTATGTCTATAAATGTAGGAAGGACGGACAGATATGCCTAAATCGTTTCTTCTCGTCTATCTCGTCTATCCTAGTTAAAGAAAATATGCATCTGGCATATAAATTATTTATAAAATCCAAGAATAGAATAATTACATTAACTACTGTTATCAATTTACTACTAATATTATACAAGTAATGGCAGCTCTGATTATATTATTTATACCGTAATTTATGTGAAAAGTAACTAAGCTATAAAATTGATAATAAGTCTTAGTAAAAAAATAAAAAAAAATAAAAAAAAACATTTATTATTTGTTTATATTACTAACATTTCACAATTGGCATTTTTAATTGACAACTACATCCTGAGAAGGTTAATATCCTCCATTAACTCATTACAATTAAAATTCACAAGCGTAGTAAGTTATTCGGTAAGTTATTAAAACTTCGTGTTTAAATTAAAAAAAATAGAAAATTTTTCAAATTTAAGCTACGCAAAAAAACAATAAGTCTCAGCGTTTACGTACATATATGCATTATATTTCTTTCTCTATTTACTTATTGTTTTGATTTTCTTTCTTACATTATGAAATCGCTATCTACGAAACTCGGTACAGAAAAGTACATTTGCTAGCGCACAAAGAAGAAACTGCAAGTCGAGATTAAAGTATTAAGTGAGATTGCTGCTTACGTGTTAAATAACAAATGTTGAAAAACAACAAATAATAATTAAATTATAAAAATATATATATATAATAAACACAAGGGTAAAAGGTAACCAAACAAATTGCTTCATAGGCAGTTGCTCATCAGCGAAAGTAACGAAAGGTTGAGAACCACCACAAGAAAAATACGAGTTTGGAAATCATAAAAGAAATAAATCAACTAATACATAAGACAAAAAATAAAAAAAAATAAATAAAAAAAGGAAAGAATTATAATCCATTTCATACACATACACGCAACGAATACTCAGGGAACGACTAGATTAGTCAATAATGGCTATTGGAAACAAAAACTTCATTGTAACGCTGATATGTTTTGTCAGTGTAGCCAAAGCTACTTCACAACTTAAATCTCTTGTGGATAAACTTGATGAAGGAGGTATAAATGTTGATCAATTCAAAAATCAATTCCCAGCCGAATTTCCAAAAGGAAATTTCTCAATGGAAAATGCAAAGGATATGGTCAAAGATAAATGCATTAAAGAATTAGGGCAAGAGAAAGGAACCAAAGCTTATCAGGAAATTGAATCAGCCACTTTATCATTAGGCGAATGTATTACTGGCATATTCAATTACAGTGCCATGCAGGAAGAAATTGCCGAAGCATCTCCTAAAGGCGAACTAGATGTAGTGTTCAACAAGTATTGTGCCAAACAACCGGACTTAGTTATATGTATGGAAAATTTTAATCAAAAACTTGTACCTTGCCTCGATAAGGATGAACGTGAAAGTCAAGATGTCTTTATGCGTATGGTGCATAAGTTACTAGAGTTTGTATGCCATAAAGGTGGCGATCAAATTGCATTATTCATAGCTGAAAAAGGTCCTGAATGCTTACAAGCCAATCGTGATGCTATACAAAATTGCTTTAATAACACTTTCGCCAGTTATGTACCAACCGAAGGTTTAGAAACTGTTAAGTCTCTGCCAAAATTAGTATTAAATGCTGAACAATGCGAAGATATTTATCGTTTAGAAACCTGCATTGTACAAAAATTGGAAACATGTGAAGAAATTACACCCGCCAATATTATTGAATCTCTGTTTCGTTTCATGAAAAATGAAACCATTTGCCGTAACAGTGGACCCCATAGACTTGTCAGCGGTAATACGAATACTTTATCAATAAGTTCATCAATCATATTATCCGTTTCGTTATTACAACTTTTAAATATGTATAATCGTTATATGGTATATAACGACTAAAATCAGCTAACTAAACGTGGCTTCATCTTTATATCAGTTCGGACATATATTGAAATGAAAAAAAAAAAAAAAAAAAAAAAAAAATTAAGAACAAAAGAAATTCACAATTATTGTGATTATTTTATATAGATTTTATGGAACAAAAGCTAATTAATACTCGAATTATTTGATGAGTCAAACATAAAAACATAGTTCAACCAAGAAATATCAACATTGCACTATTGAACCTATCAATCGCAATTAATCACAGCCCTATACATATATATATATATATGAACAATGAAATCTATACATATGTGTGGTGTGATTAACTGTAAACACACACTCAATTTGAAGCAATCTTTTAACAGAACAAGCAAATATTTTCTCAGTTGATTTTAACAAAACGCTTACAAGGCAATCAGTTAAAAATTTTGAATGTACTTGGGAAAATTGTTTTCAACTTTGTAACTCATTTTGCATTCTATCCGGAAACTGTATTCAATGGAAGGTATAAGTTATATCTAAAACTAGTTTTTTGTTTATACGTTCATGTAAGAATTTACAATATACATAAACATGTATATAAACATTAGGGAATAACGATATTTAGCAATACAAAGTAAGTTCATTTAAACGGTGTAAAGTTTATTGATAAACATGTTTTTATTTAACTTTTTTTTTTTTTTTTTTTTCTTTTTTCCCTTTATCTGAATTTTTATTTCCCTTAAGTAATTAAATAATCATCATTTTAAGTGCAAAACGTATTTTATAATTCATTTGACGAAACGTTTAGTAAAATTATATTCGAATAAAAACTCTACGGAATAATGGAAATTAATTATTTTTTACTTGAATTTACATGATAATGGAATCATCTTTCTGCGGACATTTTCGAGCTTGCTTACTACCGTACATTTGCTTTTAATAACCTATTGCTCAAGAATATGATGCAAACATCGATTGTGAACATGAAATGGCTGTTACCGGCCGCCATCAATTATTATGATAGAATTCAATTTTTTGAAAAGAAGACCTAAGAACGGCATCAGCGTAACAGTATTATATTTCACATATACATTTAATCAGTTGATTTCTTGAATGGTCCGTTGGAGTTTCTTATAAAATTTCCCCAGCGGTAACTTTTTCGGTTGCCCCGTTTGGCTTTTATGGAAAGAAAAAGTCTGGTTTCCAATGTCCTATGACGGCAACTGAAACTGAAAACTAATAAAACTTTTGAGTAGTAAACTCATTTTGATAAGGGTTGACAAGGTCAACTGTCTGTGATGTTTGGGACATCCTTCAATAAATGGGCTTTCATGAAAAGTACACCTTTGCATGAAGATAGTATGTAAGTTTTGATGCATTATTACCAAAACTGGCCGGTCTTGCACACACACAATGTTATGACTTATTTTTAAAATAAAATTTAGTACGTGCAAAAAACGATACGATTACAAACAAATGTAATTCTCTGGCTTGTTACCTTTTGCAAATGAGATGATTTCTCTGGATGGGTAAGACAGGCGACATGAAATATGAAAAATTACTCTACCGATTGATCGATTGACACAACTATAGTCAAACAGAAACTTGGCATTAATGTTAGAAAAATTAATAATATATATATATAATAATATATATAATATATATATATATATATATATATATATACATATATAAAAATATATATATATATATATATATATATTAAATATAATAAATATATATATATATATTTTATATATATTATTAGAAGAAGAATGCCTTCGAAAATTAAAGTCAAATATAACCTGTGTTCGATTTATTTCATTTTATCATTATACCCCATACGACTTGTTGTGCGAAGATATATTAAGATTGTGCGGATGTATGCAGTACACAGGAGGCCCTCAGATAAACTAAGCTTCTATTGCAGCACACGATTCAAAATCATTTTTGAGTCAATCTAAGCTTTTCTGTCCGTCCGTAAATATTGTTTTCTTGTATTCAACATAGTGGACGCAATTTTAAAGATATTTTGATTAGATTCGAAACACTGACTGTTTTTAACAGAACATTATATATATATATATATAAAGCATTATAACTAAAATCATTGCTTTAATTTTTTTTTGACAAATATATTAAGTTACTTTAGTCGTAAAGCGACCATAGCAGTGATCCGATAGATTGGTGCCTCTTATAGCAATTTATTAAATTAAACCCATTTTACATGCGCAATGTCAACTGGTTGTTGCGCTGGGCCAATAAATTCGTTTAATTTTCTATGCTACGAATTGTCGCTTGAACGAAATTAAATTAAATTGAGACTTAATTGTACGTTAGCAGAAACATTGACAAAATGCGGAGAAATAGGCGGAAAGGGGTGGAAATCTTTCGAAAGCGTATCAAACTTTGCCAATTTTAGCTCTGTCAACAAACACTATATATATATAGTATGAGTGAAAGCTGACAATTCCTAGATAGTTATATGAAATAGTAAAAAAAAAAAAAAAAATACTAACCCTTCATATTTATTAATTCTTTCAAATATATGTGTGAATGAATGCGCTATATATTATAAGACAAATTTGACCAATGCGATATTGTTTCGCAGGCGTGTAAAAAAAATTCATGATATTTATCAAAAAAAGATTTGATTGTTTCTGTTATGAAAATTTCGATATTAGAGACGCTCCGCGTTCTAATCAACTGAATGTCGATAAAGTTTATGAAATTCTAAGACTAATAAGATTAGTACTGGGTACTACTCGAACGAACATTAGAACGGCCAAATTTGATGGAATGAATTTCTATTTGCGAATTGCTGCTGAAGCGAAACGTGACCAAACCATTCTTGAAGAGATCAATAACGAGCAATGCAATGGCTGAGCGGTTCAACGTCGATTAAGTTAGACAAACGATGACGTAGCTCAAATTGACATCACTTTTTCTGGGTTTGAATTGACCAGGGAATCGTGTGCGGTCGATTGCTCTCAACTCGTGCCTATACTACTACTTGATTTCATTGCTCAATGTCAGCGAATAATGCGACTAATTCATATGACTGAGATACAATCTTCAGGATTAATTAATTAATCGGAAAGGTGTCATCTTTCATCGCGACAATACCAGACAACACATATTGTTTATTGATCTCGCATTCAATCATAACTAATGTATTACTCACAACATATATAATACGATATCATATACGATGTATGGATTTATGGATACATCTCTGTCTTGTTCTTTGTCTTTATTCGGAATTAATTAGAATTCATTTATATTCATTGAAAACGAAGTATCGTTCACTCTCGTAGAAATATTGACGCGTGATTTTCATCATCGTACGAGTTGTTCCCGAACTGATTTAGCTACGCAAGTCGGACCGTTTGTCCGCGTATTGTGGAAACGCTTAAGGCGGAAAGAGTTGAGATAAAACACACTGCAATTGAGAGCATCTAGGATTTTTTAATAAAAAATTAAAAATGCAAGTGAAATTTGTTAGCAACTTTTAGTTTTACACCTTTAAAAAAGTCGTTGAGAGAGCGAAACAATAGCTAGCCGAACAAGCTAATGCCCACGGATTACGTAAAAAATGATTTTAAATGTCCAGGTAATAATATTGAGCATTTAAGAAAAAAAAAAAAAAGTAGTATGTAGACTTTTGGCAACAATATGATTTTATTAGTGAAATTATTGTAGACGTAAATAAACGGTTATGTATTCATTTTACTTCTTAGTATAGGCATTTTCATATTATTTATGAATGTTATATAGCAAAACAATTGCGACTTTTTATAGTGACACAAAGCAATTTTGCATTTGATTCACTCAGTCCGTGCGAATCTTTTGCAATCTGATTGTTTCTATCTATTTTTAGAGCTGCCACCTTTTCCCATTATAGCCTATGTCGTCGATCCATTTACCTTTTATCGGGACCGGTTTCGTGGGACGTCGGTGTTTTTCCTTTCTTGATTACTGGCGCTTCCTCTTTCATTCCTATCATACTTTTCTAAATCTCTGCAAGCTCTCATCGATAATCACCTAATGCTGTTTTTTTCTTTGTATAATACGCATGTATTGATCACTACCATATCAATCATGCGATAACATAATCGAATATATGACTTGCGACTTTTCCATTCTGATCCTATATCTACCCAAAATGCTGTTATAAGTAAGTGTATGAGAATAGTGAACACAAAATGAACAATTTGATATCCTATTAGGATTTATTGGGTAAGTATAGTTTCGTACCACCTTAATCAAATACATTTGCTCTCTGATCGAATAGTGCCACACTCGTAAACCATTTATTCAATTATTCCACAACAGGCCTTATTGAGACGAGTCATTGAAATGAGTTACGGATCTTTCTTTCTCCAATCTATTTATCCTTATCGTCTGTTGTAGATAATCGAAGCTATATTTATCCCAATTGGATCTAACGTTTGGATAGTTGTACACGGACATCAATGTGATGAGCAAGTGCATGTAGTCGAGTGCATGTTTCGTATGAAACGTATGCGTTCTTCATTCTATTTCAAATTGTGCCTTTTTCCATACATGTTCACTACTTCGTTGCCTCGAAGCAAAAAAGTATAGCTAAGGGAGGATCTTCAATCTCTAATTCCTCATCATCATCATCATCATCATCATCATCATTATTGTTCTCTATATCCTGTTCGCCTTCAGAAATATTTCCTTTTTCAAGGCTGGTAAAACTTTATACATGTGTATTTGGGTGTTCCCTTTCTTTGGAATTTGGTTTCTTAGACGCCATGGACTAGCTTTCATGAAAACTCAAATCATGAAATGTTAGATTTTCGTCACATTACTTATATGAAAACCGTATAATGTAGACAATTGGACACATTACAATGTACAGTACAATGTTTCTCACAAAATGCAATATTAAACATTGATAGCGTACATAACAATAGATGATAAGTTATTTTTTATTTATTTATTTTTTTTTTTTGTAATTAGATAAATCAATCCTTTATAGTAAATTTGAAAAAAGAAACACATATATCTCTCCAAGTAACACATTCAGCTTCCAGCGTCCAAATGTATGCATCAGCGGCCGCAAAGAGCTCTTAATCAACCAATAAGATGTAAATATCTGTGTTAGCAACATATCGCCAACTATCATTTTTTGTGCATACGGATTTTCATTAATGGCATCTCTCTCTCTCTCTCTATCTCTCTCTCTCTCTCTCTCTCTCTATCTCTCTCAATGAAATTCGATTCTTTTCGGCCAATTTCGTGGCAACGTAAGCCATTTGCTCTGCGAAAGCGTATATCTATCTCAGAGATCTTCAATTCCTTCAATTGATTTGTAAACGATAAAACTTATATCGTGACATAACCTTAAAATAAACAAACGAAAACACGACACCAATATATCCACAAAATGCTGGATAATGCTAGAGTTATTTGAAATATGCGATAAAGAGACAATACTTTCTTCTTACATGTTATTATTATTATTATTATTACTATTCATCTTTATTCACAGAAAATCGTACCAAACGAAGACTACAGTTAGTGTAATTTTCAAATCGAATTAAATTACATCACACATACACTAATATAGCATAAGAGAATATTCGTATAAGCTTCAATTACATGCAAATGCATGTAAATTCTCTAAATAATGTAATGCATATATATATATATATATATATAATATGTATGTATGTATGTATGTATGTAGATACTGTGTTGGTTAGTTAAAAATACTTTTCACTTAATGGCAACCACAACTTTTGACGATCATATTTTTATATTTTTTTAAATTAACATTTTCCTCATTTAGATGATAGAGAACGGGTAGTGCACCTAAACGCGTTGGAGCACAACATGGCTTGGGTACTTTTTTCGGTTCAAGTAAATGAACCAATGTTTGCACAATCGCATGATTTGTCGCATTCATGTGGGCATTTAATGGGAAATTGCATTCACCGCTGCAATAGAAGGCGCCATAGCCATCGGGTGCTATAATCCAATCCTGGAAAAATTTTTATACGTGGAGGATTGATTAAGAAATGAATAAGAGAGAAAAGAATTATATGTTAACAACAACAACAACAACACTTACATGCCAACCTAAATCTCTAAAATTAATATAAAGAGTTTGCATTTGGCAACTGCGTATGCTATCGCTAGGCCCGTCGAACAATGGATTAACCATGTCAGATTTTTTACGGCGACGTGAATGCACATTACGCTTTCGGCGACTATGACGCTGAGTACTTTTGATTAACTATATAAAAAAAAAAAAAACAAAAACAAAAAAAAATTATTTTAATAAAATTTATTTAACATATATATATATACACATATACGTAGGCGTATATAAAGTATAATTACATCGGGACCTTTGAAGAAGCCAATCATAAACGGTTGATATTCATCTTCGCTTTTGGAATGAATTAGACCGATATCGTCAAGTTTAATTTCTCTTTCCGGCTTATTAATCTCATGGGCTCCTATATAAAAACCACTATTCTCTTTGGGACGTAGAAGCCATGTATCCAAAGCTTCGGTGACATTGAATTCTAACCAGCCTTGATAATCGGCTGTGGTATTCAATTGAGAGAGCGGCTGCAAGCGACGTCCGTGACCATTGTGTTTAACAATTGTGTACACCGTTAGGGTGAATTTTTTGTCTGTCGTCAACCATTTACCATGCATAGGATTCTGATACATACGCAATTCAGCCATCGTTAAATAATTATCATTAGGTACGTCAGCAACATCAAACCACAATCGCCGACCATGTTCATGACGCACCTCATCGACATGGTGGTCTAAGATAAAAAACAAGAAAACAAAAAAAAAACAAAAAAAACAGACAATCAAATAAAAAATAATTTATTTCAGTTTTAAGCAGAAAACAAAGATCGTGACGTTGCGCATGGCGCTTTCTAGGCAGTTATTTCAGGTAAGTCTTTGTATATGTAAGCGAAGCGAAACATGAATGCATGCATGCCGTATAAAGAGTGTGTGTATATGTTTAGCGTGTGTGTGTGTGTGCTAAGGCTAAACCACTTATAAGGGTACCAGAGAATATGCTAAAAACCGGATTGTTTTCAATTCTACCCTAATGTCAAAATAAAGGTATTCGCGTTTACACACATCTATACATATACAAATTTTTCTAAAACTTAGTTTTGTGATATTGTGGTCAGGTATAAAAACATCAATTTAGAGACTTAACAAAAAGGAAAAAAAAAAAAAAAAAAATGCGGCTCTGCATTAACACGAAAATACCTTTCATGATAGAAAAACAAAAGGGATCGATCATCAGTATCTGGAAGTCGCAATCAAATATTTCATACGAATTATTTTTTATTACAAAAGGGAGAAACATTCTGACACACGGTCGAAGAATGCAGAACGTAACACAAAGGGTCGTAGATTAAAGCCCTTCGGCATCCGTTTCATTTGCTTACAACATAAGAGATATTTCGAAATAGTTACAAATACCTTAAGTGAACAATGCATACAGATGTCTCTACCTGTTCTAAATAGTGAAGACTTAACCCCGATGGATTCCCGATGGAACGCAGAATATATAGAAGCGAGAAGTTCAGCGCCTCGACGTTAACATTACCCGCATAATGGCATACTCTTTGCCGCGAGGGTAATTAGATCACAGAGTGCCAAACACACATACATAAAGAGACATATCCTCCGTTTTGGTGAGAGCTAGACACTATCTAAAACGTCTGCCTTCCTTTGAGGTTAGTATGCAACTCCACGCCAAGCAAAAGCTTTTCCCGCTTTTTGGATTTAATCACAGCCATCATGAAACTTCCACAATGAGCCGTTTTTGTTGCCAGACGGAAGCAGGAAGATTGCTTCGGGAATACCGGACACTCGCGGTATCACGGAGTAAGTGATGAAGAAGACGTGAAGAATGAAAGCCTCAGGGCAATGCACATAAACATTGTACTCTCCCTGGACGGGGCAATGAGTGCAGTTCAATTGAAAAGAAAAAAAAAAAAAACTATGGATATCGCTGTGGCTCGATCGATCGTTTAGGCAACACCGATATCTATGTGGGTGCAATTTTACATCGATAGATACTTTTCACAAACTAAGTCTTTAAAAATTTTATTTTGAAAATGGCATTTTTCTAATTAACCTAAGATGTTTAGCAATTGCAGGTGTGCTTCTGAACACATCAGGCCTACTTTTAAAATTAATTTGCAGTCAATCGTTAATCATCGATGTCTTATGCTTTAACTTTCTATCTCTTCGAAATTTTAAGGCCGTAAGGAACCGAAAGGCATAGCCAAAACGATAGACAGACATATTGAACTTGTTATGCCGATTCGGATTTATCAGAAGATATAATGACAAGGACAAGATGTTCGAACTTCTTTTCGGAATAGAGAAAGAAATTGAATTAATAGACGAACATATAAACGCTACCGTAACTGTAACAAGAAAAATGATCAGTGAGCCGTCGTGGCATCTTAAACGTAGATTCACTCATAAATAAACTTAAATAGACTTGACTAAGTTTACAATAGATTAGCTTGCGCTTAGTAAAAGCATAAAACTGAATAAAACGAGACTATACGTTATGGATTGTTTGCCAGGCGATCACTCTATCAGATTATTTCCCGAGAACTTCTCTATTTATAACTTTATCGCATATGAGCGACGAAGGCAAATAGAGATTATAATTAACGCGATTCTGAGCTCCCTACAGGAACGTTAAAGTCAAACTCCTGCAGTAAGCAAGAGAATACGATTTTTCCTTCTATAAGCTTTTTTAGGATCAAAATATCCGCCTGAATGGCCGAATAGGCAAGAGTCTCGACTAGCAACTCAATGGTCTTAAGTGCGGTCGAGTTTTTAATAAAAACCGAAAGCCTTAGATGCTAGTGCTTTTTAAGACTTTATTTAGTCTTAGAATTTATTCTCTGGCTAAATTTATAATAATAATAATAATAATAGGATCAAAATATTTAGCTTCAACCTCTTTTTCGCTACAGACGGTAGATGAATTAAGAATAGCTTGATTTCATTCGAAGCAAATATTACGTTTGGATCCCATTCAAGATTACGTAATGCGAACAAGACTCAAGTTTTTAAGAGTAGCAAAGGAATAGTAACGAAACGATTAAGCTATCGCGGCATAGTCTAAGCATGACCTGTGCACCAGTGACGTACGCCACTCTTCAATTATATATATTAATATATGTCTCGCCGAATTCTCTAGACTATCGCCTATAAAAAAAGTTTTTATAAAACCTAGAGGAGGCGGTCTTCCTTCGCTGAATATGTAGATTGGCCGATATGTAGATTATATAAACCTATCGTCCCCGTAAAGTCGCTTACAATTTTAATCTAATTTCAAACAATCACTAAAGTATGCTTTCACAAAGGCTGTCTAACAAACTTTCAACGCATAAGAGGAGCTACTGCTACACTGCTGTTGTCTTCTTTAATATAACCAAAGTCAAATATATAATTTTGGCTACGAAATTCAAACGAAAAAGACCTATGAATATTCTTTTCGTTAAAGCAGTATAAAGGTAAATACGAAATTCTTTAAATTAATATAATATTAAGAAAACAACTTACTTTTATTTAAAAACGTCATAATTATATCATTTTGTTCGATGGCTTTCTTATCGAGATCTGTGATAAAGTTCTCTTCTTCCTGCAGATCACGTTTCGATCGCACTGATGCTATTAAATCATCATTTTCCTCCTCCTTAAGCCGATGATATACATCCAGCAGATACTGTGGTGCCGATTTACTGAAATATTTATAATAAATTTCATCAGATTATTTTCTATTCCATTTAAAATGAAAATCTTCGAAATTTCAAAATACATAGATATTGCATCGATGTGCAAGAAAGAAATTTGTTTTCACTTTCGAGTTGAGTTTATACTACTGTTTGCTGCATAAACGCAAAAGAAAAAGAGAGAGGCAAAGAGAGAGGGAGACCGCGAATGAAAGAGGGAAAATGAGAAATAAAGAGAAACACATTTCTTTTTTGCCAACCTAATATGTAAACTGTTGTCGCACTCCTAACGCGTGAAAATAGAAAACGTTTTAATATACGCAGAAGTACCGCCGCCTAGTAGTGGTTACACTCCGTTACACTCTATCTCTTTCTCTATCCCTATTTCTTTCTGACCCATTTAGCGAATTTTCCCTGAATGATTGGTTGTTTTAAGAAATAAACAAAAAAAAAAAAAAAAAAAAAAATCTAGACCGGAGAATGGAAAGCCCGCATTTTGTTCCTTTTTCTCCAGTCATTGACTTCATTCGCTAATCAAGACCTGCTGCTAACGGCTGATCAATATCCATTTTCTAATCCCCGGTATAAACTGATAGTCGTTTAACGGCCGCTTCGCGTTATATTGATTAGTAAAATTTTAATTTAAATATCTCCGCGTTTGTTCGCCGCTTCGCACAAACAACAATTGTTTAAAGTTGCTTTGGAGATATGAAAAGGATTTTTTTCATCCGATATGTGATAAAGAATGAGATATGGATTCATCACTACACTCTAGAGTCAAATCGCTAGCTAGGCGAAGGGACAAAACAATCGGACGCAGAAAAATTGGTTACAAAGGTATTATAAAAGACATCCGAACTTTGGTATAAGGAACCAGAGATCTCTACTGCATATTAACTAGCATTATTAATGCATTTTATTAAGGGTCTCGATCCTATGATATTATTGAATCATATATTATATGCATTTGTATATACTTGTATATACAACGAAATTATCATTTATGTACATAAATGAACATTCGATAGATTATATGGAAGAATAGTTTACGTAAAATGAATAGCGCACAGCGAAAGCGTATAATGATCTACGTTCCAATCATTTGCCAAAATTTAAGCTGATTGACTGTGACTGACTGACAATGAAAGCTCGTACATTCTGATCACTTGCGGATATTTAAGCTTATACTGATTGACTTGATCACTTCAAAATATCTTCTTGAAAGTATAATATGATCAATTAGTTGGAACTGAAAAAAAAGTCATTTTATATATAAATGCGAAATGTTATCATTTTCGGATCTTTTTTGATTTTAACATCATCTGTATATATATATATATATATATATATATGTGTGTGTGTGTGTTAAGTAATTGAAACAAAAAATTCATCATATAGTAAAAGCAATTCCCATAGATAAAAAGAGTTCTTTCCACATAATATATAAATAGAGCGTAGAGAGTAATGTTGAGACTGAAAGAAGAAAAAAAAAATATCATCTTTTCTTATTAACGTAGATAATCTAATAACATAAAATGTATGTAATATATTTTTGAGAAAATTTAATAATATAAATATTTGAATAGTTTATTTTTTGTTTCCTGCTTCTTAAGCATATCTAGTTTTTCTAAGGGACTTTACAGATTACTTGCAACATGCGTTGTGTCATGTTCATTTAAAAGCGTTTCCAAAAGAGAAAAAAAAAAAATACATTCATCATGCTCAACTTTAACCGAGATATGAGGCTGAGACGAACGTCGCGAAAGTTTCAATCCTTTTATCGAGAAGGGGCAAAGTTTTTAGAGATTGTCATGAATTCGTCTATAGAATTATATATTTTCCTGTCGTTTCCTCATCATTTAACCTGTAACATGTAAAATGCGAAAGGTGCGATTCTGCTTTTGACGAATGCAGCAAAAGACGCACTTTCCTGGAGAGAAAATGAAGAAAAAAAAGGAATGTTTATAGCGCTCAGATTGCAGACTAACAAAAAAAAAAAAAAAAAAAAAAAAATTTATTGCCATAAAAATGGTTGGCTAGAACAACCTTAAAAACGTTACCAGAGTTTTTCAATGAACATAACGCAAATAAATTTCATTTTTCTCATTCGAATCTCGTATCTTGAAAGCAACCTTCTCTCGCGAATCACATAGATTCCGCTTTTTGATAGAGAATCGAATATTATTAATAATTGCAAACCCTACAGGCCACTATATCTTATCGCCATATAATGACTTTTCAAAATAAGAGCTTATGTGGAGAGTGGTCGAAAAAGTGAACAAAACCGAATCGTATTCAATAGAATTCGTCCTTGGATCAAAACACGTCGGTGTACAAAATTTCATCAAAATATCTCAAAAATTGAGATTTGTAAGTTGAGCATAAGAAAACAAGACGGATAGACGGACAAAAGGGCAGAAAGACTGACAAATTTTAAAAGCATTTTCTGAAATGATCGCTATAATACAACTTGGATATATTTGAAATTCTCGTGAACGTCACATATGTCCGCACAAATTTAATATAACGTTGGTCCAGAAGTGCTATAGGGTATAAAACCTCCTTTATGATTCCCCCGATACAACAATATTGATTAGTTGATATTTTTCCAACGTCAAATTTGGATCAGTTACACTTAATGCGACGGGGCGGCTTAAAAGGCTGCCATTTTCTTTTCCTAGGAGGATCTGTGCCTGACCGGTAAACTGTTAAGATCTTTGAAATAATTTCAAATACAATATGTTATTGAAAAAAAAAAAAGAAGCAACAAATATTCATTTGAATGAACGTTGGCTAAGGTTCACAAAAATATGACGGAAGAGAGTATATAACTAACTGACTCTGATAGATTGATTTCCAGTACAAAATAAATGAATAGGCTTTGGGTCTTTTTCTCAGATCCTTACCTACCACTGCATATATCCGAAAGTTTGTACTTCTTTACAAAAAACTCTCACTCCAAGTTCAAATGATCTTCAGCCTTGGGATCGTTACTCGCGAAATAACAAGATCGCATATAAATAGTAGGTAGTATGTAAGGATGTAGTGGCCTTGATAGCGCTTCTCAGTTAAACGATTTGATTTCAAAACGAATTATTCTATCTTATAAATGTTTTGAAATTTTAAACAAACTAGACATAGATTGAGACAAGAGTCCTAATAAACTGATTGCACTGAATAGATTCGCTTGTACATGTTGTGGTGAATGTGGAATTGTCTGAATTCATTTATTAATACGATTTAGATTAATTTCTATACGATTTCAGGTATCTTGTGTCAGCAAACCTGTTATCTAAGATAAACACTTGTCAAGATCCTCACAGTGTATATAAAAATGTGTATTTCTTTAATAAAAAGATTTCCTTAGTAAAAAGTTAAAGTTTAATAAAAAGTTTTATGTTGTTATCTCTGTCTGTTACGGTTAACGGTGAATTAAAGCAAATCATTTACCGACAATAGATACCCTAGACCTAGACCTAGCCTAGTACAGTTATTCACTCGGTTAACTAATAATACGCACACACATTCCAAAACCATCATATGAAGGTTTTCCATCAAACAAAACAAGAAATTAGACTTTCTCCCCATCAATGGACTTGCTTATCATGATAAGCCTTATATATGTTAGGGTCTTAAAAATCCACCATTCATGATACAGGAACGTATGTAACACGCACAAGGGCTTAAGGTAGACTCACCTTTTAATATACCTGTCAATTCAGTAGCATAATCTCGAATTAATCTAAACCTGTTAGACTGAAGACTGTCCATGTAAATTTGATGTTCAAGCTATAGATCAAAACGTTTGAGATATTTTGATCAAGTTTGATACATTGGCATGCTTTGACCAAAAGACGAATCCTATTAAAAATTGCTAGGATTGGTTCACTTTTTCGATCACTTCCCATATAGCGCTGTATTTCGAAAAATCGCCATAGAACGCGCTCTGTAATACTATTTGCTCAAAATTTAGTTCGGCTGGGGCAATTTTCAATCTTTGGGTCCAGTAGATCTGTTTTTTAGATACCACCACATATAGGAATTCCTTCAATATGCAAACTTTCATGAAAAATATGGCTTTGCATGAAAATAATGTATAAATTTTGGTTTATTATTAGCGAAACAAGTGAATGACTGTATTAAGCGAGATGGTGTGGAGTACCTGATAGTCGGCCTTACCCAATTACAATGCTCTTGTTTGTTTTTCATTCAGAACGTTTGCAATGCCCAGAAGAAAGCTTTAGAGACCGCACCACGTATATATATATATATACATATATATTCTTGAGTAGCATCAAATTATAAATCGATTTAAGCATGTCCGTCCGTCCGTCCATCCTTTTGTCTGTGTGTGTCTGTCCATCTGTGTAATGTCTGGTGTAAGCATTCTCCTGGTCGCGAAACTCAAGCTATCGACTTCAAATTCGGCAGAAACATTAGAAGTTGTTGCATGCACGTTGGTATTGAAAATGAGCCGAATCGATGGAAAGACGCGTCCACAGCATCACGTAACCCGAGAACACCTTGGTTTTTCAAAAGGAATAGAAAATTGCCATTTTTACTTCTTACACATTATATTGCGGATAAATGTACAAGAATTTGAGTGCGAATTCTAGGGGTGATGCAGAAACAATTCCCCAAAATCCCACAAAGTATATAAGTTCTTAGCCAGTTTCAAATTTGGAATGCACTCAAACATGTCCGTCTGTTTATCTGCTTAACTATGTAGCATCTGTGGTAAACATTATCCCGTTAATAGGACCCAAACCGGGCAAAGTGCACGTCGGCAACGTCCACATGCCTATGCAAAAAAAAAACTGTGAACACGTACGCTCTTCGTGTTTTTCGCAAAGTTACTCATAAAGTACTTCCCTTTTTTATTACGAAAATAGAAAACATTTTTAACCACTCCCACTCTATATATTAGAGAATGAAAATCTAGTTCTTTTTCTTTTTACCCTTTTTTAGAACCACGATGATGGATGTAAAAGATTCGGTCACGATCGAATATAATTTTCTTAACTGTTTTCTTATTTATTTACTATTATTATCATCAGTATTCAAATGATGTTAAGCCAATGGTTCTTGCATGGTACTGGCAGACAGTTGCACAAACAAGTTTTTAAGTTTTAATTTATTGATAAAAGTGAAAAAACAATTTTCTTATTTATAATTGTGTGTAAATTCATTGCTAAGATGATGAAAATTGAAAATGTATATTATATCTTCGGGCTCTATATGTAAATCAAATATTCTGGACTTGAAGTATCGTTCCATTTTAATCAATTGTTTTCAAACTAATCGACAAAGAAAAAACAAACTGAAAACTAAGCATATTTCAAGCCATATAGTGATAGAGATCCACCAAAAAAAAAAAAACCAAATCATTTTCAATTATTAAAAATTTTAAAATGTATATCATATATTCGGACAATAGTTAAACTAATTGAAAATTTCAATAATATTTTTAAATATAAATAATAATTTAATTTACCGCAACGATAGATGACCATGCTTCTTACGCGGACGCTCCGATAAACCTAAAAATTCCAATATATCTAAAGATGCTTGAAGTTTTTCATCCTCGTTCAGCATATGTTGCATGACTGTCTGATCGATACCATTATCGATATAAATGCCAGATTGACCGGCAGCAACCAATAGTCCGGTCTGTGAATTCTCGGTGATGAAGCCAAGCAATATGCTTAATACGATCGATAATAATAAGAAATTTTGCCGTAAATTAACAAATAATGACAATAATACATTTAACGTTGCGGTCCCGTTTCTATGCAATGAAAATGACTTTTGAACGGTAAATTTATTGCGACTTAACAACATTTTTATATATTGAGGGAAATAGTTCTTCTTCTTCTTCACAGGTGATGATGGTTATATATAAACGTGGAAATTTTCTTCCTTTTTTTTTTTTATTTTTCCGTTTTCTTCTGGTTGGCTGATTGTAATGAAATATTTAATTTATTATTATTGTTTATATCGTTGTTATTGTTGTAAATATATTTATACCTATATATACCTATATATATATATATATATTTTTTATTTTTTTTATTTTTTTATTTTCGCTTTTATATAAATATTGTTTCGCATTTAACGTTGAGATATTTGTTTATATTTGTTTTGCTTCTTCTTTTTTTTTCGTTGTTGTTGTTTTCTTTTGTAATTTATTTTGCGTACACTTTTCTTGTTGTAGTCATTGCGTGTTTTTGTTTAGAAATTGTAATTATTTATTGTGCATGCTTACATACACACAAAAACATATACATATATATATATATATATATATATATATATGAATTATTTGTTTATTTTTCTCACATTCATACGAACCAGCCAGCAAGCATCGATCAGTTCATATGTTGAAAGATATGTTTAAGAATAATGATCGTACAATGATAATGTTTACAATGCCATGCGGATAATGATAACAACAACAAGAACAATAACAACAATAAAAAATAATAATAATAATGCTATTGGTATTCTTATTGCTTTTGTTATACAAAAAGATAATTAGATGGAGTAATGGATATTTCATATGAAAGATACGAGAACAATGTGTTTACCGGCTTTAATTGACTTCGATTTAGTAATCGACCGGCAACTTTTTTCAAAATATTTAATATCTTTTATAGATTTTTTACACTCTCTCACTTGATTGCCAACGGTTCGGTTTTTTTTTTTTCGCTTTTTCATTTAATTTCATCATTCCATTTATTGAGGTTTAAGTGTTAAGCCTCAGATAAATAATTGATTAGTTTTTTTTTTTGTTGTTGTTGTTGTTCCGAAGATACATCTCTAACCTTAGTAGGGTTGCCGATGGAATCATAAACTATCAGCTCTTAAAGAGAATCTGAAGTCAATGATGATTAAACGCTGACGATGATGATGATGATAATGGCTATGGCACACTCGCGATTAATAAATATGCACAACAGTAATTTTTTTTTATATTGTTGTTGTTTTAAGTTTTCTATAGAAGAAAAAAATAAAAATAAAAAATAGGCGCACAATAGAAAATCAATTAAATGCAAATATTTGATCAAATTGACGATTGGCATATGCATTCATACATATGCACAAATAATTTCGGATTCACAAAGAAACTGATTGTCAGTTATTTAGACGCGCCCATTGATAACAATTGTGGTTCACTTAACTGTTTTATTTTCTTTCTAGTACTATTATTATTATTATTATTATAATTATTCTTACTATTCTTGTTCTTGTTGTTGTTGTTGTTACAATTATAAACTATATAAAGCTTTGTACATTTTTTTATTGTGTATATATATATATATATATATATATATATATATAACTATACATTTAAATATTCATAAAGCGAGAGACATATCCATGTTTGTGCACGTTATTGTTTGTTATCTGGTCTTGAAGAATACCGCATATAAAATATAAACAGGTTTTTGTTTGCTTGCACTTATACGCGCGAACACCAACATGCCTAAAACACTCTTAATAAGAAAATTAACAAAAAAAAAAAAAAAAAAGTCAACAAAAAAGATCTCGTTCTTTATTTTCTTTCAAAAATGATGAAATCCCCCAAAAATTCCTACCATTATTAACTTATGCGTAAACTCATTTCATTTTTTCGTTTTGCTTCGTTAAATACAATTTCGTATTTACGGTTTTAAGCCTTTTGTATATAATAAATATATATATATATATATATATATATATATATATATATATACTTAAGGACACTTTATTAATTAGACGATAATAAAATTTTCAATTAATTCGTTTATTTTTCTTTTTTGTTTTGCTATACATATACATATATACACATATATATATATATATATACGTATATATATATATTTATATATATATATATATATATATAAAACCTCTTCAAATATGAAGAGTGTGTTGCTCTAGCAAAGTTCCAGAAATGACTAAAAGAGAATAAGTTAGGTCTACATTCATAAAACCAACCAGCCATTCTTACTGCTACCAGCACCACCACTACTACTACTACTATTACTACTACTACTGCTCATATAATAGCAATGCACACTAATACGCATTTATCGAGCGTTATTAGTAAATGTATCTTTAAAACTGTAGAATTTTCTGTATTTCTCAAAAAATTACCTATCTACAGAAACAAAATCAACAACAACAATAGAAACAACAATAACAACACAAGAACAATATCTATTACTCGCAATGATCATATTTATGTTTCCACTTGTTACCATCGTTTGGGAGAAATCGTTTAATTTACTCTCTTTTAATATTTCTTTTTATTTTCTCTTTTCTTTTCTTTTCTTTTTTCCTCTCCACTTTAGTTAAAACGCACACATGTCCTTTCATTTACACGCCAGACATGCTTTTCAACTAACGAACGATACGAAACTCTAAAGTTACGGTATTTATTATGTTAACTCAACTATACAACAATGAATTTGTTAAAATAACATAATTGTTATGAAATTCGCATTTCTAAGATAGGATTCTTTCTTATCACTAGATCGTGAATATTCTTTTCAAGAGAACTACACTTTAAAGTTCTTTTATTAACATATTATTATATTCCTTAAGCATAGGATTATAATACAATTTATTTTTGGCAATACTTTCGACAGCTCAACTACAAATATTCTTCTTCTTTTTTTTTTAACTGCTCAATCATCCACAAATATTCTATTTATATATATATATTTACAAGCATATTACTTTATCTAAATTCATGCCTTCATTTTTAATCCGTTAACCCGGTTTTTCGCTAATCGTTTTCATTGGCCGCCAGCACCACCTACATGACCCGCTTGCGAATGTGAACTTGGTTTTTTCCTCTTTAGGCCATCTATTTTATGTGGGAAAATTAATTAGCTGATATGAACCGGATTTGGGATTTCCGTAAGAATATATACCTGTGTCATATGATTGATTATGTTTAGAGCAATTTTTGAAAGAATCGATCGCAATGAATATTTATTGATAAAGATCAGCGAGCCGATTACAAGTTAAACGCAGTTTCTGAACAAATTTCAAATATTTTATATATATATTAGTTTGGGGAAAAAGAAATCCATTATTTTTATATGAATTTCATGACTTTATTTAACATGCATTGTCCGAAAAAATAATGGATTTCTTTTTCCCCAAACTAATATATATATATATATATATATATATATATATATGGAAGGACGGCTTAGATGAGAATAAAACAAAAACTTTATAGAACTTTTGCGAGAAAGATCCTATATCTTGATTCATTTATGAAGGCATTCCAAACTAAAAGAACAATAATTTATAAAAGCGAAAACTTATCAAACAAACTATCGTGTAAATTAAACGTTTAGCGTAATTTTGTCCATTCGAAAATGATGAGAAGATTACCTTTTGCATGTAACGTTAATTTACAATTTTCATGAGAGATGTTTCATTAGTTAATGAGAATATAAAATATATATATATATACAATATATATATATTTGTATACAATAAATAAGAATTGCTTTTCATCCTTTTGTGTTTTTTTTTTTTTTTTCTTGCTTTTAATTATATAAACATTGAGAATGGAATGAATATTTAGCGCCTATGATCATAAAAAAAAAAACAAAAGACAAAGTATGCACACATGCAGTGATCTCAACTTACCTAAAGTTGTAATTGCCTGTAACCGCGCACACACATATATATATATATATATATATATAGACTAGAGTTTTCTTGCCTTCAAACATATGTATGGATGCATGTGTTATCTATTTTCACAAAAAGGCGCCCGCCACTATATCCTATTGAAGTCAATAAATTAGAAAACATTTCGATACAAACACTTGTCTATATAGACACATATTACCGCAATCGAGTCATAAGGGTTCTGTTTTCTTTTATTAGCAGATGAAAAATTTTAAAAGTATACTCAAGTTGGATATGGATATATGGTTTGTTATAAATTATCATAACACATGACCAAGAGAATATAGAAAATTGAGTTTATTATTATATTGACACCACACTAATAGTGCGGTGTGGTGTTCGTTTTCGAAGTTTGAAGAGTTTGACGATCCGTCGCACAAACTCGATCGTTTGCGTGATCGCAAAAGAAAAGCTGAGGAGTGCAAAGAGAGTTGAAGGAGGCATTTTACCAGAGACTGCAACGCGATTCTTACTCTCCTTAGAGGACTAAATAGAAATTGTGCGACGCTATGCAGTTTTTAAGGAGATTTCATAGCATCTAAACAGTCAAGCATGACATTTGGATGAGCATTATATGTATAAACCTCTTGTTCTTGTAGGACGGAGAAAAGTTTGGACATTGAAATTTTAGTGGAATCGTTTAAAAGTTCAGCACGTCCTACTGACAAATTTTCGCACTTAGTTATAGTATACGATCTCGCTCCTGCAAATCAATTAGAAACTAAATTGAAAGCATATAATGCATTTTTCTAGTTTTTACATTATAAATGAAAACCTTATTCTTTTTTTTTTTCTTTCCATTTTTTCCGTTATAAAAGAAATTCGTATTTTCAATTTATTCATTTCATTTTTTATTCTAATAAATATAAATGGATTCAAAATTTTCGTTAAAATTATATCATTACACTGGCTTTCGGCTTAAATAATTTTTCAAAATATCGCGAAAATGAAAGGCACTTCTCCTGCAATTATGTATTGGCAAGCTTGTTGCTTTGCGTAACGATCTTATATTCTTCCT
Organism: Glossina fuscipes; assembly: GCF_014805625.2. NCBI lineage: Eukaryota > Metazoa > Arthropoda > Insecta > Diptera > Glossinidae > Glossina > Glossina fuscipes. The sequence goes on along the minus strand of NW_023998414.1, from coordinate 14,367,948 downwards.
CTATAGTCCCATAATACAAAGTCGTCGTCCGTCACTCTTTGTCGTTCAAATGTTTCAAATAGTTCGTTATAAACCAGCAAGTCTAGTGATATTAGATATTGTTAATTAATTATATGTATTATACTATTAATTATTAGGTGAACTTATCGAGCATTATTAGAATTATTTTCTGCTTCAAACAAATTACTTTCTTTTCCCCCTTTATTTTTACTTAAAAGTTTTCGCTTCAGTAATTTTACATTTTATTAACGTTTGTGTAAACTACTTCTATGATTTATATGATTTGCTTTAATAATGCAATTGAAAGCAACATGTTTAACTAATTCGTCCATAATGATCGTGGGTTCGAATCTCAAGTGCGGTAAACGTAAACCGCACTTTACCGTGCAGAAAGTAAAAAACCAACAAGAGACTACCAATGTTATCAACTTGTTAAAAAAATTGCTTAAAAACGACTACGTTAGTTGCAAACATCTAATGTCTATTTACAGCAACAACCACGATACTAGATTTATAGCAACAATAATGGTATTACTTTTAAAATGTAAACAATAGCAAGTGCATTGCAAATGTAAACAAAAAATTAGAATTTGCAATAATAATCACACACGGTACTACTTTTACAGCAACAATAAAAAAATAGTAATTATTTTCAACTTTACAATAAATTGATTTGAAACAACAAAAAAAGATCAGATCAAAATAAATTTTATTTTCAAAATTTTTAACCATCGAAAGATATGTTTTATTAGATTTTGTTGTTTGCAACGCTCAGAAATATCTCATAATATATATATATATATATATCCTTAAACTAAGTCTAAGTAGCTTAAGTCTTCTAAAACCGCTAAACACAAGTCTTAAATAATAAAATATTCTATAATTTGGTTATAAGTATTTGCGTATAATTGGACAAATAAATTATATTATATTATTGCGACAATATATTATAAATAAATGGCAAAATTTCAATTTTCTTGTATGCACTTACTTAACCAAATAACACAGTGATGTATTTATGAAAAAAAAACGAAACAGAAACATATGATTAATATATTTCGCCGACGGCTTTGCATTTTAACAGAGTTCAATCTTTGTTTTCTGTTAAGTTGGACATTTAACATAGCTGAATGGCATTACCATTTAAGTTGTAAATTGGTCAGTTAACCATTTAACAGAGCTGCCATTTTTTGACTATTTTTTACAAGAAACTCTGTGCTGTGCCTTTTAACAGGGAATGTAGCGAGGGCTTTGTTTAAAAATTATGGCGGTCTAATTTTAGGCTAACTTGTAAAATTGAGTAAATGAAGAAATTTTATATGGAAACATAGATTTATTAAAATAAATAAAGAAACATTAGATACTAAATAAATTGTAGAGTTTGTAAAATTGAAGAAATTAAGAAATTTTATATGAAAACATAGATTTGCATCTTTATTAAGACGATTTGAATTATTGTGATCACAAGAAGAAAAAAAAGCAAATTAAATTGTATTCTTAAGTGTTTCTATATTTTGAAAAAAAAGTGTTAGAAGAGGAGCTAATGAGTGCAGTTTATACAAAAGGGAAAGAGAAAAAGGATATTTGAAAAGATACACAATGAAGGTTTTCCAAACTATCAAAATGGATTTATAAAAATAGAAACCAGAGACTTTATATTCGAAGAAATGGGCATGTCTAATAAATATAATATAAAAAGAGCTACTAGTAGTAGTTGCGTTCAACTTAAATTTTCTTGTGTTGAACGATGGAGATAGTTGCGATTTTTATCTACCCGATTACTTATGCTTCCTATCCTGAAAGCCTTAAAGAAAAATTTACAATATCGTACAATTTTCAAGAGATCCTTAGCGCCACACAGGTAAATATAACGTTTATATGAACATCATATAAGTAAAAAACTTTTTTTGTAAACCTGAAGCAATTTTGGTTATTGAACTCTTAGAAGAATTGGTTGAAAGTCCAGCATTTGCTACGGAGGAGGTTTTACAAAGTAGCGCATCTAGTTCTGAAAGGAGTTCTCTCCCTTCCAAACAAAAAGCTGCAGATCACTAACTTTTTTAAGGAACACTCAAATTTCTCGATATAGTGAAAAACAAAACTGAAAGGGAAGAAAACGAGAACGATGGACAATTTGAAAAGTTTTTAGACTCAAGCCATTCTCTCACAAATGCCCAAGAGCGGGGCGGTTTCAAGATGAAGATATTAAACTAAGGGAACTGAAGAACAAACGAAGTTGTAAACCCATAGAATATCATATATGTGTATAAGTATATATTGATATCGTGTACTTAACACTAATAGTGCCAAATTTTGTCCCCATAATCCACTTTTGTAGCTCACCATTCTGTTTAAAATTTACATTTCCTGGTGGACCTAGTGGGCAATAAGATAAAATAAAGTTGTATGATGTTAGCTATGAAAATTTCTCAGAAATAACTAAAATGGTCTTTCGCTTCAAAGACATTATTTTTTCAAGAAGTCTTTCGCTTTATTAATGTTTATGTAATCAAAACCTATGGAATTTGGAAAAAAAGGTGCAAAAGACAATGGGTGTAATCTCTCTTATTATTAGTTACTAAATGGCTTTATTTATCTCAGTAATGACATTTAGTCAAAATAACTAAACGTCTACTCGCTATGTTTACTAGTTACTTTTAGCTTACATTGGGCTTATAACTCTTAATATCAATACATTCATGAAAAAACAAACTGTTCTGTCTCAAATGCAATATTCACAGTATCAGGTGGAGAATTTATTATAAAATGCTTTATCATTAATTGACTAATTATTTTGACTTAATTTACTTAACTCCATCGTTTAAATGCTATGACGAAAGGAACTTTTTTTTTTTACTTTACTTAAATGGAATATGGAAATGCTGGCAACCATAAACTGTACGATACTCGTTACTAAGCATCAATGATGAATTGTGTACAACCTTTTTCTCATTCGTTACAATTTGCTCGACTGCCATGTTTAGTAATCGCGGTTTGGTGACAGTAATCGCGTAAAAACAATTTAATTTTTTTTTGTTTAAAAGGTAAATATTAATTTGAAGAAAAAAAATACAAAAATAGTATAATAATTCGAAGGAAGATAAACACAGACTTAAAATGAAAGTTAAACAAAAGAAGTAAGCTATTAAGATATTTCAATTTTATATTAAAAAAAAAAAACCTGAAGGAGAAAATAATGAGTGTGTACATAGAAAACTACGAAAATAGTAACGAAAGGGGGACCAATTGACAAGTAGTAAATAACTATGATGAAATTTGTGTTAACAACCAAAAAAAAGGAAATGCTAACCAGCATTAATCACATGTTCTTAGTTTTTATTTGAAATATTATACAAAAAGAGTTTCAAGAAGTTTGTGTGTGCTGTAAATTCTAAAGATTTGTGTTTTTAGTACAAGGTTAGCGTACAGTAGTTTCATAGTTAAAATTTGAGTAGTCTTCTAAATAAATATGAGGAATATGACTAAAGATCCGCGCTTTGAAATTTGCCAAAGTGAATGTAAACGATAATCGAAACGAACAACGAAACAACCAGCGTACAACGTTATGATGACGAAAGTGACGTAGAATAACTAAGAAGCGTAATGACATTGCCAGATAAAAAGTTTGAATTGCTTTTACAAAAAAAAATTAAAGCGCTATGGAATATTTAATTTTTTCATATTTCTTTTTTTTTTAATTCTCAGCCTTCTGTTCAAGCTTTTTAGGTTTTAAATTACTAAATAAATAAACTAAACATTAAGTATGTTGGCAAACAATTCGTAACGCGTTTAAAAGTTGATTTCCTCTTTCTTCTTTATGCCATGAATGTGTAACATTGGAGCTTAAGTCAATAGTTTGTGTCTAATGTAAACATATTCATACTTTAAAAATAAATGTTTATTAAAATAACTTGCATTATATATATGTGTAAATTCATTAAAATCTTTTATCTTGCGTGTTTTCTACTTGTTCTGGAATGGCTATGCAGGATGTATTTCCATCTGAAGCCTTTTCGCCAATTCTGAATTTCACTTGGTAACTTAGGAGGCGTTTCAGAAAACTCAATAAATTCTGTGCCACATTCATGGCAGGTGATGTATAGTATATGAGATAGTCTAGCCAAAATGATCTGTTTCGAAAAATTTTACTGTAGTTTTAGCAGCGTCTAATATACTTGATTTTAAAGAAAAGCCTATAACTTCGGTTACGGTAGCTGGTGAAAAATCTTTTACCCTTTTCGATGGCATAATTCACTATATACAAATAATTAAATAATTAAAAGTTGCCGGCCACCAACAGCCCAGTTCAACTTATTTAACAAACGATGGGCGGTGTTGTTCCTAATTAATTTTGTGAAAATATGAATCAAACTTCCCAAAACAAAAAAGTACGTTTAAAGCATCATTACATATAAATTTTTATTCTTTCGATTGCAATGAAATATATTGTTTTGATTTTTATCTTCTGTTAGCAAATTTGCAAATCGACCATTAGGCTTACGCTGGCATTTGTTATTTCACATTGCTACACACACATTTTGCGCAAAACTAATTGAATAATTGACTCGCTCGTAGCCATTTTTTGCGCAAAATTTGCTTTCTATGCTTTCGTATTATAACGTCTCTGTTTTTGTGAATGTGTTTTAATTTATAAACTAATAATTTGCCATTAAAGTGATTTGAGATGATTGAAATTATGTTGTTGATAATTCATTAAGAAATGTGGATACTTTTCATTTCATGTTTTTGGCAGCTAATGGCATTTTTTTAAAAAATCAAAAACCTAATCAAATATCGAATTCTAAATGCAATGCTTTTATATAAAGAGAAGAACATGTGCATTTGACTAAACTAAAAATTCTTGCTTGTTATTTTTCATGATTTCATTAAAATTAGCCTTTTCTCAAGCCTTTCTATCAAGAAGAGAAAACGCTTTGAATTGTTGTACTACAGTTTGTACTATTCATTTCGAATGCTTTATGCCCTGTTATGGTTAAGAAGGTTAAGCTGTATAAAATAAACTAGTTTTTAGTTTCTTTCAATTTCAATAAATTGCTTATGCTAATCCATAAATTATTTCGTCCTTATCACTATATTCACATAGAAGCAGACCTGATTGTGACTTTTTACATCATTTTATCGATCAAGTTCATAAAATAAATAAAAATAATTTTCAATACAGTCAAATAAATAATAACCATTAAAATTGAAAGAGCGCCGATAATTGGCTTAGGGAGACTATTTTTTTCATATTCATCTAATTTGTATAAGCTGCACTTACATCAAGTATTTTTTTTTTTTTTTTTTTTTTAGGTAGATATGAAGGAGAGTGTGCAGTTTATAAATATATACAACTTTTTAGCGTTTTATAAAAATTAAAAAAGCAATTTATATAATAAATGTTATTTATTTTGATTTTTTTGTGTTTTTGGTAATTGTGGGTGGATTCTTTGGCGTTGTGGCACCTAATTTTTCAAATTCACTTGTATTTTTAACATGAAAAAGCTTGATAGGAGCGAAAATGAAATATCGGACCTTGGATTTGTGATCATAATTTCAATGGAAGATGAATAGAATAGATGAATAGTCCACTTCGGTATTAATTGAAAGGTATAAACTGGTATATACATTGTCTACGGTGGATATTAAAGCCTGCAATATAGATAAACTAAAAGAGATTTAAAACTAACATATCATGCATTTTATGCATAGAAATTTCGTAGTAGCAATAACATCTCTATTATTGGACTCAATAGTTTTAGCACGATTTTTTTTTTTCTTAGCGTTCTCCGCTGATCAAAAATAAACAAACTGTTTACGAGGTCTTCGATAAATATTTTGTAACAATTATCAATATTTGTCTAAGCAATATCAAAAAAGAAAAAAAAAAAAAAACTCGTTTCAATATATACTCATAATGTATATAATAGTCAAGATGAATGTATTCTCATTGTTTCTTTGATTTCTGGTTATTTTTGTTCTATACTTGTTCGTTTTCTTTGTTTCGCATTGTTGTCTGCCTGCGAGTGCTTAGAGAATTATATGCATATATGTATGTATATAATATATGTAAGTGATGCTGTTATTAAACTAAAATATTGCGCGCGCGCATTTCACATTATAAACGTGCTTGTGTTTGTGTGTGTGCACATGTTCGTTAAAATCAAGCAAAAAAAAATCACAGATACACCTTGAATCTGGTACAAATTCATATGTTGTGTGTAAAGAATTGCTTATGTTCATGAGTGTACGAGAAAGAGAGAAAGGCTATGAATGTATATGTGAGTATGTATGCATTTATATGCATGTACGTATTCATGAGTTGATTATATATTTCGCTATTGTACTTGATTTCTGAATTTTCGCTTTCGTTGTTGATGCAACTTATACGTCTAGCATGGTTAACTGATACGGCAAGTGTGTGCATTTCTCTCTCGTTCTTTATGCATTAATTTTCTTCGTTTTTTGTTTTACTTTTGCAATTTATAAACTAACGCTCTCATAGATAACGCTGTACGTAGTGTGCACTAAATACGTGACTCTTCTGTTTGCATATTTGTGTACAAGCGAGTGAGCGAATCTGAGCTTTTTTTGGGCAAACGCCCGCCCGCTCGCCCGCCATCCATTAGCTGCATCAAACGAATGACCGACCAATCAACCCACTGTACTCGTTATTGTTTATTATTATTGTGTAAGTTTACTTTTAAAAAATACTAAGCAATATTATTTTCTTTCAGAGATTGTTGTTGTTGTTGTGCAATTTTCTTTCTTCTCCCCTAACATATTACGCTCATGTTTCGCAAGTATCTCAAGTTGCTCATGACACTAATTCTCTTTCTCGCTCCTTTTTCGCTCTTAATTTAAACTTGGTTGACGTTTTATTATCGTTTTGTTTTTACATTTCATTTCATTGTTTATTCACATGTTTATGTCGCTTTCTTTTGTTCCTCGCATTCTGCTGTTGTTTTTCTCCGTCTTTCTCTCTCAGGCATTATGCATTTTATTATTATTTCGCAGTTGTGAAGATGTTCAAGCTGCAAAAATTCCACTCGTTGCATTGTGACCGACTGTGCAATTGCTTTTCTATTATAGTTATTGTGAATTTTAACGTCTAGTGGAATAAAGTATTGTGTTTTTACATATTAAAAGAGAAAACTGAAATGTTTTTGTTTTGTATTTTTCTGTGAAATTCTCGCTTCACAAAAGCAATTCGTTTATTAAAGTAAGATTTTTACAAAACAATAATAGTAACAACTCCTAACTTTTATTTATTTTTTTGTTATGCAAGTTGTAGTCGCTCTTGTAAACGATTATTGCAAAGTTTCTTAAATATTGAAAATTCGCGTCATCCGCACAATTTTTGTGTTTTGAAACTTAAATTAGTTATTGTATGAAACGGAATTAAAAAAAAAAAAAAATTTTTTTTCCTTTTTTTTGATTGTGACATTTTGCGTTGTTATTTCAACGCTTGTAGTTGCGTACGTGCACAAGCTATGTAAACAAGTGGAAATGCACTTGCGTTTCGGATGGTATGTATAATCGCTCAATATAAATTTCGTACTTGTTTCGAGTAGTTATTTCAATTCTTTTGCTATTTCAGGCTTGTTTGCTTCATACTTGATTTCTTCTTCATCTTTCTAGCTTGATTTATTATTCACTAATTTTGTAAATTCTAATTGCAGATTCTCTAATCTCACTGTTTATATGTGAATAATACTTATGTATTTTTGAATTTCACCACCGAAATGACAAAATTAATGCTTTCCCGTGTTTTTCTACTCTTAGTTATAAGGGGATTTTTTTTTTTTTTTAAGGGCAAATTACAGAGTTATGCAGTCCAGGTTTTGTATTTTACATTCGGGTGAATCTCACCGAATACTTTCCTTAGCTTTCACGCTTCTATACCATAATGCGGGAAGATTGCAACATTTTCGCCCTGATTAAGGTCATCCGCTTTTTGCTTAGAGAATTATAAAATTCTGCTTCTTTGTTGATGGCCACAGATCTATTTGGAATTTTTGCTTGATCCTCTCACAGAAATCAAAAAATACATAAAATTATAACTGTGGCAGATATCGATCTACTATTTGAAGCAATTGTATACCGTATGCACTTACGTACCCTTCACAGTATAAAATGATCCTAACCAGAGCAAGTAAGAAACCTATTTACACCTCTTCATCGTGATCCTAAAAGAGAGTAAACCAAAAAAAAAAAAAAAAAAAAAATAGGATAAGAACTAATTAATCAGACTCTATAATATTTTAAAAGGGAGCGGTTAATTTTTTCTATTTTCAGAATAAAAATTTATATGGCATATGTGTTTTACTTAATGAGTAATAAGCAAAGAACACGAAAAGCAAATGTATTGGCAGTTTTTGTTGCATAGGCATGTGGGCATTGCACGCCTGTCCTTTGTCCGGCTTGAGTCATTTTCGAATCTTTTACAAATTTGTAGGTGATAGCTTAATTTTTTGCGAACGCGAAAAACCACCGCACAGTTGCGCAGACAGAAACCTGGACAGACAGACATGCTTCAGAAGAATTCGTAAATTTTATAGAAGTTTTGCAGCTTTTGCTTCTGCGCGTTATAAAGACATTAAAAAGAAAGTTGAGTTTTGCCACATCATGATAACTAGGTGGGTGTGGCCATCATACTACAGCATTGTCCATGGAATATATAGTCAATTTTTTGCAGATTTATCTAATGTAGTTTATGGGTAATAGGCAGAAAAAAAATTTTTTTTTGCTTTTTCGAAACGAAGATTTACTCAGCTTACATGCAGGCGCCTTTTTCCACCGATTTGGACCATTTTCAATACGAGCCACCTGCGCTCGAGAACTTCGAATGTTTCTGCCAAATTTCGATAGTCGATAGCTTCAAATTTATGGCCAGAAGAATGTTTCCAACAGGTATATTGCATAGACGGACACACGGACATGCTTAAATCGATTAAGAATTGGACACTCATCAAGAATATATGTACTTTGTGGGGTCTCGAAAGCATGTTTCTCGATGTTGCGAACGTTTTGACAAAATGAATGAATATAGCCTTCATCCTTCGAGTGACGGGCATAAAAATGACGCAGTTTGACATCGAAAATTCATGTAGATATGCACCGGATCGATTCGTTTGCTATTAAAATATTCCAAGTAAAAATAATTTGTATAAAAACAAGATCGAGATCAGTTGCGTATAATAATACGGGCAGAAAAGTACAATTTTTGTATATAAAACGTATGTAATGGATACGTAAAACTTGTGGCAGATCGAATTTAATTTTCTTCTTTAGTGATAACAAAACTCGTCGCATACCATTTCAATTTTGTGGAAAAAGATATGACAATTTTGTTTATGAAAATTGTCATATTATTAAAAAGAAAAAGTCCTGAGCCTGGTATCCCATAGACTCGATTATGATCAACCTTCATTAATAAATATATTTTTAATGTTAATGCAATTATGAACCGGAACTGCTGTTCCGACATGTTTGCTTAAAAGCCAACAATATTGACTAACTTTTCTACATACACTGCAATGAACTTATAAACGCACATCACGATAAATATACGCAGTCTTTTCATTTCGCGGTCATTGTCCTGCTATTTTGAATGGGTTGATTTCATAGTCAAAGTCTTTTACGAATGTATATGTGCGAATATATATATATATATATATATATATATAGTAGCGTATACTCCTATATGTATCCAATGAGGCTATCGGAG